>NC_043717.1:42022330-42044619 GCF_006229205.1 Suricata suricatta | reverse complement strand
TTGTTGTCTGATTGCTGATGCCAGAACTTCCAGCACGATGTTGAACAACAGTGGTGAGAGTGGGCACCTCTGTTGTGTTCCTGATCTCAGGGGGAATGCTCTCAGTTTTTCCCCATTGAGGATGATATTAGCAGCACCACCTCTTCTCTGCTTTTTATGTGTAGCTGGTGTTTCTGGGTTTTTGCTTTTAGGTTGATTTTTTTGTTATTGTTTGTTTGCTTGTTTGTTTTATTTGTGTATTAGTATGGTTTTTTTTTCCTGTTTCTTTGTCTGTTTTCCTTTACAAGACAACTTCAAGGAACAAACGAAAGCACACTTGGTGGAGTGTTCAAAACATCGCTACGAGTAGGGAAATACAATAACCAAATTCACAACAACAGTGAGCAAGTAATACTCTCCGAAAAACTCCTGAATAGCCAGGCCCTGGACAGTGTATGAGCTCCCTTTAATATAGCAGTAATCACAAATGCAAAGCACATGATTTTAAGACTTACAAGGGACAGAAAACTAGCCAAAATGATGAAATGAAAGAATTCTCCTCAAAAGAAATTACAGGAAGAAGTGACAGCTAAAGAATTGATCAAAACAGATGTAAGCAACATAACTGAACAAGAATTTAGAATAATAGTCATAAAATTAATTGCTTGGCTTGAAAAAAAGCATAGAAGACAGCAGAGACTTCATTGCTACAGAGATCCAGGATATTAAAAATAGTCATGATGAATTAAAAAAATGCTATAAATGAGGTGCAAAATAAAATGGAGGTGGCAACAGTGCGAATTGAAGAGGCAGAGGGGAGAATAGGTGAATTAGAAGATAAAATGATGGAAAATGAGGAAGCAGAGAAAAAGAGAGACAAAGTGATCCAGCAGCATGAAAGGAGAACTAGAGAACTGAGTGATTCAATCAAACAGAAAAATATCTGTATCATAGGAATTCCAGAATAAGAAGAAGAGGGAGAGAAAGGGGCTAAAGGTGGTACTTGAACAAATCATAGCTGACAACTTCCCCAACCTGGGGAAGGAAACACATTGAAACCCAAGAGGCACAGAGAACTCCCCTCAGACAAAACATGAATCAATCTTCTGCATGACATATCATAGTGAAACTGGCAAAATACAAAGATAAAGAGAGAATTCTGAAAGCAGGGAAAAATGGGCATTAACATAAAAATGTAGACACATAAGGATAGTAGGAGACCTGGCTACTGAAACTTGACAGGCCAAGAATGAATGGCAGGAAATCTTCAATGTGATGAACAGGACACATGTTCAGTCAAGATCCTTTATCCACCAAGACTGTCATTCAGAATAGAAGGAGAAATAAAGATTTTTCCAAACAAACAAAAACTGAAGGAATTCATCACCACTAAACAAGCCCTACAAGAGACCTTAAGGGGAAATTTGTGATGGAAATGTTGCAAGAAACACAAAGTACGAGACATCACTAGAAGCATGAAAACTACAGAAAATACAATGACTCTAAATTCATATTTTTTTATATTAACATTGAACGCAAGTTGACTAAATACTCCAATCAAAAGACATAGGGTATCAGAATGGATAAAACAACAAGATCCATCTATTTTCTGTCTACAAGAGACTCATCTTAGATGTGAGGACACCTTCAGATTGAAAGTGAGGGGATGGAGAAATATCTATCATGATACTGGACATCCGAAGAAAGCTGGAGTGGCCATACTTATATCGGACAAACTGGACTTTAACGTAAAGACAGGAACAAGAGATGAAGAAGGGCATTTTATAATAATTATAGGGTCTATGCATCAGGAAGAGCTAACAATTATAAATGTCTATGCACCGAATTCAGAAGCACGCATATATATAAAACAATTAATCACAAACATAAGCATTCTTATTGATAGGAATGTGGTAATTTCAGGGAACTTTAATACTCCACTTACAGCAATATATAGATCAAATATACAGAGAATCAGTCAAGAAACAATGACCTGAAAGACACATTGTACGAGAGTGATTTGACAGATATATTTAGAATTAAACATCCCAAAGCAGTGGAATACACCTTCTTCTCGAGTGCACATGGTACATTTTCCAAGATAGACCACATACTGGGTCACAAAGGAGACCTCAATAAATATAAAAGAATTGAGATCATACCATTTCAGATCACAATGCTATGAAACTTAAAATCAACCACAGGAAAAACTCTGGAAAACCGCCAAAACCGTGGAGGTTAAAGAACATCCTACTAAAGAATGAATGGGTCATTCCCACCAACAGTGTAAGAGGGTTCCCATCTCTCCATACCCTCGCCAGCATCTATAGTCTCTTGATTTGTTCATTTTAGCCACTCTAACTTGTGTGAGGTGGTATCTCAATGTGGTTTTGATTTGTGTTTCCCTGATGATGAGTGATGTTGAGCATCGTTTCATGTGCCTGTAGGCCATCTGGATGTTCTCTTTGGAGAAATGTCTACCCATGTCTTCTGCCCATTCCTTCACTGGGGTATTTGTTTTTTGGGTGTGGAGTTTGGTGCGTTCCCTGTAGATTTTGGATACTAGCCCTTTATCTGACATGTCATTTGCAACTATCTTTTACCATTCTGTCGGTTACCTATTATTTTTCTTGAGTGTTTCCTTTGCAGTGCAGAAGCTTTTTATCTTGATGAGGTCCCAAGAGTTCAGTTTTGCTTTCATTTTCCTTGCCTTTGGGGATGTGTTGAGTAGGAAACTGCTGTGGCTGAGGTCAAGGAGGTCGTTTCCTACTTTCTCCTCCAGGGTTTTGAAGGTTTCCTGTCTCACATTCAGGTCCTTCAGATATTTTGAGTTAATTTTTGTGTATGGTGTAAGAAAGTGGTGTAGTTTCAGTCTTCTGCATGTTGCTGTCCAGTTCTCCCAGCACCACCTGCTAAAGAGGCAGTCTTTTTTTCCATCGGATAGTCTTTTCTGCTTTGTCAAAAATTAATTGGCCGTACATTTGTGGGCTCAGTTCTGGGTTCTCTATTCTATTCCATTGGTCTATGTGTCTGTTTTTGTGCCAATACCATACTGTCTTGATGATGACAGCTTTGTAGTAGAGGCTAAAGTCTGGGATTGTGATGCTTCCCATTTTGGTTTTCTTCTTCAATATTACTTTGGCTATTCAGGGTCTTTTGTGGTTCCATAATGTAAACTGGTGCAGCTGCTCTGGAAAACAGTGTGGAGGTTCCTCAAAAAACTATCCATAGAACTCCCTTATGACCCAGCAATAGCACTGCTAAGGATTTACCCAAGGGATACAGAAGTGCTGATGCATAAGGGCACATGTACCCCAATGTTCGTTGCAGCAATGTCAACAATAGCCCAAACATGGAAAGAGCCTAAATGTCCATCAGCTGATGAATGAATCAAGAGGATGTGGTTTATATATACAATGGAGTGAAAAAGAACAAAATATGGCCATTTGTAGGAAAGTGGATGGACCTCGAGGGTGTCATGCTAAGCGAAATAAGTCAGGCAGAGAAGGACAGAAACCATTTGTTTGCACTCATAGGTCTAACAGGAGACCAGGAGAAATCTAATGGAGGACCAGGGGGAGGGGAAGAGGGAAAGAGAGTTGGGGAGAGAGAGGGATGCAAAACTTGAGAGACTATTGAGTACTGAAAAGGAACTGAGGGTTGAAGGGGGAGGGGGGAAAAGAGGTGGTGGTGATGGAGGAGGGCATTTGTGGGGAAGAGCACTGGGTGTTGTATGGAAACTAATTTGACAATAAACTACTTTAACAAAAATGAATGTGTCAGCCAGACAATAAGGGAAGAAATTTAAAAATATATGGAAACCAATGAAAATGAAAATACAACATCACAAACCTTTTGGGATGCAGGAAATGCAGTCCTAAGGGGGAAATACATTTTGATCCAGGCCAAACTCAAGAAACAAGACAAATCCCAAATACAAAATCTAACAGCACACCTAAAGGAACTAGAAGCAAAACAGCAAAGAAACCCAAACCCAGCAGCAGAAGAAAAATAATAAAGATCAGGGCAGAAATAAACAATATAGAGTCAAAAAAAATAGTAGAACAGATCAATAAACCAAGAGTTGGTGTTTTGAAAAAATAAACAAAATTAATAAAGATCTAGCCTGGTTTCTCAAAAAGAAAAGAGAGGGGACCACAATAGATAAAATCACAAATGAAAATATACTTATTACAACGAATCTCTCAGAAATAAAAGCAATTATCAGGGAATACTATGAAAAATTATATGCCAACAAACTGGATAACCTGGAAGAAATAGACAAATCCTAAACACCCACACATTACCAAAACTCAAATGGGAAGAAATAGAAAATTTGAACAGACCCATAACTGGTGAAGAAATTGAATCAGTTATCAAAAATTTCCCAACAAATGGGAGTCCTGGACCAGATGGCTTCCCTGGGGAATTCTACCAGATAATTAAAATAGTTAATACCTATCCTTCTCAAGCTGTTCCAAAAAATAAAAATTGAAGGAAAACTTCTGGACACATTCTATGAAGCCTGTATCACTTTGATTCCCAAACCAGACAGAGACCCAGCAAAAAATAAATAAATAAATAAATAAATAAATAAATAATAAAATAAAGAGAGAGAGAGAGAGAGAGAGAGAGAGAGAGAGAGAGAGAGAGAGAGAACTACAGGCCAATATCTCTGATGAATATGGATGCAAAAATCCTCAAGTAGATACTGGCAAATTGAATTCACAGCATATAAAAAGAATTATTCACTGTGTTCAAGTGGGATTCATTCCTGGGTTGCAGGGCTGGTTCAATATTTGCAAATCAATCAATGTTGCTGGGAGCCATTTTTGAAGTAAAGCAGGTTTGCAAGGCCTCCCACCATCAGGTGGTGACTAGTGTCTACACCCACTCAATCCCCACTTAATCTGCTTGAGCATTCACCCCCAAGGCGCCTGACTGACTGATATCAGGAGTGACTTGCCTTCTTATGCTAAAAAATAGGTGAGTTGTACCTTGTAAAAAAACTTGTTATAGGAATTTCTTCTCTTGTGATTATAGGAGCAAATGTTACATTTCCTGAGAAAATCTGTTTTTCCTCCCCTTGGAAAACAGGCTGTTGACTCCTGCTCACATAGACCTAACTCTTGCCTTTGCTGTGCTAAAAGCTTTGCCTTATATTTGAATGCTAAAGATCCCTTCCTATCCCATATGATAAACATCTATTCACCTATTTCAATCTCTATTGGTAAAGATTATGCATGAATCTTCCACCAATCTATGTTCTGGGAAATTTTTACATACCAAAGAATTTGTTATCAGAAATTATTGTCTAAGGCAATTGCCACTTCTGTTTTGTACCCTATACATTTTTTCAATAAAGCTGACTCTCAGGTAAGGGTAGAGATGCCTGCCTGAAGAAAGAAGCTGAGGCTCTCTCACTCTCTTTCGCCGACACCGTTCATCCTTCAGGGAGCCCTGGACCTGCTGGAGCTGGACTCTGGCACACTGTGATACATCACAGTAACAAAATCACCACTGCTGTTTAACATAACATAGGAGGTCCTAGAATCAGTAATCAGAGAAAAAAAAAAACCATGGGACACCTGAGTGGCTCAGTCAGTTAAGCCTCTGACTTCAGCTCAGGTCATGATCTCACATTCGTGGGTTGGAGCCCCGCGTTGGGCTCTGTGCTGACAGCTCAGAGCCTAGAGCCTGCTTCTGACTCTGTGTCTCCCTCTCTCTCTGACCCTCCCTGCTCATGCTATGTCTCTGTCTCAAAAAAAATAAAACATTAAAAAAAATTTTAATGCATCAGAATTGGCAAAGATGAAGTCAAAACTTTCACTTTTCGCAGGTGACATGATATTCTACATGGAAAACCTGAAAGACTCCACCCAAAGACTGCTAGAACAGATACATGAATTCAACAAAGTCACAGGGTACAAAATCAATGTACAGAAATCGGTTGCATTTTTATACACCAATAATGAAGCAACAGAAATAGAAAGGAAACCGATCCTATTCACAATTGCACCAAGGACCATAAAATACCTAGGAACAAACCTAACCAAAGATGTAAATGATCTGTATGCTGAAATCTATAGAAGGCTTATGAAGTAAATTGAAAAAGACACAAAGAAATGGAAAAACATTCCATGCTCATGGATCAGAAACCAATTTGACAATAAACTATTATAAAACAAAAAACAAAAAACCTGACAATAACAAACTTCTAAAAACAAAACAAAAGAATAAACATTGTTAAAATGTCAATACTACCCAAAGCGATCTACACATTCAATGCAATCCCCCTCAAAACTGCACCAACATTCTTCTCAAAGCTAGAAAAAAACTATTCCAAAATATGTATGGAACTACAAAAGTTCCAGAGTAGCCAAAGTAATATGGAAGAAGAAAATCAAAACAGGAGGCATCACAATCCCAGACATTAGCCTCTACTACAGAGCTGTCATCTTCAAGACAGTATGGTCTTGGCAGAAAAACAGACACATAGACCAATGGAATAGAATAGAGAACCCAGAATTGGACCCACAAATGAATGACCAAATAATCTTTGACAAAGCAGGAAAGAGCATTCAATGGAGAAAAGACAACCTCTTGAGCAGATGGTGATAGGAGAACTGGAGAGCAACATGCAGAAAAATGAAACTAGATCACTTTTTTACTCCATACACAAAAATAAACTCAAAATGGGTTAAGGACCTGAATATGAGACAGGAAAGCATCAAAACCCTAGACAAGAAAGCAGCAAACAACAACCTCTTTGACCTCAGCCACACTAATTTCTTACTCGACACATCTCTAAAGGCTAGGGAATCAAAAGCAAAAATGAACTATTGGGATCTCATCAAGATGAAAAGCTTCTGGACTGGAAAGGAAATAATCAACAAAAGTAAAAGACAACCTACAGAATGGGAAGTGATAGTTGCAAATGACATATTGGATAAAGGGCTAGTATCCAAAATCTACAAGGAACTCACCAAACTGCACACCTGAAAAACAAATAATCCAGTCAATAAATGGGCAGAAGACATGAATATATACCTTTCCAAAGAAGAAATACAGATCCCCAACAGACACATGAAACAATGCTCAACGTCAAAATAAGTCCAGGCTTCTTGATATGTATATCTACAATTTAAAGGTATTGTCTTATAAATCCACAATTCTATTATAACAGCCAATAAAATATCTTAATATTATCCCAAACCTAAATCTATACAAATGTTCATGATTGTCCCCAAAATATGTTCCTACAGTTTGTGGGTTCAACCAGTTCTCAGCATAATGTTAGCAACAGATGTTGTTTATTTTACTCTCCACTATAGTTTTAGTGCTGGTCACAAGGAATGGCTTGGTGTATTCTCATGTGTTTCCCTAGGATGGTTTTATTAATATTATGTGCCATCTGCCTAAGACAGTAGAAAGTATATAATCCAAAATTTTGATTTAGAGTGGTTTAAAGGGGGTGTAGAAAAATTGATGAAAACAAGCAGGGCAGTAAGTCAGTGATTGTTGAGGTAGAAGGGCTTTTATTATATATTATTCTCTCTACTTCTCTTTGAATGTTTTATAAAAAGTTATAATGGCATATCCTCTGAGGTATGGAGTATAGTTATGGAAGACAATTATAGGCTAATTTTTCAGCATTCTTATCTTTTCTGGATAGTGATTTTCAGAAATTTTCTAAAATAAAATATGCTGGCTTTTAATTCTATAGGGCAAAATTTTATAATCTAAAAGTAAAGGGGGAAATGTGTTTTTCTGGAGGACATTCTTGATTAAGAGTCTTGTAAAAGACTCAAAGCAACATGTGGACACTGGTTTGACAAAAGTAGCACTTTTAAAAGTGATCATGAGGATAAAAAGAGGAAGCTATATAGGGGCTGAATGTTAGATGATATTGGGGAATTGTTAATTTTTTCAGCTGTGGAAATAGTATGATATTTTTGCTAAGGAAAATGTCCTTAGCAAACAGAAACATACTAAATGTCCTTAGAAACAGAAACATACTAAAACATTTCAGAGGAAATTGAAAAGATATCTCAGATTGTTTACTTTTAGATACTAAAAAAATACTTGTAGGGGCGCCTGGGTGGCTCAGTCGGTTAAGCGTCGGCTTCAGCTCAGGTCATAATCTCACGGTTTGTAGGTTCGAGCCCCACATCGGGCTCTCTGCTGACAGCTCAGAGCCTGGATCCTGCTTCAGATTCTGTGTCTCCCTCTCTCTCTGACCCTCCCCTGCTCACACAGTCTCTCTTTGTCTCTCAAAAATAAATTAAAAAACACAATAAATAGTTGGAGCAAATATGGTAAAATTACCAAGACTGAAATGTAGGAAACATACAGTCAGAAAATTGTGGCAACAGTAACACAGCTTATTGGTATGTCTTTATCACTTAAAAACAGAACAATTAGATAGCAAAACCAAACATGACCATCAACAACATTTACAATAAAACATGATGACAAACTTTCTTATAGACCTTAAAATACACGTGGGTGGAGATAAACCACTAACAGCCACAGGATCTTTTGGTATCTGTGTACAGTAAAAGGAGGAAGGAATGGCACAGCATCTGATGGACCTGACAGGAGAACAACAAAAGAGTCAGCATAAATTCTGTGAAAACACAGCAGGCCAATTTGAGAACAGCAGCTGAAAGTAGTGGTGGCCTTGCCCTCTGCAATACTGGGTGAGTGTAAGAGCCCAAGGTAAAGACCATTGGAACAGTTTAAACCCTAAGCCTGTGGCATCCTTAGCCGTCCAAAGCGGGGGGAAAGGCTTGACTGAAGCATTTGCCAATATCTCCTACCATGGCTAATTTCAACTTGCTCATGTGACATCACTGAAATCAGACATGAGAAAAAATGAAATAGAACACTATAATAAAATATCTCTACCATCCAAAGACAAATGTAATAAAATAAAACCCTAAACTTTTATGTGCCTTGGTAGTGTAGTTTCAAAATACATGAACTGATAAAACTAAAAAGAGTAATAGAAAAAAAATCTAATGTATACTTAGAGATTTATTTCAGTGACTATCTGACAATAAAATAACTGGACAGAAAATTCATGATCATACTAAGCTAAATGAAAATTACAGAACTATTAACCATTATGAGCTAATTGAAACTATTGAACATTCTATCCCAAAAGCAGAATATATATTCTTTTTAAGTGCTCACAGAACATTAACTATATTTGTGGCTCTGAGAAAGTCCAAATAAATTTAAAAGTATTCAATAATACAAAATATGTTCTAAGGTCACAATAGAAATAAAGTAGAAGTTAATCAGGGGAAAATATCAGGAAAACATGCAAGTATTTGATAACTAAATAATACAGTTTTACACAACCCATTTGTCAAAGGAAGAAAAAGGACACTGAAAAGTGTTTTGAACTAAATTAAAATGAAAATACAATCTATCAACATTTGTGGGAGGCATATAGGACAGTGAGTAAAAACTAAAAAGGAATTATGGCTCTAAATACTTATATTACAAAGTAAGAAACGTCTCAAAATAAATACATAGTTTCCACTATAAAAAATAGAAAAGGAAAACCAAATTAAACCCAAATCAGAATGTAAGCAGAAAGAAAGGAAGACAAAAAACTAATGAAAAAAATTAATGAAGCCAAAATCATTATTTGAGAAGAAAAATCAAAGTTTAAACTTATCAAATTGTACACATTAAGCATGTCCAGCTTTTTGTCTATCAATTATACAATTAAGCTGTTTTTTAAGGGAGGTAAACCACTAGCCAGAGTGATCATGAGAAAAAGAAAAAAAACACCAATTACTATTATCAGAAATGTAAAGAGGACTTGGTGATAAATTTTACAGACATTAAATTCATAAGAAAGGAATATTATAGTGACTTCATTGCAATAAATCTTATAACTTAGAAGAAATGAACAAATGACTCGAAAGAAACTACCAAATCTCACTCAAGAAGAAATAGGTAATTTGGTTGGCCTTGTATTTATTGAAGAGACTGTATTTGTAACTGTAAACCTTCTTGCATAAAAAAACACTAGCTCAGGTGGCTTCACGTCTGAATTCTAAACATTTAAGGATAAAATAATATCCTCTCTCTCTCTTTCTCTCTCCTTCCCTCCCACTCTCTCCCTCTCTCTCTGCCCCTTGCTCGCTCTCTCTCTCTCTCTCTCTTTCTCTCTCTCTCAAAAAGATAAAATAATATCAATTCCATGCATAATTTCCAGAAAATTGAAGAGATATGAGAACCTTCCAGTTCATTCAATAAGGAAAGACTTACTCTAAAACCAAAGACGATAATACAAAAAAACTAAGAGTAATATCTCTCACAAACATAAATGCAAAAATTCTACATAAACATTTAGCAAGTCAAATCTGAAAGAAAAATATATCATGATTAAGCATAGTTTATCCCAGTAATATAAGGTTGGTATAACATTTAATATGAGTTATATAATGCATCATTAACAAATTACAAAACCAGAACAATTTTAAAAGAAAAGAGAGATGCACTGTGAAAAATACAAAATATTAATGAAATAAATGAAAAGGATCTAAAATAGAAATATTCTATCTTATGAATAAATACCATATTCATATTTATTTGTGAGTTACAGCATGCAATATTGCTGAGATAACAAAATTCCATAAGTTCATCTATAAACACAGGGTTATGATGGTATTCTAGACATTGATAAATTGGTTTTAAGATGCATATAGGAATTAAAGGGGCCTAGAATAGCCAATAACGTTTGACAAAAGAAGTTGGGAGTACTTACAGTGCCTTATTCCAAGACTTACTATAGAGCTACATTAGCAAGATAGGGAGGTATCAACATGAAGATGTACAAATACATCAATGGAGCAGACTAGATCCAAAAATAGAGGCATATATATGGACAATTTATTTTTAGCAAATATGAAAAGACAATTTCTGGAGAAAAGACAGTCTTTTCACAAGTTGTGTGGGAACATTTGGATACCCTTATGCCAAAAAACAATTTAAAAATCTCAAACAAAACAAAACTAAAAATTTGAAATCACAACTCACAACACACAGGAAAAGTAACTCAAAGTGGATCAAAGACCTAAAATTAAAACATAAAACTATAAAATTTCTAGAACACCTAACAAAAGAGAGAAAAGCTTTGTGAACCTAGGTTAGGTAAAGACTTCTTAGATAAAAATGCAAAGCAGATTCTGTAAAAGAAAAAAATTGAGAAATAGCGCTTTAAATCATTAAAATTTCTGCTCTGAAAAAGATACTTTATAGAGTGAGAAGATAGACTGCAGACTGGGAGAATAGCTTTGCAAAACATCAGATAAAAGGCTTACATTCACAACACATAACAAACTTAATAACAAAGAAACAAATAACCCAATATAAAATAGACAAAAGGTTTGGGGCGCCTGGGTGGCTCAGTCCGTTGAGCAGCAGATTTTGGCTCATCTTGCTATTTATGATTTGGAGCCCCAAGGCAGGCTCTGTGCTAACAGCTTTGACAGTTCAGAGCCTGGAGCCTGCTTCAGATTCTGTGTCTCCCTAGGTCTCTGTCCCTCCCCCACTCGTGCTCTGTTTCCCTCTCAAAAATAAATAAAAATAAAATATAATAGACAAAGGATTTGAGCAAATACTTTACCATGAAAGATATACTGACAGCAAATAAACACATGAAAAGATGCTCAGTATCATTAATCACTAGGGATATGCAAATTTAAAACAGGAGATACCACTACACACCTATTAAAATAGCTAAAATTAATAATGCCTGCTATATTAAGTGTAGGTGAGATTGTGGGGAAAAATAGAACATACACACTACTGGTGGAAATGTAAAATATAAAAATGTAAAATGATAAAATCACTTTGAAAAACTGACATGTTAAAAAAAAGAAAGAAAAACTGACATGTTCTTTTTTTTTAATAGTTTCTTACCAAGTAGGTTTCCATATAACACCCAGTACTCCTCCCCACAAGTGTCCCTCTCCATGACCATCACCCCACTTCCCCTTGCCCCTTCCACTTCAGCCCTCAGTATGTTCTCAGCATTAAAAAGACTCTCATGATTTACTTGACTCCCTCTCCTCAATTCTTTTCCCCACCTTTTCTCTTCCCATTGGTCCCCTGTTAGGTTTCTCCTGTTAGACCTATGAGTGAAAACATATGGTATTTTTCCTTCTCTGCCTGACTTATTTCGCTTAGCATGATTCCCTCCAGGTCCATCCACTTTCCTACAAATGGACAGATTTCATTCTTTCTCATTGCAATGTAGTATTCCATTGTATATATAAACAGTATCTTGATTCATTCATCAGTTGATGGACATTTAGGCGCTTTCCATGATTTGGCTATTGTTGACAGTGCTGCTATGAACACTGGGGTACATGTGCTCCTATACATCAGCACTTCTGTATCCTTTGGATAACCCCTAGCAGTGCTATTGCTGGGTCACAGGGGAGTTCCATTGATAGTTTTTTGAGGAACCTCCACACTGTTTTCCAGAGCAGTTGTACCAGTTTACATTCCCACCAACAGTGTAGGAGGGTGCCCATTTTTCCACATCCTCGCGAGCATCTAAAGTCTTTTGATTTGTTCATTTTAGCCACTCTGACCGGTGTGAGGTGGTATCTCAGTGTGGTTTTGATTTGTATTTCCCTGATGATGAGTGACACTGAGCATCGTTTTATGTGTCTGTTAGTCATCTGGATGTTTTCTGGAGAAGTGTCTGTTCATGTCTTCATCCCATTTCTTCACTGGATTATTCGTTTTTTGGGTATGGAGTTTAGTGAGTTCCTTGTAGACTTTATCTGATGTGCCATTTGCCATCTTTTTTTCCCCATTCTGTTGGTTGCCTATTAGTTTTTCTGATTGTTTCCTTTGCAGTGCAGAAGTTTTCTATCTTGATGAGGTCCCAATAGTTTATTTTTGTTTTTGATTCCCTTGCCTTTGGGGATGTGTCGAGTAGGAAATTGCTGCAGTTGAGGTCAAGGAGGCTATTTCCTACTTTCTCCTCTAGGGTTTTGATGGTTTCCTGCCTCACATTCAGATCCTTTATCTATTTTGAGTTTATTTTTGTGTATGGTGTAAGAAAGTGGTCTAGTTACATTCTTCTACATGTTGCTCTCCAGCTCTCCTAACACCACCTGTTAAAGAGGCTGACACATAGAGTCCCTCTTAGGATTTCTTGTAGGGCTAGTTTGGTGGTGATAAATTCTTTCAACGTTTGCTTATTTGGGAAAACCTTTATCTCTTCTTCTATTTTGAATGACAGGCTTGCTGGATAAAGAATTCTTGGCTGCATATTTTTCATGTTCATCACATTGAAGATTTCCTGCCATTCCTTTCTGGCCTGCCAAGTTTCAGTAGATAGGTTTCGCTTTGTATGTTAGGGCCCTTTTCTCCCTAGCTGCTTTCAGAATTCTCTCTTTATCTTTACATTTTGCCAGTTTCACTATGATATGTCGTGCTGTAGGTCGGTTCAGGTTATGTCTTCGGGGAGTTCGATATGCCTCTTGAATTTCAATGTCTTTCTCTTTCTCCATATTGGAGAAATATTCATTTATATTTTGATCCAGCACCCCATCAGGACCTTTTTCTCTTTCTTTCTCTTCAGGAACTCCTATGATACGGATATTGTTCCGTTTGATTGTATCACTCGGGTCTTGAATTCTCCTTTCATGCTCCTGAATCAATTTCTCTCTCTTTTTCTCAGCTTCCACTTTTGCTATAACTGTGTCTTCTAATTCACCTATTATCCTCTCTGCTTCTTCAATCTGTGCAGTGGCAGCCTCCATTTTATTATTCACCTCATTTATAGCCTTTTTTTTTTAACTCATCACAGCTATTTTGAAGATTCCTAGTCTTTGTATCAATATCTTCTCTGACAGCTTCTATGCTTTTTTCAAGCCCAGTGATTAATTTTATGACAATCGTTCTAATTTCTTGTTCAGTTATGTTGCTTGTGTCTATTTTGAGCAGTTCTGTAGCTGTGATTTCTTCCTGGAGTTTCTTTAGAGGAGAGGTCTTTCATTTCGTCATTATGGCTAGCTTTCTGTCTCTTGTCAGTTTTAAAAGCTCTTTCTGTACTGTGCCCCTCTTAGTATTCTTCTCTTATAGGAAGCTCTTTGACTGTCTAGGGTCTGTCACTTCAGGAGATGTTCTTTTAATGATGTCTCTCGGTTACTCTTGTTATGCCTCTGATTAATTTGTATCCCTACTCAGCGATATTTGAGAGTTTCCACTATGTGTGTTTTGGCTTATTTCTTGAGGTAGCCCTGCAAAGGAAAACAGACAGACAAACACACAGGGAACACAGGCACGCAAACGCACTGACAGAACAAGTAAAGAAGCAAACCAAAAGAGGAAAGAAATAAAGGAATGGAATGAAAAAAAGAAGGTGGGGGCACAGTGACATCCAGAGATAAAAGACAGTCTGAGAGCATAAAACCTGCAGAGGGAGGAGATAAGAATGAGATAAAGGAAGAAATATCTGGATGGTAAGAGTTGATATAGGGACAGTAGTGCATAAATGTTGGTCTTCGCAGACTCCAGGGGGAAAAGGAGAAAAGAAGTAAATAGGAAAATAGAAAAGAGAAATGAAGGGCAAAAAATTAAAAAATAAAAATAAGAAGAAAAGAAGTGAAAAAACAACTAAAAATAATAGAAATAATAAGCAAAAACACAGCAGCTCTCCAGAGCAGATGGGTGTGGTTTGATGTTGGTAGGTCGGGTCACTGGGGCTGGTCTCTGAGGTCCCACCTTAGTCGATTTGGGGAGAAAAATGGCGTCGCCCCAAGCCCCCTTCAGACCATGCATTGCCAGCCACTCTCTTGAGTCCAACCTCTGTGCCACAGGCGGATCAAATTGTTTCAGTTTTCTAAGTTCCACCAGGTTTCTAAATCCTAGCCCGAGCACTTTGCTGCTGCTACCACAGTTAAAGTGATCACTGGCAGGCAGGTGGCTTTCTGGCCAAGATTGAGTAGGGGAATTGTGGAGCCAGTTTTTCCCCTGGCTCTGCCTGAAGTCAGGGAGCTGCCGGGCCCAAGAAAGAAAAAGCTCACTGAGGGGGATGGATTTCTCTCCCCATGCCCAGCAGCTCTCAATCCCTGGTGAGGTCTCCCCTCTCCAGAGATCATGCTATGTACGATTCAGTCTCCTTCTCTTCCCCTCGGTCCTGTGCCACCCTGCACAGCCGACCCACGTAGCGCCCTGCATTATGCTGAGCTGCCTCTGGACACATGGTTCTCTGCAGGCCCGGAGCCAAGTTTCTGGGCACTTTCTCTCCCGGCTCTGCTTTGGGTCGGCGCTCCCTCCCCCAGAGTCTCTGGTCCCAGTTTGCACTCACTCAGGCATCCATGAGGCTGTTATCAGTAAGGAGTCCGTGCGCGCACCTCCGTTCTTGGACATCAGAAAGCTGTGGCTTTTAATTCTTCTCAATTTCATAATTGCGGGAGGGTGGAGATTATAGGGCTCCCTACTTCTCTGCCATCTTGCTGCCCCTCTCTGACATGTTCTTAAGAAGTTAATTGTACATTCTGCCTGTCACCCAACCATTCCCATCTTAGGCAATTACCCACAAGTAAAACTATAGGTCTATAAACATTTTTAGCCAAATATTTTCAGAAGCACTGTTTGAATAGATAATATCTGAAAATAATCCAAATAAGAACACCTGAAGAAATTGTATATTACACATGGCTTACTGCTTGGGAGTACAAAAGGAATGCGCTATAGATACGAGACCATGGATGCATCTCAAAATTATCATAATGCTGAAAACCAGACCAAAAATTGCATATGACATAGTTCCATTTATTAACAAATATCAAAAACTGCAAACTAATCTATAGTGATAGAAAACGGATCAGTAGTTGCAGATGGAGGAGAGATAGGAGAGTAAATTACAAAAACGAACAAACGAATAATGTATGTGTACTCCTTGTTTTGGTCATGCTGATAGATTTTAGGGTGCATACATATGTGAAAACTTAACAAATAGTAAGCTCTAACTAAATGAAACTTATTGTGTGTCAACAATATTTCAATATAGCAGTTTAAAATAACCTAGATAGTGGTTATTTTTATTTTGATTAGTTTATTCTCTTCAATTTTCTTAATAAAAAGCTTAATATCATTATTCTAAAACTCATTATTCAGTATTACAGTAGTATTTCATCCAGAGAAATCTTCGTGCTCTAATAGCAGCCCTAATGCTCAAGCCTCTATCTGCCCCACATGAGGTCCAGATGATTTTTCTTTGTCTCCCTCCCAAACTTCCCTCTTCCAGGCGGAGAGGCACTCCATGGCCAAACCTCCTTACCTTCAACCTACTCAGTCAAGTCCATTCCTGGAGTACCCAATTTAGATATTCCTCACATACCAGCCAGCCCTTATTCAAGGGTCTTTCCTAAGCTCTTCTTGCACCTTTTGTTCCATTCAGCTACTGATTGGACCAAAACCATGCAGGAGGCAGAACGCTCTTCAGTCTTAGACTGCACAGTGTACTTCTGGACCATTGTTAATACCAGAAGCCTGGGAGCAGGAGCAACGAGTCAGTGGTCTAGTCAAATGCAGTATATCTGGCATAGATGCCTCTGGTTCGGAACAACTTAAGCACAAGGTTCTCTTTTAAAACTGCGTGAGGCCAGCTATGTGCAATGGTCTTTTTCCTGTCTGAGCGCCACAGTCCCTTATGCAGGCACTGCCCTAAAAAGAATGCCCTTTACATTAAGCCCTGCCAACTGACTGTCTGCTGGACCTTAGCTGGCCATAAATAGTTCAGTCCAGTAATCCGTTCATGAGGCATATCTCTGAGGCACGGTCTGAGTGAGGGTACAAAGTCTAAGGGAACATGTACAGTCCCTGCTGGATGCTGGGAACATCAGTTGAGGCGCGGCAGTGGTGTTGGAGGAAAGTGGGAGCAAAGGTTTCCCAAAGGCAAAGAGGATTCTCTCTGGGAGAATCCAGCAGCGCAGGTGGTTTGCAGTCAGGCTTAGCCCTTTTCCACATTTTTTTGTTGATCCTCAGAAACTGCCCTTGTGAATGTAGAGGATCCAACCACAGTCTTCTCCAACACTTTCTCTTCTCCCTCCCAACAACGTCCAGAGATAAAGGGTCAAAGCCGAGGCTATGCTCCTTGCAGGTTTAGCATTTGTGTTTAAAAAAAAAATTTTAATGTTTATTTATTTTTGAGAGACAGAGACAGAGCGTGAGCGGGGGAGATGCAAAGAGAGAGGGAGACATGGAATATGAAGCAGGCTTCCAGCTCTGAGCTGTCAGCACAGAGCTGGATGCCAGGTTCAAACTCACTTAACAGGGAGATCATGACCTGAGCCTAAGTCCAATAACAGGGAGATCATGACCCGAGCCCAAGACCAACATTAAACTGACTGAGCGACCCAGGTGCCCCTCAGTATTTATGTTTTAAGTCTTCATTTTAAAATCTTTATGGTGAGTCTCTTCTGCAGGAGCCAGGTCGGGAGGCAAAGAGCCACTACTTCTGTGTCTTCACCCACTGCATATTTATTCAGCAATTACTGTATGTAGAGCTAGTTCTAAGAGATTTACGTACCCCAGTTTTCCTTGTCCAAAATATGTGTATCATACCAAATAAATGAAAATGTATAAAACAATGATACTCAAAGAGAAATAGTAGGGTAATACTAGCCTCAAAATAAGTTAAGTGCTCTCTTCTATTTTCTGAAAGGTATTGTGTAAAATCGATATTTTTTATAGCATAAACATATAACATTTATTAGCAAACACTGAAGAATGTTTGCTAATATCTTCAGTGAAACCATTTGGGCTTTGAGATTTTTTTGTGAACTTTTAATTTTAAAGTACAAATTCAATTTATTTAATGGTTTAGACCTATTTATCCAATTTATCTCTTTCACTTTGGCTGAATTTTGGTAGTTTGTGATTTTTGAAGAATTGGTCAGTTTCTTAAGTTGTTGAATTTATGAGCTTAAAATTGTCATAGTCTTTCCTCATTATCATTTTAATAGTTGAAAGACCTGTTGTGATTCTGCCTATTTATTTCAGATATTGGTGGATTTTGTCTTCTCTCTTTTTATCATTGTGAGTGTGCTATTAATTTTGTTGGGTTTTTCTGAAGAAACATCTTTTTTCTATGTTTTTCCTATTTTCAATTGCATTGATATTTGCTCTTTGTTATTCTCTGCCATCTGCTTGCTTTCAGTTTATTTTGCACTTTTTTTTTTGAGATTGAAACAGATTATTGACTATAAATCTTTCTGGTTTATTTCTAATGCAAGCAGTACAGATGTAAATTTCATTCTCAGCATTGTTTTAACTGCATTGCAGAAATTTAGATGTGTCATTTTTTCATGTTCATTCCGTTTTGTATATTATTTTTATTTTCTTTGAGATTTTCTCTTTGATTTATGGAGTTATGGATATGTGTTCAATTTCCAAGAGTTTGGATATTTTTCTGTTGTATTTCAGTTGTTAATTTTTAGTTTGATTCTATTATGGTCACAAAACAGACTCAGTATTATTCAATTTTTTAAAATATATATTGAGATTTGCTTGAGGACTCACGATATGGTCTATCTTGGTGGAAGTTCCACTGAGAAATCTACTTTGCCTGATATTAGTATGACCGTATTGCCTTTTTGGTTAATGCTTTTATTGTATATATATATATATATATATATATATATATATATACACACACACACACACATATATATATACACATATATACACATATATGTATATATACATATATATGTATATATATACACGCGCACACACAAACACACATATACATGTGTACATGTATATACATATATGTATACACATGTATACATGTGTGTATATATATTATTTTCTTTTTTTTAACTTTCAACGGACCTAATTTGTTATGTTTGATATCAATGTCTTGTAAATAACATGTAGTTGGGTGTCTTGACATCTACTCTGCCAATCTCTGGCTTATATTTACTGTACTTGACCATTTCTATTTACATTCAATGTTAAGGCTGAAATGTTCCATGTTATTACTTGTTTTCTGTTTATTCCCTTTGTTTCTAATTTTGCAGTTCTTCTATCTTGTCTTCCTATGGGTTACATGTAGGTTTTTAAACGCTCTATATTATTTATAATATTTTTTAGTATGTTCCTTTTTACCTTTTTTTTTTACTGTTTACTCTAGATTATTGCCATATGCATCTATAACTGATCACAGCCTACTAGTATTGATAAGTTATATATATTTTACCACTTCAAGTGATGTGTAGAAACCTTACCTCATTATGTTGCCTAAATCCTCCCCACTTCTTAAATATAATTGTGCGAAGTATCTGCTGTACATACACTGAACCTCACAGTAGATGGCTTTATAACTTTTCTTCAACCATAAAATATGACTAAAGAAATTCTTGAGATAGAGGATAGTCTATTATGCTTACTTATACTTTTACCCATTCTATTGTCTTGACTTGTTATTGTTGTTAATTATTTTCTTTCTGTTTGGAGAGGTTCCTTTAGGTATTGTTCAAAGAAAGGTCTTGGATGGAAAAAAAGATTTTTTTTTAAAATAAAATTACAATTTTATTTTTAAATATTAGTGATACTCACATAAAATTACACAATAATGCAAATACTGAAATTTAAGGTATCTTGCCAGAAATGGTTTTCTTGGGGGCTCAATTCACATTTTCTTTTTTTTTAAATAGTTTATTGTCAAATTGGTTTCCATATAACACCCAGTGCTCTAGAGAAGAGATAAAAAAGATTTCTTGATTTTACTTTAAGAATCTCTTAATTTTCTCATCATTCCTTTTCTGATGGATAGTTTCACTGAATCAACTATTCTTTTCTCTCAGCAGTTGAAAATGTTATGCCCCCTTCCTTCTGGCCTCCATGATTTCCTATGAGAAACACACCATCATTTGAATTGTTGTTACTTTATAGATAATGTGTTACCTATTGCTATTTTTAAAAATATTTTTGTCTTTAGTTTTAAAAAAATTAATTATGGTGTCCCTTGGTATGAATGTTTTTTTAGCTTAACCTATGTGGGGTTCACTCAACTTCTTGGATCTGTAAGTTTGTGTCTTTAACTAAATTTGAAATGTTTTTAGCCTTTATTTCTTCAAATATTCTTCAGGCCTACTCTGTTTCTCTTCTTCTATAGTTCCAATGATAAGAATGTTAGATCTTTTGTTATTGTCCCATAGATCACTGATACTGTTCATTTTCAGTCTACATCCTCAACAAAAAGAATGGTGATGGCTCAGGAATCTTACAGATTATATAATTTATTGATAATATTTTTTGTTATTTTGAAATTTTGGGAAATTTATTATGTAAGATTCAAACAACACAGAGAAGTTAAAAAAAGAGCACAATAATTACTACAAGACCCCAACTAGAAAAAATCAGTAATACCACTTTATAATTTGTATTTTCTTTTCAATATCTATCTCTGCATACTTACCTACAAAAGAATGAATAGAGAAAAATTTTAAAATCAGCATCAAAGTAGAAATGCTATTTTAAAAATAATTATTCACTTTATTTTTTTAAAAAATTTAATATTTATTCCTTTTTGAGAGAGAGTGTGTGTGTGCACATAACCGGGGAAGGGGTAGAAAGAGAGGGAGAGAGAATCCAAAGCAGGCTCCAGACTCTGAGCTGTCAGCATAGAACCCATAATGGGGCTCCAACTCACGAGCCATGAGATCACGACCTGAGCCAAAGTCCGATGCTTAACCAAATGGGCCAGCCAGACACCCCAATAATTATTCATTTTAAATATGTGCAACACAAGCATGACTACAAACTCAAACTGTAAAAAGAATAATGAATGAGTACAAGATTTTGTTTTCTATCCTGTCACTTATCAACATCTGTCCCTTCTTGTAGGCGTCTGGGTTAATCTATTTTTGCACTTCCTACCCCCGATATTTCAAGCATTTGCAAGGATTTAGAAACACAATTTCATTTTGAAAATACCCATTTGTCAAAAATGATGATACCCAAACACAATTTTTTTCCTTAATAATCTATCTTCCTGACCATCTTTATTACTAAAACCCCATGAGCTCTGGAGTGGTTTCTGAACTTTCTCTTCCCTTTCTATTCAAAAGTGACTTTTAAGGGAACCTGGATGGCTCAGTTGGTTAAGCATTTGACTCTTGAGTTTGGCTCAGGTCATGATCTTGGGATTCATGGGTTTGAGCACTGTCCCTGCAGAGCCTGCTTGGGACCCTCTCTCTCCCTCTCTCGCGCTCTCACTCTCCCCCGTCTGTCTTCCCCTCCCCAGCTCAAGCTCATGCTCTCTCTCTCTGTCAAAATAAATATATAAACTTTAAAAAAGTGTGATCTTTTTATTGAACAGTTTTTAGATTTAACTACAAAGATACTTGTAGATATGGCCCAACTATTTAATTGCTGTATAATTTTTCATTTTATAAAATATGCATACAACAAAACGGGAGGCATCACAATCCCAGACTAGCCTCTACTACAAAGCTGTCATCATCAAGACAGTATGGTATTGGCACGAAAACAGATGCATAGACCAATGGGATAGAATAGAGAATCCAGAACTGGGCCCACAAATGTACAGCCAATTAATTTTTGACAAAGCAGGAAAGAGTATCCAATGGAAAAAAGACTGCCTCTTTAGCAGGTGGTGCTGGGAGAACTGGACAGCAACATGTAGAAGAATGAAACTACACCACTTTCTTACACCATACACAAAAATAAACTCAAAATGGCTGAAGGACCTGAATGTGAGACAGGAAACCATCAAAACTCTCGAGGAGAAAGTAGGAAAAAATCTCCTAGACCTCAACCGCAGCAATCTCCTACTTGACACATCCCCAAAGGCAAGGAAAATTAAAGCAAAACTGAACTCTTGGGACCTCATCAAGATAAAACGCTTCTGCACTGCAAAGGAAACACTCAAGAAAACTAATAGGCAACTGACAGAATGGGAAAAGATAGTTGCAAATGACATAACAGATAAAGGGCTAGGATCTAAAATCTACAAGGAACTCACCAAACTTCACACCCACAAAACAAATAACCCAGTGAAGAAATGGGCAGAAGACAAGAGCAGACACTTCTCTAAAGGGGACATCCAGATGGCCTACAGACACATGAAACGATGCTCAACATCACTCATCATCAGGGAAACACAAATCAAAACCACCCTGAGATACCACCTCACACCAGAGTGGCTAAAATGAACAAATCAAGAGACTATAGATGCTGGCGAGGGTGTGGAGAGACAGGCACCCTCCTACACTGCTGGTGGGAATGTA
>NC_043717.1:41997096-42022230 GCF_006229205.1 Suricata suricatta | reverse complement strand
CAAAACATGGAAAGAGCCTAAATGTCCATCACCTGATGAGTGGATCAAGAACATGTGGTCTATATACACAATGGAGTATTACATTGCAATGAGAAAGAATGAAATCTGGCCATTTGTAGGAAAGTGGATGGACCTTGAGGGTGTCATGCTAAGTGAAATAAGTCAGGCAGAGAAGAACAGATTCCATATGTTTGCACTCATAGTTCTGACAGGAAAACAGGAGAAACCTAATGGAGGACCAGGGGGAGGGGAAGAGGGAAAGAGAGTTGGGGAGAGAGAGGGAGGCAAAACTTGAGAGACTATTGAATACTGAAAACGAACTGAGGGTTGAAGGGGAAGGGGGAGGGGGGAAAAGACGTGGTGGTGATGGAGGAGGGCACTTATAGGGAAGAGCACTGGGTGTTGTATGGAAACCAATTTGACAATAAACTATTTTAAAAAATATGCATGCAACAATATGCTTATCATTATTTCTTCTGAAGACTTATTTTTAAGCTAGGTTACCGTTAAAAGCAGAGCCTGAAACAAAAGTGTTTTTGTATCTGTGTGTGTATATGTAGTAAAAGTAGTAGTAGTAGTAAAAGTAGTAGTAGTAGTAGTAGTAGTAGTAGTAGTAGTAGTAGTAGCAGTAGTAGGAGCAGTAGTAGGAGCAGTAGCAGCATCAGTGGTAAAGCAGTTTATTTCAGAAGTAATTGTGAGGAAAAAGAATGAGGGACAGAGGAAAACATATCCAGAAGTGGAATTCCATCATGAAATGGTCATTTGCGTTTTTTTATTTCTTTTGCGGTTTTTATTTCACTCAATACTGCCAATCCCCAGTGTATCTATAGCGTTTTTATTATTTAAATTCAAGTTAGTTAACATACAGTGTAGTCTTGGCTTCAGGAGTAGAACCCCGTGATTCATCTCTTACATAGGACACCCAGTGCTCATCTCAAAAAGTTCACTGCTTAATGTACATCACCCATTTAACCACTCCACTACCCACCCCACCTCCAGCAGAAGAGTCTCTTATGGTTTGACTCCCTTTCTCTTTTGAATTTTTCTTCCCTTCCCCTATGTTCATCTGTTGAGTTTCTAAAATCCCACATATGAGTGAAATCATTTATCTGTCTTTCTCTGACTTACTTATTTCGCATGGCATAATACCCTCTAGTTCCGTCCATGTTGTTGCAGATAACAAGATTTAATTATTTTTCATTGCCCAGTAGTATTCCAGTGTGTGTGTGTGTGTGTGTGTGTGTGTGTGTGTACCACCTCTTCTTTATCCACTCATCAGTTGACGGATATTTGGGCTCTTTACATAATTTGGCTATTGTTGAGAGGGCTGCTATAAACTTTGGGGTGTATATGCCCCCTTTGAATCAACATTTTTCTATCCTTTGGATAAATACTTAGTTGTATAATTGCTGGGTCATACAGTAGTTCTATTTTTAGCTTTTTGAGGAATCTCCATACTATTTTCCAGAGTTTCTGAACCAGTTTGCATTCCTACCAACAGTACAAAAGGGTTTTCCTGTCTCTGCATCCTTGCCAACATCTGTTTTTTCCCAAGTTGTTAATTTTAGCCATTCTGACAAGTGTGAAGTGAAATCTCAGTGTGGTTTTGATTTGTACTTCACTGATGATGAGTGATGTTGAGCATCTTTTCATGGGTCTGTTAGCCATCTGGATGCCTTCTCAGAAAACCGTCTATTCATGTCTTCTGCCCATTTATCTACTAGGTTGTTTGTTTTTTGGGTGTTGATCTTGGTAAGTTCATTATAAATTTTGGATACTCACCCTTTAACAGATACGTAATTTGCATATATCTTCTACCATTCTTTCAGGTGCCTTTTAGTTTTGTTGATTGTTTCTTTGCTGTGCAGAAGCTTTTCATCTTGATGGGGTCCCAATAATTCATTCTTGCTTGTATTTCCCTTGCCTCCAGAAACATATCAAGTAAAAAGTTGTGCCTGCCAAGGTCAAAGAGGTTACTGCCTGTTATCTCCTGAAGGATTTTGATGGTTACCTGTCTCACATTTAGGCCTATTATCCTGTGAATTTATTTTTGTGTGTGGTATAAGAAAGTGGTCCAATTTCATTCTTCTGAATGAAACTGTCCAGCTTTCCCAGCACTATTTGCTAAAGAGAGTTTTTCCTTTGGATACTCTTTCCTGCTTTGTTGAATATTAGTTTGCCATACAGTTGTGGGTCTATTTCTGGATTCTCTATTCTATTCCACTGACCTATGTGCCTGTTTTTGTGCCAATACTATACTTTCTTGATGATTGTAGCTTTGTTATACAGCTTGAAGTCCAGAATTGTGATGCCTCCAGCTTTGGTTTTCTTTTTCAACATTACTTTGGCTATTTGGGATCTTTGCTGGTTCCATACAACTTTTGAAATATTTGTTCTAGCTCTGTGAAGAATGCTGGTGTTAGTTTGATAGGGATTGAGTTGAATGTGTAGATTGTTTTGGGTAGTATTGACATTTTAACGATGTTTATTCTTCCAATCCATGAGCATGGAATGTTTTACCATTTCTTTGTGTCATCTTCAATTTCTTTCATAAGCTTTCTATAGTTTTCAGCATACAGATCTATTTTTAATTTATAGTTTATTGTCATGTTGGTTTCCATGTAACACCCAGTGCTCTTCCCTACAAGTGCTCCCCTCCATGGCCATCACCCCCCTTCCCCTTTCACCCCCCCCTTCAACCCTCAGTTTGTTTTCAGTATTCAAGAGTCTCTCATGATTTGCCTCCCTCCCTCTCTCTCTCTTTTCTCCTCTTCCCCTCCCCGTGGTCCTCTGTTAGGTTTCTCCTGTTAAACCTATGAGTTAAAACATGGTATCTGTCCCTCTCCACCTGACTTATTTAGCTTAGCATGACACCCTTGAGGTCCATCCACGTTGCTATGAATGGCCAGATTTCATTCTTTCTCATCAGCATACAGATCTTTTACCTCTTTGGTTAGGTTATGGTCTTTGGTGCAATTGTAAATGGGATCAATTCCTCAATTTCTCTTTCTGCTGCTTCATTACTGATGTATAGAAATATAACTGATTTCTGTATGTTGATTTTATATCCTGCAACTTTGCTGAATTCAGGTGTCAGTTCTGGCAGTGTTTTGGTGGAGTCTTTCAGGATTTCTACATACAACATCATGTTCTCTGTGAAGAGTGAAAGTTTGACTTCTTCCTTGTCAATTTTGTGCCTTTTATTTCTTTCTGTTGTCTGATTGCTGAGGCTAGGACTTCCAACACTATGTTGAACAACAGTGGTGAGAATGGAAATCCCTGTTTTGTTCCTGATTTTAAGGGGAAAGATCTCAGTATTTCCCCATTGAGGGTGATATTAGTTGTGGGTCTTTTTAATATGTCCTTTATGCTGTTGAGGTATATTCCTGTTTTTTTCTCAGGATTTTTACCAAGAAAGGATGCTGTATTTTGTCAAATGCTTTTTCTGCCTCTATGGAGAGGATCATATGGTTCTTATCCTTTCTTTGTTTTAATATGGCGTATCATGCTGATTGATTTGCAGATATTGAATGACCTCTGCAGGCCAAGAATAAGTCCCACTTGATTGTGGCGAAGAATTCTTTTGATGTACTATTGCGTTCAATTTGCTAGTATCTTGTTGAGAACTTTTGCACCCAGGTTCATCAAGGATATTGGCCTGTAATTCTCCTTCTTAGTGGGGTCTTTGTCTGGTTTTGAAATCAAGGTAATGCTGGCCTCATAGAATGAGCTTGGAAACTTTCCTTCCATTTCTATTCTTTGAGAAGAATAGGTATTAATGCTTGTCTAAATGTCTGGTAGAATTTCCCTGGGAAGCCATCTGGCCCAGACTCTTATTTGTTGGGAAATTTTTGAAAACTGATTCAATTTCATTGCTGGTTATGGCCTGTTCAGATTTTCTATTTCTTTCTGTTTTGAGTTTTGGTGGTTGTGAGTGTCTAGGAGTTTGTCCATTTCTTCCAAAATGTCTGGTTTTTTGGAATATCGTTTTTCATAGTATTCTCTTATAATTGTTTGTATTTCTGTTGTATTGGTTGTGATCGTTCTTCCTGCATTTGTGATTTTATCTATTGTGATTCTCTCTCTTTTCTTTTTGAGAAATCTGTCTAGGAGTTTATCAATTCTATTTATTCTTTGAAAAAAAAACTAGCTCTTAGTTTCATTGATCTATTCTACTGTGATTTAAAAAATTCTATATCATTTATTTTCCTCTAATCTTTATTATTTCCTTTCTTCTGCGGGGTTTGGGCTTTATTTGTTGCTCCTTTTCTGGCTGCTTGATATGTGGGTAGGTTGTATATTTGGGCTCTTTCTTGCTTCTTGAGATAGGCTTGAATTGCAATGTATTTTCCTCTCAACACTGCTTTTGCTGCATCCCAAAGGTTTCAAGTGTCAAGTTTTTATTTTCATTGGCTTCCATGTGGTTTTTATTTCTTTTTTTAATAGTTTATTTTCAAATTGGATTCCATATAACACCCAGTGCTTCTCCCCACAAGTGCCCCCTCTCCATAACCATCACCCCCTTCCCTCCCTCCCCCTCCCCCTTCAGTCCATGGTTCCTTTTCAGTATTCAATAGTCTCTCATGATTTGTGTCCCTCTCTCTCCCCAGCTCTCTTTCCCCCTTCCTCTACCTATGGTCTTCTGTTAGGTTTCTCCTGTTAGACCTATGTGTTTATTTCTTTTTTAATTTTCTGGTTAACCAGAAAATGTTAGTAGTATGGTCTTTAACGTCTATGTATTTGAGGACTTTTAAATTTTTTCTTGTTGTGGATTTCAAGTTTCATAGCATTTTGATCTGAAAATATGCATGGTATGATCTCAATCTTTTTGTATTTGTTGAGGGCTGATCTGTGTCCCCATTATGTGATCTATTCTGGAGCATGTTCCTTGTGCACTCGAGAATCATATGTATTCTGCTGCTTTAGGATGAAACGCTCTGAATATATCTGTTAAGTCCATCTGGTCCAGTGTGTCATTCAGAGCCTTTGTTTCCTTAATGATTTTCTGCTTAGATTATCTGTCCATTGCTGTAAATGGAGTATTAAAGTCTCCTACAATAATGCTAATATTATCAATAAGTTTGCTTATGTTTATGATTGACTGATATGTTTGGGGTTATATGTTGGGGGCATAAATATTTACAATTGTTAGTTCTTCTTAATGGACAGACCCCTTAATTATGGTATGATACCCTTCTTCATCTCTTGTTACAGTCCTTCTTTTAAAATCTAGTTTGTCTGATAATAGGTATGTCTACTCCAGATTTCTTTTGATGTCCATTAGCATGATAGATGGTTTTCCATCCTCTCAGTTCAATCTGTAGGTGTGTTCAGGTCTAAAAAAGGTCTCTTATAGGGGTGACTGGGTGGCTCAGTCAGTTAAGTGTTTGACTATGGCTCCAGTCATGATCTCACAGTTCATGAGTTCAAGCCCCGTGTTGCACTCTGTGTTGACAGCTCAGAGCCTGGATCCTGCTTCAGATTCTGTCTCTCTGTCTCTCTTTGCCCCTCCCTCACTTGTGCTCTGTCCCTGAAAAATAAATACATGTTAAAAAATTAAAATGTGTCTTTTATAGGCAGCATTTGGATGGATCTTGTTTTTTTTTGTTTTGTTTTGGTTTTAATCCACTCTGATACCCTATGTCTTTTGATTGTGGCCTTTAGTCCAATCATTCAGAGTGATTATTGAAATATATGAATTTAGTACCATTGTGTTATCTGTAGATTTCATGTTTCTAGTGATGTTCTCTGGTCCTTTGTAGTCTTTGCTGCTTTCTACTCAGAGCGTCACCCTTAGAATTTTTTTGCAGGGCTGGTTTAGTGGTCATAAACTGCTTGAGTTTTTGTTTTTCTGGGAAAGTCTTTGTCTCTCTTATTCTGAATGACAGTCTCGCTGGATAAAGGATTCTTAGCTGCATATTTTTCCTATTCAACACATTGAATATTTCCTGCCACTCCCTTCTAGCATGCTAAATTTCTGTGGATAGGTCTGCTACTAACCTTATGTGTCTACTCTTGTAGGTTAAGGACCTTTGGTCCCTAGCTGCTTTCAGAAATCTCTCTTTATCTTTGTATTTTGCAAGTTTCACTATAATATGTCATGGTGTTGACCTGTTTTTGCTGATTTTGAAGGGAGTTCTCTTTGCCTGTTGGACTTGGATACCTGTTTCCTTCCCCAGATTAGGTAAGTTCTCAGTTATATTTTCTTCAAATACACCTTTTGTCCCATCCTCTTGCTCTTCTTCTTCTGGGACTCCTATGATACAGATATTGTTTTCTTTCATGAAATCACTTAGTTTTATAAGTCTCCCTTCATTATCTTGTAATTTCCTTTCTCTCTTTTTTTGACCTTCATTGTTTTCCAGAATTTTATCTTCTATTCCACCTATTCTCTCCCCAGCTTCTCAGTCCTCACTGTCACTGTATCTAGTTTAGTTAACATCTCAGTTATAGCATTTTAAAAATTCATCATGACTAGTTCTTAGGTGTTTGATTTCTGCAGCAAATGTTTCTCTGGTGTCTTCTATGATTTTTTTTCAAGCCCAGCTGTTATTCTTATAACTGTTGGTCTAAATTCTTGTTCATATATATTGTTTATATCTGTTTTGAGCAATTCTCTGGCTGTGCTTTCTTCTTGACCTTTCTCTTGGGGAGAATTCCTCCATCTTGTCATTTTGTCTAAGTTTCTATCTTTTGCGTGTCTTATAAGCATGTTATGTGTCCTATGCCTGAGTGTACTACTATATTAAAAAGGGGTCATACACTGTCCAGGGCCTGGTGCTACAAGAAGTGTTTCTGGTGTCAGTTGTGTTTTGGCTGCTTTAATTGAATGGTCAGTCCTCTGCAGAGTTCCTCCTTGCTTGTAGTGGTGGAGTGTTTGGGACTTTAACTAGATGTGCTTTGATTGGTTTATTGAAGTAACCCTGGAAAAAAATAGGTCTGAGGGAACTCTGATCCCATAAGAAGAGAAAAAGTAAAGGGAAGAAAAGAAAACCATAGAATCAAAAAACTATCAGGCTGAGTCCAAGAAAAAGAAAAAGAATGAAAGCAGAAGAAAAGAGAAAGAAAGGAAACAACAGAATTTCAAAAGTCTGATCAGAAAATAAGAAAATACATAATAAGAAATGACCAAAAGAAGAAAGGAAAGAAAGAAAGATAGAAAGAGAGAAAGAGAGAGAGAGAGAGAGAGAGAGAGAGAGAGAGAAAGAGAGAAAGAAAGAAAGAAAGAAAGAAAGAAAGAAAGAAAGAAAGAAAGACAGACCATGAGCCTGATTCCAAAAGAAAAAAAGAAGAGGATGGTGAAAAAAGGAAAAAAAAAGAGTTGTTGGTGCCTGGGGATGGTAGCTGTGCTGGTCTGCAAGAGAGGTCTGTTGTGTTGGGTCAGTCAGTGTTCTTTCAGTAACTAAGAAGTTGCCAGGCACAGAGGGACGGGTTTGGTATAAGTGTGTCCCTTGTCCCCTGGAGGCTACTGTGCTGTTCTCTGAAGTCTCACAATGTTGGTGTTGGGGGGTGGGAATGGGGCCACCCCAATCTCTCCTCCCCAGTCTGGGGATCTCAACCCATGCTGTTCAGGCAGCCCTCACAGAATAGTGAGGGCAGTCAGCTTGCCATGCACCACATTTATCCTGAGCCTTGCCCTTGGCGCTCAGCTAGGGTTCAAAGCCCAAAGTGTTAAAGGACCTGGCACACTGCAGCTCTACTCCCTTGCTCGAGTAATTCTCTCCTTACTGTCCTGAAAGGCCTTTGGCTTGCACCAGTAGGGTCTTTTATCCTTGGGAAGGCAATAAACCCTCTTCCCAAAGTATTCCAAGAGGAGGACTGTTCTCTCTCAGTGCCCCCCAGAGATCGATATACACTATGCACTCTGGAGCCAGCTCCTTCTCCCCAGGAACTCATGCCAAGGCTCTGCCCAGGAGAAAGTTATGCACTTCCGAAACCTCAGAGTTTCAGCTCCAAAGGCTATTTGCAAAAAACAACTGGGACATCTAGTACTTCTCACCCCCAGTCCATGGTCCAGAGAGGTTTTCCTCTTCTGATAACCTGATGCTGCATTTTCAAAACCCCCCTCTCTCCCTTTGTTTCTCCACAGAAAAACGTTCCCTCTCCTCCATAGCTCCACCGTTTTATCTCCCCGAACTCACATAAACACCTGATCCTGCTGAGCAGTCTCCCCCCACTGTGGAGATCCTTCTGCCACTCGATTTCCTGGGTGTTCCAAGTGATCTGACCTCAAAACAGTTCTGAGGGATGAAAAAAATCCAGGTCCTCCATTTATCTGCCATCTTAACTCCCTCCCTCCGCAATGTACCTGTTCTAGTTATCATTCTCATCAACTGAAAGTATTCTCATTACTCATCATGCTCACCATCACATGAATTATCTGACTTTCAATATTTTTCTTTTTGTGTAGGTAGAAAATATGGACTCCAAGTGTGGTTTTATTTAGCAGTCCCATGATTTGTAAGTAGGGAGGTTGAACATTTTATCATATGTTCTCTGGCCATTCAGTTTTTCTTTTCTCTGAGTTGCCTGTTCCTATCATTTGCCTATTATGAACTTAGAATATCATCTTTTGCCTAATTTATGTATGGTAGTTCATTACATATGTACAGTAAGTACCTCATGTCATTTGATTATATGCAAATATCTTCTCCTAGGCTTTGGCTGAAATTACACCTGGCCTTATGGAGGAAGTTTCATTTACTAGTTAGGAAATAGATATCTGAGCCTGGAATATTGAAGATTATATATCTACTCAATCTCATATTAGATGCATGTTACTAGGAAAGTTATATATCTTCTCTATAACTAACTCTATACATATAAAAATCATACAAATAACAATATCGACAGCCTGGCTTTTCCTAAAGAATTCAAAACCACAATTCCTATAAAGCTCATAGAAATTGACCTATACAGAAAAAAATTAATACATATTAGCTATCATATTTTGACTAGTTTTTGTAAAGCATAGGTTAATAATTTTAATGTAGTAAAAGTTCTTTTATTCTTGCACCAATTGACCTTTGTCTAAGTTATTTAATTCTTCTGCATTCAAATATATAAAGTGCTTGTTCTTCCAGTATTTTGTGTTTACTCTGCCTGAGAATTTAACTTTGCTAGTGGTATAGAAAATGGAAATCTGCCCTTTTGCTATTTTTCCTGCTCATTTACATTTTTAAAATGAGATGACCTTAGTATTTCAGTGTTTATCACCAACTATTAGAAATTAACTTTTCTTTTTTCTGGCTACTTTGATAATGTTATAATTAGTGTTATTTGCTGTAATTCACTACTCAAATACTTAGTGTGTGTGTGTTTTGGTGACCAGTTAATGATGAAATAAGTACTGACATGAAAGAAGTGAAATATTCTTTGGGATCAGTTTCATATATCCAAATTCTACTCAATGATGCAGCCTCACAAAAGTTCATGTTATAGTAATTTCTCTGCCGTGGTCTTATGTTGTGTGATTCTTGATGCTTATAGCTATTAATTGCTTAAGTCTACATTTGTCAAGGCCTTGTCAACAGGAAACTGTATATGAAATGACTCCAAACAATAGCTTCCTTAAAAGCACATGCTCGGAGCACCTGCATGGCTCAGTTGGTTAAGTGTCCGACTCTTGATTTCAGCTCAGGTCATGATCTCATAGTTCATGAGTCTGAGCTCCACATCAGCCTCTGTGCTGACAGCATGGAGTTTGCTTAGGATTCTCTGTCGTGCTCTCTCTCTGTCCTTTCCCTGTGGTCTCTCTCTCTCTCTCACAAAAAATAAATAATAAACATTTTAAAAATTACATACTCATTTGTATTAAATTCATAGGTGAGATTCCTTCTACCTATAATAATTCCCATTGTCTTGTAGGGAAAGCAGGACCAGGGATGGAGGTTCTTTTGTTTTCTGACCACAAAGCCAGATCTCTAACCCTAATTATTTATCACCTACTTGAATCCAGTGTTTAAAATTGATTGTTAAAAAATGATCCTACAGGAAGAAGCTAGGAATAAACACTTTTCTGAAAAAAAATCATAATAGATTGAAATATCTAAGAAAAGCTCGCAGAAGGAGAAATAAAAGCCAGTGGGATTCAGAGACTATTCAGTTGGAGAGTAAAGAGAGAAAAACCTAAGAATCTAGAAGAGGAAAAGGGAGATCCGAGAATATGTATATGCCTACTGGAGATAAACCTGTTTTAAATGAGTAAACCCTGAAACCAATCTCCCATATGAGATCTTCAGGACGGCCAATATAGGTTCCTAATGATTTGGTACAAGAGGCACCTTTTACTTTCAGTCTCCAAAGTCCCTTATAATGAACATGTTTAGTTGGAGCCTAAAGTTCCCAAGGGCTTCTCCCAAAAAAGTGGTCCTAGATGAAGGCTACCTACCAAGTAGGTAGCATTCTATTTGTCATCATGTAGACCTTTACTTGAATCAGTCTTTCCAGAGACTCTAGAGACTCTTGGATACTTTCCCATGTAGGTAAAGCCTTACGTTTTAGTAATAAATACTATTTTAAATCACTACTTCCTTCTTTGATGGGAATTTTTTCTCAATGATGTTATTATTGAAGCACTATTTCCTGTTTAAGGACACTTTTGTTTGAGGTTTTTATCCATATTTTAGCATTTGGACCATTTTCACATTTTTTGCACATTTTATACATTTAAAAATTCATTTAAAGTTATATTTTAGGTTATATTCCTAGGGAGTATATATGTCTCTGTTATCCAGAGGAGAATGTCTTCCCCCAACACCCTAGAAAGTTCTTCCATTTTGACTTTGGAGATGAGAAAGAACAGAAAAAAGGGAAAGTAGCAATTTTAAAAAATACCCAGGGCATTCACAAGTGTCCTTATGAGGGCCATCCAAAACCAAGAAAATGAATGAGGGCATATAAGTGTGAAAGGCAGACATCAAGAACTAAGTTCTGGTGCTCTAGTTAGAAAGAAGGAAATCCTGCAGGAGATACTGAGGCATTGTGTTCAACTTGTCTACCATAGGATCCTGTCTCATGAACTTCACATCAGAAAACAGGTTCTACCTAGATCTGAGGACTATTGTGGGAGTACCAAGAGAGAAATGAGTCACCACTTGAGTATAATGTAGTAATAAATAATGCTGAGTATAAATACTATAAATACAAACTATCTGTTTAATTAAAATGGCAAGGAACTCTACCAACACATAATTTCAAAAAATTGTACTGATTAAAAATAGTACTAATGATGACTTCTGGTTTTTGGTCCAGTATGCAAGGAGCTTGATTGTTTTCACTCTTATCCTCACAATAAGAATAAAAAAAGATTAACAAATTTAAAATCAACAGCTCTTGAATTGAGGTCACAGGGCGAACTTCTGCCCTGAGAATTGGAAAGACAGACAGATACAAACAATTACAATTTACTGGAGTAGAGAATCAAGAGAAGACATCTCCATGGGAACCACTACTGGAGTAAGAAAACCTAAATTGTAATTGATGAATTGTTCTAGGCTTAGTGGGGACAGGTTTAGGGGCCCAGTCTAAAGGAGACCCACAATGCTGTGAGTTTTTCCCATCAAAGAAGGAAGTAGTGACTTAAAAAAGCTCTACCAGATTCTCACAGTGAATTTCAGAGAAAACTTCCCTGTGCTTTTGACAGGGGGAAGGGGAAAATGGCTGTTTTTAAATATACCCACGGTAATCCACATATTAATAAGGCTTATCCTCAGAAGAAACTGTTTCACATAGCCTGTCTAGAATTATACCAGAGCCTAAATGACTTAGAGAAGGGAATACTCAATCCCAGACCCTTCTAGATTTTCTGTCTCACATAAGACATAGACAAACAAAACTGAGAAGTACTTCAGAAGGTCACAGTTCAGAGACACAGGCTCACTAAAATATAACTAATAATAGGACTTCCCCTACCACACACTTATCTTGCCATCACATCAGTAAGGCTTCCTTATAATAACAGAAAAGGACTCCACATCTCAGATAGATCTTATTTAAGAGGTTTTTAGGGAAACCCAAAAATAATAGGAGATAGAAAAACAAGGAAACCAGAAGAATATTTAGCTTCTGACACATACACTTACATCAAACAATAAACACAGCCTAATTGCTCTTCAGAGAAACATAAAATCTCACACTAAAGGACTATTTACTTCAGTTCCTTTTGCTCAGTATGTCATGACCAGCTTTCAGTAAATTACAAGCCATATTAAAAGACAAAAATACTGTTTGAAAGCACAGAACAAGCATCAAAACCAGAGTCAGATATCCCAGACACGTTGGAATTATCAGACCAGGAATTTAAAACAATTTTAATTGGTATGTTAAGGGCTATAGTGGAAAAATTGTACAGCATGCAAAAGCAAATAGGTAATATAAGCAGAAACATACAAACTAAGAAAGGATGAAAAGGAAAAGCTAGAAAACAAAGACATATAATAAATAAAGAATAAATTTGATGGGCAATAGACTAGCAAATCAGTAAGGAAAGAACTAGCAAACTTGTAGAAATGTCAATAAAAACTTCAAAAACTGAAATGGAAAGGTAAAAAAAGAATAAAAAAGTACAGAATATCCAAGAACTATGGGACAATTAAAAAGGCTTAACATATGCATAATGAAAGTGCCAGGAGAAGAAGAAGGAGAGAAAGAAAAAGCAGAAATATATATATTTTACTTTTTATTTAAATTTTAGTTAACATACAGTGCAATATTGGTTTCAGGAGTAGATTCAGTGATTCATCACTTAAATACAATACCCACTGCTCATCATAACAAGTGCCTTCCTTAATACACCTCACCCATCTAGCCCGTCTTTCCTCATCTCCCTCCATCAACCCTCAGTTTGTTTTCTATCATTAAGAGTCTCTTGTGGTTTGATTCCCTCTCTCCTCTTTTTCCTCCCTTCCCATGTGTTCATCTGTTTTGTTTCTTAAATTCCACATATGAGTGAATCCTATACTTGTCTTCCTCTTATTGACTTATTTTGCTTAGCATAATACGCTCTAGTTCCATCCATGGTGTTGCAAAAGCAAGATTTCATTCATTTTGATGGCTGAATAATAAATATTCCACTCATCAGTCCATAGACATTTGGGATCTCTCCATAGTTTGACTATTGTAGATAATGCTGCTATAAACAGAATGCATTTACCCTTTAGACTCTGTATTTTTGTATACTTTGGGTAAATACTTAGCAGTGCAATTGCTGGATCATAGTTCCATTTTTAACTTTTTGAGGAAACTCCATACTGTTCTCTAGTGTGGCTGCAACAGTTTGAATTCCCATTAAAAGTGCAAAAGAGTTTCCCTTTCTTCACATCCTCACCAACACCAGTTATTTCTTGTGTTCGTAATTTTAGCCATTCTGACAGGTGTGAGGTGGTATCTCATATGGAGGAGTTTTTTAAGTACTGATTCAATTTCTTTGCTGGTAACCAGTCTGCTCAAGTTTTCTATTTCTTCCTGTTTCGGTTTTGGTAGTTTATTTGTTTCTAGGAATTACTCTATTTCTTTCAGTTTGTCCAATTTTTGGCATATAGTTTTTCATAATATTCTCTTATAATTGTTTGTATTTTGATGGTGTTGGTTTTTATTTCTCTTATCTCATTTGTGATTTTATTTAGTTGGTTCCTTTCTCTTTTCTTTTTGATAAGTATGGCTAGAGATTTATCAAAGGTATTGATTTTTTTAATGTTTATTTATTTATGAGAGAGAGAGGAAAGCGCATGTGCAAGGGAGGGGCAGGGAGAAAAAGTGAGAGAATCCCAAGCAGCCCCGTGCAGGCTTCATCTTACAAACCATCAAAATCAAGAGTCAGATGCTTAACTGACTGAGACACCCAGGTGCTTCTGTTTTATTTGTTTGTTTGTTTGTTTTTTAAGAACCACTTTCTAGTTTCATTGATCTGTTCTATTGTCTTTTTAGTTTCTATATTATGTAGTTCTGCTCTAATCTTTATTATTTCCTACATTCTGCTGACTTTAGGCTGCTTTTGCTCTTCTTTTTTGTAACTCCTTTGGATATAAGATTAGGTTATTTGAGATTTTTCTTGCTTCTTGATATTGGCCTGTATTGCTATATACTTCCCTGTTAGGATGACTTTTGCTTCATCCGAAAAGTTTTGAACCATGTGTTTTCATTTTCATTTGATTTCCATGTAGTTTCTGATTTCTTCTTTGATTTTCTGGTTGAGCCACTCATTGTTTAACCTCCATGTATTTGTGTATTTGTGGTCTTTCCAATTTTTTTTCTTGTGGTTGACTTCTAGTTTCATAGAGTTGTGGTCAGAAAAGGTGCATAGTGTAATTTCCATCTGCTTGTAATTGTTGAGGCCTGAATTTTGACCTAATATATCACATAAAAAATAAAATCATAGCAACATATCCTCCAAGGGAGGGAGTGCACCTATAGGAAATATTTTTAATTTTCTTTTCTGGATTGCAATATTTTAACTTCTCTGTGATGAAAATATGCTACCAAATTATGTCTGTAGGGATAAGACTCTCCATTAAGAGAGATTTAAAAGACCCCCATACAACATGTAAACACTGGTTTGGAAAAAGTAACTCTGGTAAATCCATTTGGGGGACAATCCAGCAATTCTGGATATGTGCTAGGTAAGAGATAATGTTTTTAGGGTATTTGTTGTTAATTTTCTTCATGCAGTAGTTGATTTTTTTAGGATAGTTTCCTCTTATGAGAGAGATGAATGCAAAATTCTTAAGGGCAAAGTAGAAGAAGTCTATAATTTACTTTAAAATACTTAAGTAATAAACAATAGATAAAGCAAATATGATTAAATTAACAAGACTAAAATCTGGGTGGTGCTGATTCTGGGAATATGATAGTGTAGCTACAAAAATTTTTGATACCTCTGAATCCTTATAAAAACCCATTGATAATATTTACAACAAAACTAGATAACAAAGTGTTCCCATGGACCCTAAAATACAAGCAGATGGACACCAACAATCACAAGATCAGCGTACAGGTATTGCCTATTGCAGGAAAATAAAACTTTGAGCTCTTTTCCACCCTAAGTCTGTCTGACTCAATACCTCATGATCTTTCCATTATACTGAAGTCACTCTCACTGGGTAAAGCAATTCATCTGGCCTCAAAGGGGCTTCTGATGTTGCAGTTATTTTCTAAGCTTCTTACTGTGGCTTTTTGTTGATAGTCATCTCCTGTAACCAGAATGCAAAAACTAGATGCACTCTAAATTTACACTAATACTTTTTTATTTGAAATTCAAAAAGAAATTTTGTAAGGGTAGGCCAGAATTTTTTTCTCATTCTCTCCATCAGGTGGCATAATACATTCCAAAAATTATTTTACATACAACCCAGTCAATATAATTAGAGCTCATAACCCACAATTACCAGCGCTGAATAATTCATGTAGGTTTTTACTGGTCAAAATTATTGCTGGTATTTTTAACAAAAACATCATCTGCTCTTTGCTGAATCATATCATAAAATTTTATTTTACCAAGTATTTGTAATCTTGCCTCCCTTCTTATTTTTATATATGAACTATTCTTAAATAATTTAAGACATAAAAGTTATAAAAAATATTATAGAGAATTTACCTGCACACTTCAACCAGATTTCCCCAAATATAACATAACCAAGGCACAAAATCAAAACCAGAAAATCCACAACGGTATCATATTATCAAGTCAATTACAGACCTTATTCTGATTTCACCAGTTTTATATGTACTTTTCTATGGTGTACATGTCCATGAAATATTATCACATATAGATTTGTAAAAGCCTCATCACAGTCATGATACAAAACTGTTTTATCAACACAATAAACTACCTGTTGCTACCTCTTTATGGTCAAATTCTCCTTGCAACCCTCACATTAGGAAATGACTGATATCATTTCAATATTTATAGTTTTGTCATATAAGAACATTATATGAATGGAATAATATGGCATGTAAACTTTTGGGATGAGTTTCTTTCACTTTTGAGATTGATCCAAGTATTGCATTTATCAATAGTAATACAATTTCTATTGTGTAGTAGTATTCCATTATATGGATGCACCACGTTTTGTTTATTCATAAACCCTTCGAAAAACATTTGGGTTGTTTCCAGTTCAGCACTATTACAAATAGACTGCTATGAACATTTGTGAACAAGTGTTTGTGTCAGCAGAAGTTTTCATTTATCAAAGATAAATACCCAGTAATGCGATAGAGGGATCACATAGTATGCATAAATTTAACACAAAAAGCACCTGCCCAGCTATTTTCCAAACCAATTGTACAATTTGACATTCCAAAGAGCAATGTATGAGAAATTAAGTTTCTTGCATCTTTGTCCAACACTTGGTATTTCCCACATTTATATTTTTAGCAATATTACTAGTTTTGTTGTAATGTCTCATCATAGCACTAGTATTTCCCTAATCTTTGATTATGTTGAACATATTTTGATGTGTTTATTTTGGCACCTATATATCTTCCTTGGTGAAGTGTCTTTTCCAACTTTGTCACTTAAAGTTTATGAATTTTATAGATCTTTAAAAGAACAGCTTTTATTATGAAGGATTTTCTCTTTCATTGTTCTCTTTACATTTTCCTGAATTTCAGCTTTTTATTATTTCCCTCCATCTGTTTTTTTATGTTTATTTTTTCTCTTCCTAACTTCTTTTATAAAAAATGTTTATTTTGAGAGAGAGAGACCAAGAAAGAGAGAGTTGAGAGAGGGGAAGAGAGAAAGGGAGAGAGAGAATCCCAAGTAGGAACTGCACTGTCAGTGCAGAGCCCCACACGAGGTTCAGTCTCACAAACTGTGAGATCATGACCTGAGCTAAAAATCAAGAGTTGGATGCTTAACTCACTGTGCCACCCAGGTGCCCCTCTCTTCCTAGTTTCTTGAGGTATGAGCTTAGATTATAGATTTGAGGCCATTCACCTTTTTAAATAGATGGAACTGGTAATACAAATTTCATTCTAAGTATTCATCTCCAAAATCACAGACTTTTATATGCTGTATTTTCATTTTTACTTGCATCAACATTTCATTTTTATTTATTTATTTTTAGCCTTGACTTCCTCTTTGACCCATGGATTATTCAGAAGTATATTGTTTAATTTCATGTATTTGGATATTTTTCTGTTATCTTAATTTTGTCAACATCTAAGTTATTTCCATTATGGTCTGAAATCATACTTTGTATGAATTCAAATATTTTTAAAGATTTATATTATGATCCAATACATACTTAACATAGTAAGTACCCTGTGTGAGCTTAAAAATATTCTGTGTGCTTTTGTTGTTTTTTAATGTGTTCTATAGATTTTCTGAGTATATGATATTATTCAATTCTATTTCCTTGCTGACACTTTGTCTATTCCTTTTAGTTCTGGGTTTTTTTTTCTTCATGTGATTTTGCAGGTTGTTGTACAGTGCATATGTATTTAAAATTACTTTGTTTGCTTCTTGAATTGACTCTTTTAGCATTATGTAATGGCCTTCTTTGTCTTTGCCTCTTTATTTCTGGTAAAGTTTTGCTGCCAAGTCCCAGAGTATCTGATCTTTAATCAGCTTTCTTGAGATACAAATGACAAAACTGTAAGATATTTAAACTATACAACGTAGGGGCACCTAGGTGGCTCAGTCAATTAAGCAGCTGACTTTGGCTCAGGTCATGATCTCATTCGTGGGTTCGAGCCCTGCGTTGCGCTCTGTGCTGACAGCTCAGAGCCTGGAACCTGCTTCAGATTCTGTGTCTCCTTCTCTCTCTGCCCCTCTTCTACTCGTGCTTTGTCTCTCTCTTCTCTCAAAAATAAATAAAAGTTTAAAAAAAATAAAAAAAAATATACAATGTAATGACTTGATACATGTATACATTGTTAAAGGATACCCCTTATTGAGGTATTTAACATATCTACAACCTCACATATTTATTCTCTCACTTTGTGGGGGCTAGTATTTAAGTTCAACTATAGCCACCATGTTATATATTAGACCCTCAGATCTTTTTCATCTTATAACTGAAAATTTGTACCTTTTAGCCAATTTCTCCCTATTTTCCTTCCTCTCCCCAGCCTCTAGCAACTGTTTTTCTACTCTCAGTTTTTACGAATTCAATTTTTTCTTCTTTCTCCTTTTCCTCCTGCTCCTTCTCCTTCTCTTCTTCCTCTTCCTCCTCCTCTTTTTCTTCTTCTTTTGAATAATCCACATATAAGTGATATCATGAAGTATTTGTCTTTCTCTGTCTGGCTTATTTCACTTAGCATAAGGCCCTCCAGGTTCATCTATGTTATTACAAATGAGAATTCCTTTCATTTTATGGCTGAATTATTATTCCATATTCCATTATATATATATGCATATATACACATACACACACACACACACACACACACACACACGCCACATCTTCTATATCCATTTATTCACTTGCAGGCAGGCTGTTTTCATACCTTGGCTATTATGAATAATGCTGCAGTAAACATGGGAGTGCAAATATCTCTTCAAGATAATGGTTTCATTTCATTTCCCAGAAGTGGTTCTACTCTTATTTCACTAACAAACAGACTCTTGAAATAACCAGATTACAACATTCTTTAGGATTGACAGCACAGATCTCACCCACGGGACGGTGACTGGGACACCTGTTACCTGAAGACAAATGAGTATACAAGATTGTGGAAGTGACATCACGAGAACTTCATACATTAGAGAAATTCAGATTTAAACTCACTCTCAGGTCTCAGGTGGAGGCTGGCTTGACAAAGAGTGATTGAAGGCTGTTGGCTTCTCCACATATGGGATATATGCCTAATAATATAATTGACATTTCATATGTTAAATCCTTTATGGGTTTTAAAAGGAATTGTCAGACTACTTTCCTACCATTTAAATTCCCATCAGCAATATATGGATGCTTGAGTTTTTCCAAATCCTTGCCAGCATTTCATGCTATCACTTTTTTCTTTTAGTTTACTCATTCTGATGGGTATAATGACATGTCATTATGGCTTACATTCCATATCTGTTATGTTTAATGATGTTGAACATTTTTCACATTCCTATTTGCCATCTGTATATGGTCTTTGCTGAAATGTCTATGCCTGTCATTTTGACATTCCCTATTTCAATCATTTGTTTTTAGTGTTGAATTTTGAGTTATTTGCATATTTAAGACACAAGTCCTTTGTCAGATATGTTGTTTGCAATTTTTTTCCAGTTGGTCATTTTCTATTTCATCCTCTTAAAGGGGTCTTTTACAAGGAACAAGTTTGAAATGTGATAAAATCCACTTATCTTTTCTTTATATATCATGTTTTTAGTGTGAAGTCTAAGAACATGTCACCCAGTCCTAGGTCTTAACAATTTTCTCCTCTCTTTTGTCTTTTTTTAAAGAAGTTTTGTTTCCTTTTGTTACACTTAAGCCTATGATTTATTTTGAGTTATCTTTTGTATAGATGTAAAGTTTAGTATGGGGGCTTTTCCCCCCATAGATGCACAATTGTTCCAGCATCGTGATGCTCTTTAAGGAGAGTATTTGTGATGAGCACTGGGTGTTGTATGTAAGTGATGAATCACTGGGTTCTACTCCTGAAACCAATACTACATGGTATGTTAACTAACTTGAATTTAAATAAATTAATTAAGTGAGATGCCTGGGTGGCTCGGTTGAGTGTCTGACTTTGGCTCAGGTCATAATCTCACAGCTCATGAGTTTGAGCTCCATATCAAGCTTGCTGCTGTCAGCCTGTCAGCACAGAGCCCACTTCAGATACTCTGCCCCCTCTCTTCAGATTCTCTGCCCCTCCCCTACTTGTGCTCTCCTGATAAATATTTAAAAATTAATTAATTAATTATTTATTTATTTAAAAAGGCAATCCCTCCTCCAGTGGATTTTGTTCCTTTGTCAAGAATTAATTTGGTATATCTGTATGGAATTATTTATGTATTTGCTATTCTGTTCCATTCAAATATGGGTCTTTTGGTCAGTATCAAAATGGCTTGATTACTGTAGCTATTACAGTAAGCCTTAACATCAGCATGAGTGAGATTCCTCTAACTTTATTCTTCACCTTCAAAACTATTGGTTAGTCTAGGGCTTTTTATTATCCATATGAAATTTAAAATAAGCTAATCTATATTAAAAATCCTTGCTGAGATTGTGATAGAAACTTTATGAAATATTTAGATCAACTGAAGAAAAACTGATGTCTTCACTGTGTTAAGCCTATCAATCCATAAACACAGTATATTCTGACTATAAAGAATTAAACTAAAAATCAATAACAAAGATTTATGAAAAATCCCTAAATATTTGGATATGGAACAACATGCTTATAATTAACTCACTGATCAAAAAGGAAAACATAAGGAAAATTAGAAAATATTTTGAAAAAAATTAAAATGATAATACAATATATAAAAATTTATGGTATGTAGTTAAAATAGTGCTAGAGAAATACTTTCAGCAGTAAATTTACATATTGGAAGACCAGAATTATAAAATAAGGACATAGGCAAATAATGTCGCCCATAAAACAATAGTAATGTTGGCAATATTATTTTTAAAAAGCATTTTAGAACACTGAAAAATAATCAAAACTTACAAGAAATTGAAGCATTTATTCAAATAAAACTGCCAAGCCTTACAAAAATTAGTGGGGCCTGTCAAATTTTAATCTGGGACAGCTCTCAACTCCCCAAGTGCCAGCTCAGAGGTCGTGATAGACTGAGAACCAACAGGCAACTTAACTGTCACCAAAGAAACCTGATCTGATTTTGAGCTCCTCAAAACAGGTTCATACCCTGGGTCTTGTAGAAAATAATGATAAGTGACAACCAGTAATGGACCAACATTGTATCTGTCTAAGTTGTGGACAATGAAACAGAATGGACTTTGAAGAGATCGGAAATACTCTTGGGCATCTGAAAGATAACACGCATATGCAGGGCTGTGCACGCATTCAGGAAAGACCAGAGAGAGCCCACATTGCCTCCTTACACCTAACTGACCATGAAGCTCAGCACAATCAGGAAGTAAAAGCCAGGGTAGACTTGTGAACTGCATGAACTTTGAATGCATGCTGCAATTAGCATACAGATTCCCCTAAGCAAAAAGTGTAAGCTATATAGGTTCACTGTTTTTAAGGAAAACTGACTAGTTATTGGTTGGCCACAAATACTATGCTGACCCAAGGGTAACGCCAGAGAAGCAAGGTTTGAAACCGAAAGTTATTTGTGGGGCTCCTGGGTGGCTCAGTCTGCTAAGTGTCTGACTTGGCTCAGGTCATGATCTCGCGATCCTGTGGGTTCAAGCCCCGCATCGGGTTCTGTGCTGGCAGCTCAGAGCCCGGAGCCTGTTTCAGATTCTGTGTCTCCCTCTCTCTCTCTGCCCCTCCCGCGCTCGTGCTCTGTCTCAAAAATAAATAAACATTTTTTTTTTAAATTGAAAGATTTTTGTTAAAAACCGGCACAGAGACTGTAGTGGCCACACATGCTGGGAAGAGTTTACATAATTAGTCCAGACAAATCACTTAATCCCTGCGGAAATAAAAAAAAATCTCAAGTTGCTAAAATATATGATTCAAATTGTTCAGTTTCTGACAATAAAAAATTATAATACATGTGAAGAAATAGGGAAGTATAGCCCACTTTTATACTTTGACTCTTTTCTTCTATTAACTTATTTGAAACACGTTAGCATAAAACAATATGTATAAAACTGTATTGTGGGGCTTGTACTGTTTAATAATAAAGTTTATATGATAGTACTTCCATGAAAGGTGAGAAGGAAATTATTGAAGGAAACTTTCTTATACAACCAGAATTAAATTAGTATGACTCTGAAATAGACTTTTGTAAGTTCAAATGCATATTATAATTATTCAGAGCAACCACTAAAAAGCTCTAAAATTTTTAAAAACTCAAAACAGAAATTAAAATGGTACTCTAAAAAATGCATTTCTAATACAGATTAACACTGCATAAGAAAAAAACAAATGAGACAGAAACAAATACCTAAATGAAAAAAATCAATCCACCTGTATAATTACATTAAAATCCAATGGATTAATTTCTCTAATAAAAATAGAGATTATTAAAGTGGATTGAAATAAAACATGATCCGAGGCACCTGGGTAGCTCAGTTGATTAAGTGTCTAATTCTTGATTTCAGCTCGGTCATGATCTCATGGTTCATGGGTTCAAGCCCTATGTTGGGTTCTGCAGTGACAGTGCACATCCTGATTGGGATTCTCTCTCTCTGCCCCTCCCCTGCTCACACTCTAAATATCTCTGTCTCTCTTCCTTTCACTCTCTCTCAAAAACAAACATTAAAAGATATATTAAAATAATAATACATGATCCAACTATATGCAGCCAGCCAAAAAAATCATTTTAGATTCAAAGACATTAAAAGGCAAGTAAAAAGATGGACAAAGATATACTAGGAAGACAGTAAGCAAAAGAGAACTGGAATTACTATAAAATATAAAAAATATACTTAAAGACAAAAATATAACCAGACACAATGAGGTGCATTTTATAATGATAAGAGGGTCAATTCATCAAAAAGATAAAAAATATTTTAAATATACACACCTAACAGCAGAAGGTAAAATACAGGAAGCAGAATATAGATAGAATTAAAGGGAGAAATAGACTATTTACCAGTAATATTCAGAGTCTTCAATACCTCACTCTCAATAACGATCAGGAAAACTAGATAGTAAACCAGAGTTATGAAACACTTGAACACACTATTATCCAACTTGACCTGACATGGATAGAAGATTCAACCCAACAACATCAGGCTACACATTCTTCTTAAATGTGCATTAATCATTATCCAAAAAAGACTGTAAAACAAGTTTTAATAAACATAAAAGGATTGAAATCATACAGATTGTGTTCTCTGACCACAAAGCAATGAAGTTTGAAACAGCAAAGACTGAAATTTTAGAAACCCATAAATAGTTGGAAATTTTAAAAACACATTTCATCAGTTTATTTTTGTGTATGATGTAAAATAGTGGTGTAGATTCTTTCTTCTGCAGGTTGCTGTCCTGTTCTTCCAGCACCATCTGTTAAAAAGGCTATCTTTCTTCCATTGGATACTCTTTCCTGCTTTGTCAAAGATTAATTGGCCATAAATTTGTCGGTTCAGTTCTGGGCTCTCTATTTTATTCCATTGGTCTCTGTGTCTGTTTTTGTGCCAATACCATACTGTCTTGATGATGACAGCTTTGTAGTAGAGGTTATAGTCTGGGATTGTGATGCCTTTCATTTTGGTTTTCTTCTTCAATGTTACGTTAGCTTTTTAGGGTCTTTTGTGGTTCCATACGAATTTGAGGATAGATTGTTCTAGCTTTGAGAAGACTGCTGGTGCAATTTTGATTGGGACTGCATTGAATGCGTAGATTGCTTTGAGTAATAATGACATTTTAACAATGTTTATCTTTCTGATCCATGAGCATGGAATGTTTTTCCATTTCTTTGTGTCTTCTTCAATTTCTTTCATAAGCTTTCTATAGTTTTCATTGTACAGGTTTTTACATCTTTAGTTAGGTTTATGACTAGGTATTTTAGGATTTTTCATGCAATTTTGAATGAAATCAGTTTCTTGATTTCATTTTCTGTTGCTTAATTATTGGTGTATTAAAATGCAACCGATTTCTGTACATTTATTTTGTACCTTGTGACTTTGCTGAATTCGTGGATCCGTTCTAGTAGGCTTCTGGTGGAGTCCATCGGGTTTTCCATGTAGAGTATCATGTCATCTGTGGGAAGTGAAAGTTTGACGTCTTCTTTGCCAATTCCAATGCCTTTTATTTCCTTTGGTTGTTTGATTGCTGATGCTAGGACTTCCAGCACTAGGTGAAACAACAGTGGTGAGAGTGAACATCTCTGTCATGTTCCTGATCTCAGGGGGAAAGCTCTCAGTTTTTCCCCATTGAGGATGATATAAGCTGTGGGCTTTTCAAAATTGCTTTTATAATGTTTAAGTAAGATCCTTCTATTCCGACTTTCTTGAGGGTTTTTATTAAGAAGGGATGCTGTATTTTGTCAAATGCTTTCCCTGCATCTATCAACAGGATCATATGGTTTTTATCTTTTCTTTTGTTAATGTGATGTATCCCATTGATGGATTTGTGAATATTGAAACAACCCTGTAACCCAGGAATGAATCCCACTTGATCATAATGGATAATTCTTTTTATATGCTGTTGAATTTGATTAGCTAGTATCTTGTTGAGTATTTCACATCTGTATACATTAAGGATATTGGCCTGTAGTTCTTTTTTGCTGGCTCTCTGTCTGGTTTGGATGAAGGACCTGAATGTGAGACAGAAAACCATCAAAACTGTAGAGGAGAAAGCATGAAACGGCCTCCTTGATCTCAATCGCAACAATTTCCTACTTGACACATCCCCAAAGGCAAGGAAATCAAGAACAAAAAATGAACTATTGGGACCTCGTCAAGATAAAAAGCTTCTGCACTGCAAAGGAAACAATCAAGAAAACTAATAGGCAACCGACAGAATGGGAAAAGATAGTTGCCAATGGCATATAGGATAAAGGGCCAATATCCAAAATCTATAAGGAACTCACCAAACTCCACACCCACAAAACAAACAATCCAGTGAAGAAATGGGCAGAAGACATGAACAGACACTTCTCCAAAGAGGACATCCAGATGGCCTACAGGCACATGAAACTATGCTCAGCATCACTCATCATTAGGGAAGCACAAACCAAAACCACACTGAGATACCACCTCACACCAGTCAGAGTGACTAAAATGAACAAATCAAGAGGATACAGACGCTGGTGAGGATGTGGAGAGACGGGCACCCTGCTACACTGTTGTTGGGAATGTAAACTGGTGCAGCTGCTCTGGAAAACAGTGTGGAGATTCCTCAAAAAACCATCAATAGAACTTCCCTATGGCCCAGTAATAGTACTGCTGGAGATTGACCCAAGGGATACAGAAGTGCTGATGCATAGGGGTCCATGTACCCCAATGTTCATAGTGGCACTTTAACAATAACCAAATCATGGAAAGAGCCTAAATGTCCACCAACTGTTGAATGGATCAAGAAGATGTGGTATATATATATATATATATATATATATATATA
>NC_043717.1:41976213-41996996 GCF_006229205.1 Suricata suricatta | reverse complement strand
TATATATATATATATATATATATATATATATAATGGAGTATTACATTGCAATGCGAAAGAATGAAATATGGGCATTTGTAGCAAAGTGGATGGACCTTTAGGGTGTCATGCTAAACGAAATAAGTCAGGCAGAGAAGGGCAAATACCATAGTTTTTCACTCATAGGTCTAATAGGAGGAACGTAACAAGGGACCAAGGGAAGGGGAAAGAGGGGGGAAAAGTAAGTTAGAGAGAGGGGGGAGTCAAATCATGAGAGACTCTAGAATATTGAAAACAAACTGAAGGATGAAGAGGGAGGAGGAAAGGGAATGGGGTGTGATGGTCATGGAGGGGGCACTTGAGGGGAAGAGCACTGGGTGATATATGGAAACCAACTTTGCAATAAATTGTTAATAGAAAAATAAACTAAATAAAAATAAAAAACACATTTCTAAATAATCTGTATGTCAAAAAGAAATTACAAAAGAAATTCAAAAGTAGTATGAAATGATTGAAAATTCATTCCTAGGAATGAATCTCACTTGATCATGATGGGTAATTCTTGATATATGCTGTTGAATTCGATTTGCTAGTATCTTATGGAGGATTTTTGCATCTGTATTCGTTAAGGATATTGGCCTATAGTTCTCTTTTTTGAGGGTCTCTGTCTGATTTGGGAATCAAAGTGATGCTGGCTTGGTAGAATGAGTCTGGAAGGTTTCCTTCTATTTCTATGTTTTGGAATCGCCTGAGAAGAATGGGTATTAACTCTGCTTTGAATGTCTGGTAGAATTCCCCAGGGAAGCCATCAGGTCCTGGGCTTTTATTCGTTGGGAGATTATTGACAACTGATTCAATTTATTCACTGGTTATGGGTCTGTTCATATTTTCTATCTCTTCCCTTTTGAATTTTGGTAGTGCATATGTGTTTAGGAATTTGTCCATTTCTTTTAGGTTTTCCAATTTGTTCGCATACAATTTTGCATAATATTCTCTGATGATTGCTTGTATTTTTGAGGGATTGGTTGTGATAGATCCATTTTTATCCATGATTTTGTCTACTTGGGTGTTCTATTTTTTCTGAGGAGCCTGGCTAGAGATTTATCAATTTTGTTTATTTTCTCAAAAAAACAACTCTTGGTTTTATTATCTGTTCTAATGGTTTTTTTTTTTTGGATTCTATATTGTTTATTTCTGCCCTGATCTTTATTATTTCTCTTCTTCTGCAGGTTTTGGGTACTCTTGGTGCTCCCCTTCTAGTTCCAGTAGGTGCTCTGTTAGATTTTGAGTTTGTGGTTTTTCTAGTTTCTTGAAATAGCCCTGGATTGCAATTCACTTTCCTCTTAAGACTGCCTTTGCTGCATCCCAGAAAGGTTGGATTGTTGTATTTTCATTTTCATTTGTTTCCATATATTTTTTAATTTCCTCTCTAATTGCTTGATTAGCCCAATCATTCGTTAGTAGGGCGGTCTTTAACCTCCATGTTTTCAGATGTTATCCAGACTTTTTCTTGTGATTGATTTCAAGTTTCATAGCACTGTGATATGAAAGTGTGCATGGTATGGTCTCAATTCATTTATATATATGAAGGGCTGCTTTATGACACAGTATGTGATCTATCTTGGAGAATGTGCCATGCACACTCCAGAAGAAAGTGAATTCCATAGCCTCAGGATATAGTTTTAAATATATCTGTCAAATCCATCTTTTCCAATGTGTTCTTCAGGTCCATTGTTTTCTTTAGTGATTTTCTGTCTAGTTGATCTATCCTTTGATGTAAGTGGTGTATTAAAATCCCCTGAAATTAGCACCATCTTTTCAATAAGATTGTTTCTGTTTGTGATTGTTTTATATATTTGGGTGCTCCCAAATTCGGCACATAGAAGTTTGTAATTGCTGGCGTTTCCTGTGGAGAGACCCTGTAATTATTATATAATGTCCTTGTTCATCTTTTGTTACTGCCTTTAAAGTCCAGTTTTTCTGATATAAGTATGGCTACTCGAGCTTTCTTTGACTTCCATTCCCATAATAGATATTTCTCCATCCCGTTACACTCAATCTTAAGGTGTCTTCAGGTCCAAAATAGGTCTCTTTTAGACAGAATATAGATGGTTTTTTTCCATTCTGCTACCCTATGTCTTTTGATTTCAGTATTTAGTTTATTTACATACAGTGTCATTATTGAAATATATGGGTTTGCATTCATTGTGTTATCTGTAGGGTGCATGCTTCTAGTGGTGTGTCTGGTACTTTGTGTTCTTTGCAACATTTCCCTCATAGAGCCTCTCTTAGGATTTCTTGTAGGGCTGGTTTGGTGGTCATGAATTCTCTCAATTTTTGTCTAGTTGGGAAAACCATTATCTCTCTTTCTATTCTTAATGACAGGCTTGCTGGATAAAGGATTCTTGGCTGCATATTTTTTCTGTTCATCACATTGAAGATTCCCTGCCATTCCATTCTGGCCTGCCAGGTTACAGGAGATAGGTCTGTAACCACTCTGATAGGTTTCCCTTTGTATGTGAGAGCCCTTTTATCCCTATCTACTTTCAGATTTCTCTCTTTATCCTCATATTTTGCCAGTTTCAGTATAATATGTCATGCCAAAAGTCTTCAAGTTATGTCTGAGGAGAGTTCTCTGTGCCTCTTAGATCTCAATGTCTATTTCCTCCCCAGACTGGGGAAGTTCTTGGCTATAATTTGGTCAAGCACCTCTTCAGGACGTTTGTCTCTTTCTTCTTCTTCAGGAATTCCTAGGATATGGATATTGTTCCGTTTGATTGTATCACTCAGGTCTCGAATTCTCCTTTCATGCTCCTGTATCGATTTCTCTCTCTTTTTCTCGGCTTCCTCATTTTCTATAACTGTCGTCTAATTCATGTCTTATCTTCTCTCCCTCTTCAATGCGTGCAGTGGCAGCCTCCATTTTATTATGCACCTCATTTATAGCCTTTTTTTTTAACTCATCACAGCTATTTTTGAAGGTCTCCAGTCTTTGTAGCAATGGCTTCTCTGATGACGGTGATTAATTTTAAGATGGGTTTTTTTCTATATTCTTGGTCTGTTATGTTGCTTATATCTGTTTTGAGCACTTCTGTATCTGTGACTTCTTCCTGGAATTTCTTTAGAGGAGAGTTCTCCTGTTTCATCATTTTAGCTAGCTTTCTGTCTCTTATCAGTTTTAGAAGCTTGTTATGCACTGTGCACCTGTTAATATTGCTATACTAAAGGAGGTTCATTGACTGTCCAGTTCCTGTCTGCACAAGAAGTGTTCTTTTAATGGTTTCTCTAAATTTCTCCTGTTGTGTCTTTGGTCATTTTATTTCCCTACTCATTGATATTTGGAAGTATCCAACATGTGTACTTTGGCTTATTTCTTGAGGTAGCCCTGAGAAGGAAAACAGATAGACCAACCCACAAGGAACAAAAGCACGCCAGTGCACAGACAAATCAAATAAACAAGCATACAAAAATGGGATAGAAAAAAAAAGAAAAGAAAAGAAATGAAAGAAAAAGTGGTGGGACAAAAACAACAGAAGACAAAGGACAGTCTAAAAGCGTAAAATTAGGAGAGGGGAGAGGTACGAATGAGATAAAGGAAAATATATCTGATTAGCAAGAATTGATCTAATCATGGCAATGCATCAATGTTGGTCTTTCTTGGGCTGGAGGTTGGGGAAGAGAAAAGGAAAAACAAAATAAAGGGCAGCTCTTTAGCATGGACAGATGTGATTTGGTGTAGGTCGTTCTTGCCTCCACTGCAGATCCAGCTGGCTGCTCCCCGAGGCCCCACCTTGGTGGTTGTTGGGGAGAAGAATGGCAGTGCCCTAATCCTTTCTCGAACCAAGTGTTGCAACTCACTCGTTTGGGTTCAATCCCCCTGTGCCAAAGGTGGGCAAAGTTGTATTTTCCAAGCCCCACCTCGTTTTGTAATCCTAGTTCCACGCACTTTAATGCTACCGCCAGAGATGAGAGGTACTCCCGCAGGCGGGCGGCTCTGTAGCCAAGATAGAGTAGGAGAAGTAGAGGAGCAATTTCTCCTGGCGCCGCCTGGAATCGCCGTGCTGAGCCCAAGGAAAACAGGCCAGCTAAATGGGATGTATCTCTCTCCCTGCGCCCTGCAGTTATATATGGGATGATAGGATCCCTGTTTGTCTCGGGCCAAGGTTTTTCTCTTCTCTAGAGACAGCTCTATGAACGTTTTCAGCTTCTCTTTCTCTTCCCTTCATCTCTCTGTGGCTCTATGCTTTCTCTGCGGCTCTGCACTGTGGGAAGAGGGGGCTCCCTCCTCGCTAAGCCTCTGGGCCCAACCTGTTTTATTTCTCCAGTTTGCACTCACTCAGGCATCTATGAAGCTGTTTACCTTGTCGACTCTGTGTGTTTTTTTCCCACTCTTGCAGATCAGAGTACTGTGGCTTTAGGCATTAGCTTGAAAGATGCGGGTGGGCGAAAATTACAGAATTTCGTAAGAGAACTGCCTGCTTGACCCTTCCCCTTGTTCTTATTGACACTTTTACATTCTTCTCTTGTACCTTTAAATACTATCATTTTGCCTGTTCTTAAACTTTTTAGTAGCAATTATACTTGCATATTTATTTCTTTTGCTAATTTTGCTCACTTTAATGAAACTCATTGGCTTGATTATAGTAGCTGTAAATTTCTTCATTTTTTAATTGCCACATAAATTCCATTATGAACATTCCAGAATATATTTACCAATTCTTATAATGAGGAGCACCTATGCTATTTCCAGCTTGGGAATATGTGAACAATGATGCTATGAATAGAAAAAAAAACCTTTCATATGAGAGGCTCTCTCAAATATTTGACACTTAAGAAATTTTTTAATGTTTATTTTTGAGAGAGAGACAGAGCATGAGCTGCGGAGGAGAAGAGAGAGAAACACACAGAATCAGAATCAGGCTCCAGGCTCTGATCTGTTAGCACAGAGACCAACACGGGGCTTGAACTCACAAACAGTGAGATCATGACTGGAGCCAGAGTTGGACATCTAACTGACTGAGCCACCCAGGCTCCCCTAGATATTTGACACTTTAATTCTCAATATTTATAATGTTTTTAATGACAGATTTACTATTTTCTAAATCTTCCTATATATGTATAAACAAAAGTAAGAGAGTTCTTAACTTTTGACAAACATATTGAATATTTACTGTTGTAGGCCAGCTTATAGAATGTAATAAGTTAAACTTCTTATGGAATGTAAAGGGTTAACTTCTTCTGGAATGTAATGATTTAACTTACTAAATGTTTTGTTGTAAACTGTTCCCCCGCCCCTTTTCTGTGGTCTGATCAATGCCATGCCTACAGAAAATTGCTTAGTCACTGTCCCACTATGATTGGTCATTTAGAAGAACAAAGAATAAACTTGATAGGTTCCCACCAAAACTGATGATGGGCATGCCACAATGTAATTGGCTATGGAAGAATCCTATGTATGCCTATATAATCTCAGTGTAACTTTTGTTTGGGGCCATTCTCTGCTTCTTATCATCTGGAGTTCGGGTTTGGCCTGTCCATAAATAAAGTTTTGCCTTGCCTCCATTTGGCTTTGGTGGTCTTTTCAACACCAGCCTACAACATTCGCGAAACCATAAAGATTTTTCCCAATGATTATTCAAATTGCTTAGTATGCTTCCAGTTTACATAGCTCTCAACTACTGTGCAATGCAAGGACTGCCTATACTAGGCAAAAGTCTTCTACCTTTTCTTCTTTTTTGGCATTCTTGACCTGATGTATTACTGTAGAATATTTAAAAACAACATCACTCATCATCATGGAAATACAAATCAAAACCACACTGAGATACCACCTCACGCCTGTCAGAGTGGCTAAAATGAACAAATCAAGAGACTATAGATGCTGGCGAGGGTGTGGAGAGACAGGCACCCTCCTACACTGTTGGTGGCAATGTAAACTGGTGCAGCCGCTCTGGAAAACAGTGTGGAGGTTCCTCAAAAAACTATCAACAGAATTCCCCTATGACCCAGCAATAGCACTGCTGGGGATCTACCCAAGGGATACAGAAGTGCTGACGCATAGGAACACATGTACCCCAATGTTCATAACAGCAATGTCAACAATAGCCAAAACATGGAAAGAGCCTAAATGTCCATCACCTGATGAGTGGATCAAGAAGATGTGGTATATATACACAATGGAGTATTACATGGTAATGAGAAAGAATGAAATATGGCCATTTGTAGCAAAGTGGATGGACCTGGAGGGTGTCATGCTAAGCGAAAGAAGTCTCGCAGAGAAGGACAGATACCATATGTTTGCACTCATAGGTCTAACAGGAGAACAGGAGAAACCTAATGAAGGACCATGGGGAGGGGAAGAGGGAAAGAGAATTGGGGAGACAGAGGGATGCAAAACCTGAGAGACTACTGAATACTGAAAACGAACTGAGGGTTGAAGGGGGAGGGGGAGGGGGAAAAGAGGTAGTGGTGATGGAGGAGGGCACTTGTGGGGAAGAGCACTGGGTGTTCTATGGAAACGAATTTGACAACAAACTATTAAAAAATAAAAAATAAAAAATAAAAACACCTTGTTAAATATCATGCAAAATTATTGTTGAAATTTTATTTGTGATTACATTTAATCTTTAAAATAATTCAGAGAGGGGCACCTGGATGGCTCAGTCAGTTAAGCATCCAAGTTCGACTCAGGTCATGATCTCGTGGTTCATGAGTTCAAGTTGTGTTTCAGGCTCTGTGCTGACAGTGCAGAGCCTGGAGCCCACTTCGAGTTCTGTGTCTCCCTCTCTCTCTCTGCCCCTCTCCTGCTCTCTCTCTCTGTCTTAAAAATAAATAAACATTTAAAAAATTTAAAATAATTCAGAGAGAACTGATATTTTTACATTATTAAGTTTCTAAGTGGGTACAGTATATTTCTCTATTTATTGAAGTTATCACTAGTTTCTGTATTAGTTTCCTATGCCTTCAGTAACAAACTACCACAAAATGAGTTGTTTAAAAAAACAGAAATTTCAAAAAAAAAAACCCCAGAAATTTCTTGTCTCACAGTTCTGGAAGCTAGAAGTCCAAGATCAAACTGTCAGCAAAGTTGGATCCTTCTGAGGGCTGTGACAGAAAATCCTTTCCTTGCTTCTCTCCTAGGTTCTAGTATTTCCTTGGCTTGTAAAACTCACTTGGCATTCCCCTTGTGTGCACTCCTTCCCATATGCGAATGTCCCCTTTTTTACGAGGACACCAGTTATATTGGATTAAGGGACCACCCTACTTTAGTGTTTTCCAGTTCCAAAGCCACTTCCACATTTTTAGGTATTTGTTACAGCAGCACCCTATTTTTTGGTATCAAAATCTATGTTAGTTTGTGAGGGCAGCTGTAAATAAGAACCATGAACCTAGTAGCTTAAAGTATACAAATTTATTGTCTCACTGTTCTGTATACTGGAATTCTGAAAGAAGGTGTTGGCTAGGTTGATTCCTTCTGAGGGCCATAAAATAATAATTTGTTCCAGGCCTCTCTCCTTGGCTATGTGTGTTCCTATCATCTTTCCTCTGTGTATATCTGTTTCTTTTTTCAAATTTCCCCTTTTTAAAAGGACACCAGTCATATTGAATAATAGTCCATCCTAAAGACCTCATCTTACCAAATTACAACCGCAATGATCTCATTTCCAAATAAGTTCACATTCTGATATACTGGGTTTAAGATTTCAACATATGAATCAGGGGACAGGGGCACAATTCAACTTTTAACAGTATCTCTGAATAAAGTTTTATAAATTCCCCATGTAAGTCTTTACTTCCTTAGACTTGTTCTGAGGTATTTGTGTCAGTTATCAATTTATTGCCTCTCAGCTTGAAATTTATCTTTTAATATACGCTCTGTGATTTAAAAATATGATTCTGTTAAGCATTTCTCAAGTAAGTGCAATGTTAAACTTTATCAGTAGATGGCGGTAGAGGGACACTAAAGGAGGAAGAGGACTTTAATTTCCAGCTTTAAGCACCCTGAGAGCATAGTGTAGGTCTGGGGCCATCTGGTGGACCTCTGCCCCAGCTACAGGCCTAGAACTCAGGGTTCCTTGAATCTTGCAACCTCCCTCTGGCAATAATCTGTCTGTGGCCCCTTCAACACGGAAACCCAAACCCCGCACCTGCATGAAATTGCCTCTCACCAGCACACGTGTCCAAAAGCCTTCCTTCTAGGCATATGTACCCGAAAGCCTCTCACGTGACCAGCACAAGCTGGTCTGTGGCCTGGAGAGTCCACACTGAACTACTGCTCCCTCTCCAAGACCTCTGCATATCCTGCCTGCCTACAGCTTGCTGCCTGGAGGATTCCCACTCATTCTGCTCACCCCCTATACATCCAAGTCACCAGTTACTGATTACTTTCTCCCTGCCTGCCCTCCTGAGCGTTGTGCTGCCTTCTACTTGTCCAGGAACTGTAGACCAGCTACAGCCTGACTAAATCAGCCTCTTTCTCTGCTATCCACAAGACTGAGCTCTACCTTATCCCATGAGAAAGACTGAACCCCTTCAAGTGTTTCCTTACTTGGATACTCTCTCTCAGCCATAGGATATCATATAGTTTCCTTATGTCTTTTATCATAGTTTACTAACTACTTATATTAAATTTACCCTGTGTAACCTGCTATGTGGTATCTAGGTCCTGATTAGACCCATGCTGATACTGTATATTTCTGATGAAATTGTTATTAGTATATTTTAATTTTATTCATTCTCTAATACACTTCTGCAGATGTATGGGGTTGCAAATTATCCATATTCCAGTGGTGATCATACAATAATTTATATATGGGTTAATTTGAGTTTTCTAGTACATCATCATGTCACCAATGAGTAATGAATGTTTTGTTTCTCCATTTATAATCCTTATACTTTTATTATTCTTGCCTTACTGACTGAACTAAGATCTCCAATAGAATTTTCAAGAGCCATTTTTTTCTTTTTTCATTTTTCTTGTTTTCCTTTTTAAGTTTTTAATTCCAGTTAACATATGGTGTTATATTGGCTAGAGGTGTACAATGTAGTGATTCAACAATCCCATGCATTACTCAGTGGTCATCAGTTAAGTGTACTCTTAATATCTTTCACCTATTTCACCCATCCCCCCACTACCCCCTCCTCTGGTAACCGTCAGATTGTTCTCTATAATTAAGTCTGTTTCTTGATTTGTCACTATCTCTTTTTTCCCTTTGTTCATTTGTTTCTTAATTCCGCATATGAGTAAAATTATATAGTATTTATCTTTCTCTTATTTCGCTTAGCATTATACTCTAGCTTCATGCATGTCATTGCAAATGGCAAGATTTCATTCTTTATGGACGATTAATACTCCATTGTGTATATATACCACATCTTCTTTATCCATTTATCAATCAATGGACACTTGGCTGTTTCCACAACTTAAATATTGTAAACAATGCTGCTAAAAACATAGGGCTACATGCATGCCATTGTTTTGGGTTTTTTTTTAAATAGCTTATTGTCAAATTGGTTTCCATATAACACCCAGTGCTCCTCTCCATAAGTGCCCTCTTCCATTAACACCACCACCCTTCCCCCTCTCCCTTCCCCTTCAGCATTCTGTTCATTTTCAGTATTCAATAGTCTCTCATGATTTGTGTCCCTCTCTCTCTCTCCAACTCTCTTTCCCCCTTCCCCTCCCTATGGTCCTCAGTTAGGTTTCTCCTCTTAGACCTATGACTGCAAACATATGGTATTTGTCCTTCTCCGCCTGATTATTTCGCATAGCATGACACCCTCGAGGTCCAACCACTTTCCTACAAATGGCCAGATTTCATTCTTTCTCATTGCCATGTAGTACTCCAATGTATATATATATATAACACATGTTCTTGATCCATTCATCAGGTGATGGACATTTAGGCTCTTTCCATGATTTGGCTATTGTAGAAAGTGCCGCTATGAACATTGGGGTACATGAGCTCCTATGCATCAGCACTTCTGTATCCCTTGGATAAATCCCTAGCAGTGCTATTGCGGGTTCATAGGGAAGTTCTACTGATAGTTTTTTGAGGAACCTTCACACTGTTTTCCAGAGCAGCTGCACCAGTTTATATTCCCACCAATAGTGTAGGAGGGTGCCCGTCTCTCCACACCCTTGCCAGCATCTATAGTCTCTTGATTTGTTCATTTTAGCCACTCTGACTGGCGTGAGGTGTTCTGTCAGTGTGGTTTTGATTTGTGTTTCCCTGATGAGTGATGTTGAGCATCGTTTCATATGCCTGTACGCCATCTGGACGTCCTCTTTGGAGAAGTGTCTGTTCAGGTCTTCTGCCCATTTCTTCACTGGGTTATTTGTTTCTTGGGTGTGGAGTTTGGTGAGTTCCGTATAGAGTTTTATATACTAGCCCTTTATCTGATATGTCATTTGCCACTATCTTTTCCCATTCTGTCGGTTGCTTATTAGTTTTCTTGATTGTTTCCTTTGCAGTGTAGAAGCTTTTTTCTTGATGAGGTCCCAAGAGTTCAGTTTTACTTTCATTTCCCTTGCCTTTGGGGATGTGTCAAGTAGGAAATTGCTGTGGTTGAGGTCGAGGAGGCTGTTTTCTGCTTTCTCCTCTAGGGTTTTGATGGTTTCCTGTCTCACATTCAGATCCTTCATCCATTTTGAGTTTATTTTTGTGTATGATGTAGGAAAGGGTCTAGTTTCATTCTTCTGCATTTTGCTGTCCAGGTCTCCCAGCACCATCTGTTAAAGAGGCTGTCTTTTGTCCATTGGATACTCTTTCCTGCTTTGTCAAAGATTAATTGGCCATATACTTGTGGGTTCAGCTCTGGGTTCTCTAGTCTATTCCATTGGTCTATGTGTCTGTTTTTGTGCCAGTACCATACTGTCTTGATGATGACAGCTTTGTAGTAGAGGCTAAAGTCTGGGATTGTGATGCCTCCCATTTTGGTTTTCTTCTTCCATATTACTTTGGCTATTCGGGGCTTTTTGAGGTTCCATAAAAATTATAGGATAGTTTGTTCTAGCTTTGAGTAGACTTCTGGTGCAATGTTGATTGGGATTCCATTGAATGTGTAGATTGCTCTGGGAAATAATGACATTTTAACAATGTTTAATCTTCTGATCCATGAGCATGGAATGTTTTTCCATTTCTTTGTGTCTTCTTCCATTTCCTTCATATGCTTTCTATAGTTTTCATCATACAGGATTTTTACATCTTTGGTTAGGTTTACACCTAGGTATTTTAGGGTTTTTCGTGCAATTGTAAATGGGATCAGTTTCCTGATTTCTATTTCCAATGCTTTATTTTTGGTGTATAAAAATGCAACTGATTTCTGTACATTGACTTTGTACCCTGCGACTTTGTTGAATTCGTGAATCAGTTCTAGAAGGCTTCTGGTGGAGTCGATCGGGTTTTCCATGTAGAGTATCATGTCATCTGCGGAAAGTGAAAGTTTTACTTCTTCTTTGCCAATTCTGATGCCTTTGATTTCCTTTTTTTGTCTGATTGCTGATGCTAAGACCTCCAGCACAATGTTAAACAACAGTGGTGAGAGTGGACATTCCTGTCGTGTTCCTGATCTCAGAGGGAAAATTCTCAGTTTTTTCCCATTGAGGATGATATTAGCTGTGGGCTTTTCATAAACTGCTTTTATAATATTTAGGTAATTTCCTTCTATCCCCACTTTCTCAAGGGTTTTTATTAAGAAAAGATGCTGTATTTTGTCAAATGCTTTTTCTGCGTCAATTGACAAGATCATATGGTTTTTTATCTTTTCTTTTGTTAATGTGATGCATCACATTGATGGATTTGTGAATATTGAACCCTGTAACCCAGGAAAGAATCCCACTTGATCACAATGGATAATTCGTTTCATGTGCCGTTGAATTTGATTTGCTAGTATCTTATTGAGTATTTTTGCCTCCATATTCATTAAGGATATTGGCCTGTATTTCTCTTTTTTGTTGGCTCTCTGTCTGGTTTGGGAATCAAAGTGATGTTGGCTTCATAGAATGAGTCCAGAAGACTTCCTTCTATTTATTTTTTTTGGAATATCTTGAGAAGAATGGATGTTGACTCTACTTTAAATGTCTAGTAGAGTTCCCCTGGGAATCCATCTTGCACTGGGTTTTATTCTTTGAGAGATTTTTGATAACTGATTCAATTTCTTTACTGGTGATGAGTCTGTTCAGTATTTCTTTCTCTTCCCGTTTGAATTTTGGTAGTGCATGTGTGTTTAGGAACTTGTCCACTTCTTTTAGATTGTCCAGTTTGTTGGCATATAATTTTTCATCATAATCTCTGATGATTGCTTCTATTTCCGAGGGATCTCTTGTAACAGATCCATTTTCCTTCATGATTTTATCTATTTGAATCTTCTCTCTTTTCCTTCCTAGCTAGAGGTTTATCAATTTTGTATTTTTTTTTCAAAAAAACAACACTTGATTTCATTGATCTGTTTGATTTATTTTTTGGATTCTATATTGTTTATTTCTGCCTTGATATTTATCATTTCTCTTTTTCTTCTGGGTTTGGGGTACTCCTAGTATTCCCTTTCTAGTTTCTTTTTGTGCTCTATTAGATCTTGAATTTACACTTTTTCTAGATTGTTGAAATAGGCCTGGATTGCAATATACTTTCTTCTTAGGACTGCCTTTGTTGCGTCCCAGAGAGTTTGGATTGTTGTATTTTCGTTTTCATTTTTTTTCCATATATTTTTTAAATTTCTTTTCTAATTTACAGATTGGCCCAATGATTCTTCAGTAGGGTGGTTTTTAACCTCCACATTTTTGGCGGTTTTCCAGACCATTTCCTGTGATTGATTTCAAGTTTCATAGCATTGTGAGCTGAAAGTGAGCATGGTAGGATCTCAATTCGTTTGTATTTATGGAGAGCTGTTTTATGACCCAGTATGTGATCAGTCTTGGAGAATGTGCCATGTGCCCTTGAGAAGAAAGTGAATTCCCTCGCTTCAGGATGCAGAGTTCTAAATATATCTATTAATTCCATCTGTTCCAGTGTGCCATTCAGGCCCATTGTTTCTTTAGTGATTTTTTTGTCTGGTTGACCTATCCATTGTTGTATATAGAGTACTAAAGTCCTCTGCAATTAGCACATTCTTATCAATAAGATTGTTTCTGTCTGTGATTAATTGTTTTATGTATTTGTGTGCTTCCGATTTCGGTGCATAGATGTTTATAATTGTTAGCTCTTCCTGATGGAGAGACCCTGTATTTGTTATTTAATGTCCTTCTTCATCTTTTGTTACTGCTTTTACTTTAAAGTCCAGTTTGTCCGATATATGTATGGCTACTCCGACTTTCTTTTGACTTCCATTCCCATGATAGATATTTCTCCATCCCCTTACTTTCAATCTGAAGGTGTCTTCAGGTCTAAACTGAGTCTCTTGTAGGCAGCAAATAGGTGGATTTTGGTTTTTTATCCATTCTGCTACTCTGTGTCATTTGATTGGAGCATTCAGTCCATTTAAATTCAGTGTTATTATTGAAAAATGTGGGTTTAGATTTATTGTGTTCTCTGTAGAGTTCATGTTTGTAGTGATGTCTCTGGTTCCTTATATTCCTTGCTACATTTCCCTCATAGAGTCCCTTTTAGCATTTCTTGCCGGGCTGGTTTGGTGGTAATTCTCTCAATTTTTGTTTATTTGGGAACACCTTTATCCCTTCTTCTATTTTGAAAGACAGGCTCGCTGGATAAAAGATTCTTGGCTGCATGTTTTTTATGTTCATCACATTGAAGATTTCTCGCCGTTCCTTTCTGGCCTGCCAAGTTTCAGTAGATAGGTTTGTAAGCACTCTGATAGGTTTCCCTTTGTATGTTAGGTCCCTTTTATCCCTAGATGCTTTCAGAATTCTCTTTATCTTTATATTTTGCCAGTTTCACTATGATACGTCGCGCCGAAGTTTGGTGCAAGTTACATCTTAGGGTAATTCTCTGTGCCTTTTGAATTTCAATGTCTTCCCCCCCCCCAGATTGGAGAAGTTTTTGGCTATAATTTGATCCATCACTCCTTCAGGACCTTTTCCTCTTTCTTCTTCAGGAACTCCTATGATATGGACATTGTTCCCTTGATTGTATCACTCAGGTCTTGAATTCTCCTTTTGTGCTCCTGTATTAATTGCTCTCTCTTTTTCTCAGTTTCCTCTTTTGCTATAACTGTGTCTTCTAATTCACCTATTCTTCTCTCTGCCTCTTCATTCCATGTAGTCGCAGCCTCCATTTTATTATGCATTTTATTTGTAGCCCTTTTTAACCTGTCACAGTAATTTTGAAGGTCCCTAGTGTTTGTATCAATAGCTTTTTCAATTCCAGTGATTAATTTTATGACAATTCTTCTGAATTCTTGTTCAATTATGTTGCTTATGTCTGTTTTGATCAGTTCTTTGGCTATTATTTCTTCCTTGAATTTCTTTAGAGGAGAGTTTTTTCCTTTCATCATTTTCGCTAGCTTTCTGTCTCTTGTCAGTTTTAAAAGCTCATTATGCACTGTGTTCCTATTAGTATTGCTATATTAAAGGAGGCTCTTTGAGTGTCCAGGGCCTGTCATTTCAGGAGGTTTCTTTTAATGGAGTCTCTCGGTTTCTCTTGTTATGCCTCTGATTAATTTATTTCCCTACTCAGTGATATTTGTGACTCTCCACTATGTCTGCTTTGGCTTTTTTCTTGAGGTAGCCCTGAAAAGGAAAACAGACACACCAACCCACAGGGAACAAAAGCAGGGAAATGCACAGACAGATAAACAAGCAAACGTAAAGGGGAAAGAAAAAAGGAAAAAAATAGAAAAGAGAGAACAGGAAAGGAAAAAAAGAAGGCCAGACGATAGAAACAGCCAAAGATAAAGGACAGTCTGAGAGCATAAAACCTGCTGAGGGGAGATATAAGAATTATATAAGGGGAAATATATGTGGATGGCAAGGGTTGATGTAATCATAGCAGTGCATAAATTTTGGTCTTTCCCAGACTCCAAGGGGGAAAGGGAGGAAAGAAGGTAAAAGGAAAATAGAAAAGAGAAAACAACGGAAAAAATTTAAAAAATAAAAATAATAAGAAAAAAATTTTTAAAAAGCAGCTCTCCAGTGCGGATGGGAGTGGTTTGATGTAGGTAGGTCGGGTCTCAGGGGCTTCTCTCTGAGGCCCTGCCTTAGTAGTTTCGGGGAGAAGAATGGCAGCACCCCAAGCCCCCCTCAGACCACACATTGAAAGCCAGTCTCTTGAGTCTGATCTCACCATGCCACGGGCGAACCAAATTGCTTTGGTTTTCTAAGCTCTGCCAGGTTTCTAAATCCTAGTCCATGCACTTTAATGCTGCCACCATAGTTAAAATGATCTCTGGCAGGCGGGAGGCTTTCTGGCTGGGATTGAGTAGGGGGACTGGAGAGCCAGCTTTTCCCTGGCTCTACCTCGAGTCAGTGAGCTGCGGAGCCCAAGGGAGAACAAGCTCGCGAGGGGGGACGGATTTGTCTTGCTGCACCCAGTGGCTATATATGGGATGTTTGTGTCTCTCAGTCATGGCCGAGGTCTTTCCTCTCCAGAGATCACTCTATGAGTGTTTCCAGTCTCTCCTTCTCTTCCCCTTGGCTCTCTGCTGCTCTACATGGCTGTCCCGTGTGCCACACTGCACCGCCACTCGGTGCGTGGCCCTCTACGGTTCTGTGCTGCCTCTGGACACTTGGTTTTCTGTGGCCCTGCACCACCTTTCTGAGTGCTGTCTCTCCCAGCTCTGCTTTAGACCAGCATTCCCTCCCCCAGTCTCCAGTCCCAGTTCGCACTCACTCAGGCATCCATGAGGCTGTTATCAATAAGCAGTCTGTGTGCGCACCTCTGTTCTTGGAGATCAGAATATTGTGGCTTTTAATTTGGTAGTTTGACAGTTGAGGGCAAGCAGAAATTACCGAGCTCCCTACTTGTCAGCCATCTAACCATTCCCTTCAAAGTAGTTTTGATAGATACATATTTATTGCCATTTTATTACTTGTTTTCTGATTATTTTGGAAGTTTCTTTCTGGTCCTTTAACTATTTCACATTTTTTAAAATTTTCGTTAGTGATATATGTGGATTTGTTTTTCTTTATACCTTGCAGAAAGTATTAGTGGTTTTGATATATGGTTACCACTAGCTTTGTATATAACATCTACATATGACAGTCTATGTTGAGTTGATGGTCATTTGTGGTTGAACCCTTTTTACACCTCTTCTCATGTTTTAAGTCAGTGTTTTTATATTTTATATGATTTTATATTGTGACTTCCATGACTGATTTTTTTACAGAAACATTTACTTTTACTGCTTTTGTTTCCTACTTCTATACTGTCACTTTTGGCCTGTCCTTTCCACTCAAAAATTTCCCTTAATATTTCTTGCAGAACTGGTTTAGTGGTCATAAACTCCTTTAGTTTTTGTTTTCTGGAAAACTCTTTATCTCTTTCTATTCTGAATGATAGCTTTGCTGGATAGAATATTCTTGGCTGCAGATTTTTCCCATTTAACACTTTCAATATATCATGCCACTTCCTTCTGCCTTGTCAAGTTTCTGTTGAAAATTCTCCTGCTAGCCTTATGGGCTTTCCTTGGTAAATTAGTGACTTTTTTTTTGTCTTGCTGCTTTTAAGCTTTTTCTTTATCCCTATATTTTGCAAATTTAATTACAATATGTCTTGGTGTCCATTTGCTTTTTTCTTTTAGGGGTTCTCTATGCCTCTTGGATCTGGATATCTGTTTCATTCCTTATATTATGGAAGTTTTCATCTATGATTTCTTGAAAGAAATTTTCTGCCCTCTTTTCTCACTCTTCTTCTTTTGCTATTTCTATAACATGAATATTATTACCTTTGATGGAGTCACTGAGTTCCCTAAGTCTATTCTCATTTTGCATTATTCTCTCCTCTCTTTCATTTCAACTTGATTGCTTTCCTTTACTCTGTCTTCTAAGTCACTAAATCATTCCTCTGCTTCTTCCATCTGGCTGTTTGTTCCATCTTGCCTGTTTCTCATTTCATTTATTGCACCCTTATCTCTCTTATGTTATTCCTTATCTCTGTGTTAAGGATCTCATTCATGTCTTCCTCTCGTTTCCCAAGTCCAGTGAGTATCCTTATGATTATTACATTAAATTCTCTATCAAACATGTTACTTACATCCACATCACTTAGATCTCTCACTGTTGCCTTGTCTTGTTCTTTCATTAGGGATAAATTTCTCTGTCTTCTCATTTTGTCTAAGTCTATGTGCCTATTTCAGTGTATTAGTAAAGTCAACTATGTCTCCTGTTCTTGAGGGTAAGGTCCTTATTAAGAAGAGGTTCTGTATTGCCCTGACATTTGATGTCCCCTACTTCCTAGGGTTTGATGCTTTAGGAAGTGTCTCCAATATGTGCTGCGTATGGTCTTTATTTTCCTGGCCACTTTATCCTTTAAGTAGGTTTTCTGAAGAGGCTCTCTTTTGCTGTGGTCAGTGTTTTTTCCCTGGCCTGAATGTGTTCTGATATTTTTGTGAAACGAGACCTGTTACCTCCACCATGAGAAAACCAAGGCTCTGCAAACCCCCTGAATCTTGAGACATGGTATGAACAAGAGTTTGAGTTGCACTTCAGGGGCAGGGGGACTGCTTTGCTGGAATTGTGGCAATTGGGACTGGGAATGGTTGTTCCATTAGAGCAAGGGAGGTGTAAGTAAGTTAGGTAGTGACTGTCTGTGCTGAGCTGGTTTCTGCAGGTAGCCCTGTGCTTATGCTGAAGGGCAAGGGAGGGAAATGGCACTTGCTAGTTTTTTTGTTCCTGGAGGGGTCTCTCCATTAGCACTATATCTCTGAGATAAGCTCCAAGATGAGCAAATAACTTCTCCACAGTGCTCCTAATGTGCTTTTCAGATTGCTGTTTCCATGTTGTGTGTCCATGGGTTACCTGCCTGCATTCTCTCCAAGAGTAGCACAATGCTCTCATACTCTATCACAGCCATACCCTCTGACCTTTAATGTTTATTTATTTGAGAGACAGAGGGACAGAGAGACAGAGACAGAGAAAGAGGGAGACATATAATCCAAAACAGGCTCCAGGCTCTGTGCTGTCAGCACTGTGTTGAAGTTGTGGGACTTCAACTCATGAACTGTGAGATCATGACCTGAGCCGAAGTTGGATGCTTAACCAACTGAGCCACCCAGGTGCCTCCATGCCCTCTGACCTTTAAAACTCCAGGCTTTAAGCTCTTCTGGTTGCAAGAACTCACTAAATCAGCCCCTCTTGCTTTCAAAGCCAATTGTGATGAGGATTTATTTTCCCCATGAGCTTCCCTGTATGCAGGTATGTCTCTTGCCATACTCTGTGACTGTGGATCATTCCCCATTATGGTGGCCATGATCGCTTTCTCCCCCAGATCAAGTCTCCACATTTCCTACTTTCTATGTGGCTTCTTCTTTACCTTTAGTAGTGGAGTTTTTCTGCCAATCTTCAGGTCAATTTCTGAGGTATTTAGGATTATTTGATAGTTATCTGGTTGTATTCAGAGGATGAGGTGAGCGTAGAGTCTTCCTAGTTTGCAAACATTTGCCATCTTCTCTACCCAGAGGAACTATTTTTCAATCTCAATAGAAAAGCTTTCCATATTTCACCATATAGTAAGATGTTTATTTAGAGAGTTTTTAGATATCTTTTATTGAATTAAGAAAGTTCCTTTTTATTCTCAAGTGTCTGAATAATTTTATCATGAATGCAGCTTGACTTTTTTCAAATACACTTTTTAATGCATCCATTGAGTTATCATATGATTTCCATGTTTTATTTTGCTAATATAATGAATTACACTGATTTATTTCTAAATATAGACCAATCCTGCTCCTGAGGTATTTCTTTGTTTATCCATTGTTGAATTTCGTTTGCTAATATTTTCTTGATGATTTTCATGAATGTGATTAATCTATTACTCTACTTATATATAATAGATCCATTTTCATATTTACTATCAAAGTTATTCTTACAACATGACATTAATTGGCAAATGTTTCTTCCTTCATGTGTTTTTTAAAAGACTTTGTACAAGATCGGGATTATTTTCTCCTTTAATGTTTGATTAACCTGGATTATTTTATTTTGCTTTCAACTCTTTGGAGAAGACTTTTCTTTAATTACTCATTCATTTATTTTAATAGTTGTAGGTTTATCCACAAATTCTTTTTTTCTTTTATAATTTATTGTCAAGTTGGTTTCCATATAACACCCAGTGCTCATCCCCACAAGTGCCCTCCCTCTTCCATGCCCATCACCCTTCTTTCCCTCTCACACTCCCCCATCAGCCCTCAGTTTATTCTCAGTATTCAAGAGTCTCTCATGGTTTGCCCCCTTCCCTCTTCCCAACTATTTGCCCCCTTCCCATCCTCCATGGTCTTCTGTTAACTTTCTCCTGTTCCAATTGAAAACATGTGGTATCTGTCCTTCTTTGCCTGACTTACTTCATTTAGCATGACACCCTCGAGGTCCATCCACGTTGCTACAAACGCCCATATCTCATTCTTTCTCATTGCCATGTAATACTCCATTGTATATATACACCACATCTTGATCCATTCATCAGGTGATGGACATTTAGGCTCTTTCCACGTTTTGGCTATTGTTGACAGTGCCCCTATAAACATTGGGGTACATGGACCCCTATGCATCAGCACTTCTGTATCCCTTGGTAAACCCCTAGCAGTTCTATTGCTGGGTCATAGGGGAGTTCTATGGACAGTTTTTTGAGGAACCTCCACACTGTTTTCCAGAGCGGTTGTACCAGTTTACATTCCCACCAACAGTGTAGGAGGGTGCCCCATTTCTCCACATCCTCGCCAGCATCTATAGTCTCCTGATTTGTTCATTTTAGCCACTCTGACTGGCATGAGGTGCTATCTCAGTGTGGTTTTGATTTGTATTTCCCTGATGATGAGTGATGCTGAGCATCATTTCATGTGTCTCTTGGCCATCTGGATGTCTTCTTTGGAGAAGTATCTATTCATGTCTTCTGCTCATTTCTTCAGTGGATTATTGGTTTTTCGGGTGTGGAGTTTGGTGAGTTCCTTGTAGATTTTGGATACTAGCCCTTTATCCAATATGTGATTTGCAACTACTTTTCCCATTCTGTCGGTTGCCTATTAGTTTTGTTGATTATTTCCTTTCCAGTATTCACAATGTCTATATCTTCTTGAATCAAGTTTGTTAAGTTATATTTTTCAAATATTAATTCATTTAAATTTTCAAATATGTTGTCATCAAAATTTGTGTTTTTCATTATTCTTTGAGCTATCATTATATCACACATATACAAAATGTGAATGAAATATAAATATTCATTAAAAATGTATGCCTGGGGGCGCCTGGGTGGCTCAGTCGGTTAAGCCTCCGGCTTCAGCTCAGGTCAGATCTCACATTCGTGGGTTCGAGCCCCGCATCAGGCTCTGTGCTGACAGCTAGCTCAGAGCCTGGAGCCTGCTTCCAGTACTGTCTCCTTCTCTCTGCCCCTCCCCCTCTCATGCTCTGTCTCTCTCTGTATTAAAAATAAATAAAACATTAAAAAAATAAAATAATGTATGCCTGGGGGCATATGGGTGGCTCAGTTGGTTGAGCATCTAACTCTTGGTTTTGGCTCAGATCAAGATTCCAGGGTTGTTGGATTTAGTCCAATGTCAGGCTCCATGCAGAGCATAGAGCCTTCTTAAGATTATCTCTCTCTCTGCCCTTTTCTTTCTCTTTCTCTCTCTCTATCTCTCTCAAATAAAAACAGTGTACATCTGTAGATTATTACCAAAGACAAGAGTTAAAATGTTTC
>NC_043717.1:41965283-41976113 GCF_006229205.1 Suricata suricatta | reverse complement strand
TGGTGTGAGGTGGTATCTCAGTGTGGTTTTGATTTGTGTTTCCCTGATGATGAGTGATGTTGAGCATTGTTTCATGTGCCTGTTGGCCATCTGGGTGTCCTCTTTGGAGAAGTGTCTGTTCAGGTCTTCTGCCCATTTCTTCACTGGATTATTCATTTTTTGGGTGTGGAGTTTGGTGAGTTCCTTGTAGATTTTGGATACTAGCCCTTTATCTGATATGTCATTTGCAACTATCTTTTCTCATTCTGTCGGCTGCCTGTTAGTTTTCTTGAGTGTTTCCTTTGCAGTGCAGAAGCTTTTTATCTTGATGAGGTCCCAAGAGTTCATTTTTGCTTTCATTTCCCTTGCCTTTGGGGATATGTCGAGTAGGAAATTGCTGCGGTTGAGGTCTAGGAAGTTTTTTCCTACTTTCTCCTCGAGGGCTTTGATGGTTTCCTGTCTCACATTGAATCCTAACCAAAGATGTAAAAGACCTATAGGGTGAAAACTATAGAAAACTTATGAAGGAGATTGAAGAAGATGCCATGAAATGGAAAAACATTCCCTGTTCATGGATCAGAAGAATAGACATTGTGAAAATGTCATTACACCCAATGCAATCTACACATTCAATGCAATCCCCATCAAAATTGCACCAACATTCTTCTCAAAGCTAGATCAAACTATCCTCAAATTCATATGGAACCACAAAGACCCCAAAGAGCCAAACTAATATTGAAGAAGAAAACCAAAACGGGAGGCATCGCAATCCCAGACTTTAGCCTCTACTACAAAGCTGTCATCATCAAGACCGTATGGTATTGGCACAAAAACAGACACAATGGAATAGAATAGAGAACCCAAAGGTGGGCCCACAAATGTACCACCAATTAGTCTTTGACAAAGCAGGAACGAGTGTCCGATGGAAAAAAGACTGCCTCTTTAGCAGGTGGTGCTGGGAGAACTGGACAGCAACATGCAGAAGAATGAGACTTGACCACTTTCTTACACTATACACAAAAATTAACTCAAAATGGATGAGATATAATTTTAAATCAGTAAAATTCACTTTTTTGTGTACAACTCATTCTAGAAATTGACAAATGCAAACAATAATATAAGTACCTCCACAATCAAGAAATAGAACAGTTCCATTATCCTCCAATTTTCTCATGCCTCTCTATAGACAAATTTTTCCACATTACCAACCCCCCAGTTCCTAGAAAACTGTTCAGAAGAGAAGTCTTTGGTCAACAAGTTGTCCTGCTGAAACCAAAATTCATATGTAAACAAGTGATCTTATTTGGTGTTATAGAAAGGGGTATGGACACTTGATTACCTATGGATTTGGAGCTGACAGTGTTTCCCCATTTTTCCTTCCTAACATTTCCTTACCATGTTTTCCTCCTACCTCTCTGATCATTCCTTCTGAGTTTCTTTCACTGGCTTCATTTCTTCCTCCTGCAAAGATTCTCTCCCTGTCCTTTCCTTTATTAACATCTACTTATCCTTCTCTTTGCAACCTAAATGCCAGTTTCTCAGGGAGAGCTTTTATACTTCTCCCACTAGATTTGGCAGGTCCCTAATCTTATATTCTCTCATAACACCCTGTATCTTCCTTGATAATACTTTCTACACTTAGGATTGCTGGCAAACACTTTGTAGCAGTTTGTTTAACTGTAAAATTTGTTTTCTGAAGCACTAAATTCTCTGTTGATGTTTTGTGCACCACAGCTGTCACAATTTACTACAGGCTCTGGTACATAATCATAGCATATGGATTATGTCTGGTACATAAAGCACATCGAGTGGTATATTTTAACTGGCTGGTTCCGATACATCCATAATGATGCTACCCAAGGTGCCATTCTCAGCACCCTCTCTCTCTTTTTCCCTGCTACACTCCCTCTGTACTTCTCCACTAATCTCCCAATCAATCTTCCCTTTCCTTTGGTCTCATACCTTTGCACTGTGCACTCAACCATGCTCCATGACTTTAGGCTACCACTATGGATTATTTTTCTACCTGGTTCTTGCCCAGTCAACCCCCCACCACCACACACTTCATCTCTGCATTTAAATATTTGCCCACTAGACGGGGCATCTGGGTGGCTCAGCTCATGATCTCACCGTTCATGAGTTTGAGTCCCACATCAGGCTCTGTGCTGACAGCTAGTTCAGAGCCTGGAGCCTGCTTCACATTCTGTGTTTCCCTCTCTCTCTCTCTGACCCTTCCTTGCTCACACTGTCTCTCTCTGTCTCTTAAAAATAAATTCAAAAGATTTTAAACCTTTCAAATAAATATTTCCCCCCTAGAAATCTCCACATGGAAGACCAATAGAATTTCTCAGACTACTGAACACTTTAACTCCTCTTTTGCATCACATCCTACTCCAATTTCCTTCTTTTCCTCTTGTGCCTAAAGTTTCATTCATGATAGTATCATCCAACCAGTATCACAAGCCAGAAACCTGGGGATCCTTTTAAACTCATTCTTCTCCCTTCCATCTGGTCTCCAACTCTGAGTCATTCCTAAATCTAAAATTCTTTTACCTCTAAACCTCCACCATCCATTTCTACTTCAGCTTGAGTCCAGGGGCATGTCATTTCACCCTGGTTCATTTATTTGGTGTTGTTTCTCATTCTCCTTAGCTGGCTTGTTACAGTGGCCCTCTAATCAGTCTCCTTATCCCCAGGAACACCCTTCTTCATTTCACCCTCTAAGCCACCACTGCCAAGTCTTGTCCAGAATGCAGGATATTTCTCCCTCTGCGAGAACCCACTCACTGAATTCTCTCACTTGCTGCCTGTGGAATTAATGGCAAACATTCACTACAGCCTTATCTGGAATGTCTTTTAACTGGCTTTAGTATCAGAGCCCTAATTTTCCCTCCCTCATCAGTTACCCCAGAACATAGGCCCTGACTGGGTCCTCGGTTCTTATCTTAGGTCTATATCTGTATAATATCATCCCCACTTTGCTGTGTCCATATTATACTGACCTCCGCACATTCATAATTGACTGAAAGCTCATTAGGAATCATCATCCAGATCTAAGAAGCAAATCTTGACAGCCAAATTTCCTATATCAAACATGATGTCCCAATTAGGTGACTTCTACAGAATTCCTTGGTCGTAAATAATGTATTGCTCTTTTCTACCAGAACAGACATTTCCATGGTAGTTATGGTGGCCACCCTGTACCAGCTTGCTCTAAGGCAACCACTGTGTATCATTAAGTTCTGTGGGACACCCAAAATGATCTCCTGAATATCCCACATTACACCAAAATCAGCATGAAGCCCACTTCAACAGAAACATGAAAACCATGGAAGCCAGAATAAGTTTGAGACATGGTCTGTATCGTATCTTAAGACATACACATCTCCCAACATTTAAAAAAATTTTTTTTTAATGTTTTATTTATTTTTGAGACAGAGAGATTCAGAGCATGAGCAGGGAGGGTCAGAGAGAGAGGGGGACACTGAATCAGAAGCAGGCTTCAGGCTCTGAGCTGTCAGCACAGAGCCCAATGCGGGTCTCGAGCCCACGAACATGAGATCATGACCTGGGCCGAAGTCGGAAGCTTACCTGACTGAGCCACCCAGGCGCCCCTACATCTCCCAACATTTTATGTGCAGTTACTGAGGTTCGGTGGCATGGCACTCCCCTTCTAATTACCCTCTCCATGCATCTGTGGTCTTTCTTTCACTGCTCCTTGCCACCCCCGGCCCTTTCTGACTGTCTGACATTGCTCACCATCCCAGTTCCCCACATATTCCCAATGCCAGAGGAGTGAAATCCAACGTAGTCAAGGTAGGAAATATCAGGCTCCTGCCAGCAGTGAAAGAGCTCCCAGCCCTGGTATACTGGAAAGGGCATACTGGACCACCAGAGGAAACAAAAGATGTAGACAAATTTTCCAAAATCCAAGAGTGGTAGTTACTATGTGATGTTGGGTTCCAGGTTGAGGGAGATATAAGAAAGCATAAGATGTCTGGGTTTCCTCTGTGTGTGTGTGTGTGTGTGTGTGTGTGTGTGTGTGTGTGTGTGTTGTTTTTGTTTTTGATTTTGTTTTCATCCAGCAGACGTGTCACTTGCTTTGCAGCAGCCAATTGGTACTGATGTGTCAGAGAAGACCTAAGTCTACCTAGGTAACTTTTTATAGACTTTCATTGCAGATTTCCTACCTTCTCTCTGTCTGTTCCCTTTTCTAAGTGTTGGTGACTTCTGTATTCAGAATCATGACTTTCATGAAATACTTGGTAACATAGTAACATAAATACAACATAATTTTAAGTTTAAAAAGTAATTTGTTTAGGATGGGCTAAATGGGTGATGGTTAGTAAGGAAGGTGCTTGTTGTGATGAGCACCGGGTGTTGTATATAAGTGAGGAATCATTAAATTCTACACCTGAAAACAATATTACCATATATGTTAAATGTAATTTGAGTAAAAACTTGGAAAAACATAATTTGCTGTTTGAAATAAAATTTATTATGATTTTAAACCACATGTGTATTAATAATTGAAAATATGAATTAACAGAAGTAAACAATAAAAATCACAGATGGTGATAAATCCAAGTTTTTACATTTTCTGTACTATTTTACAATATGCATAGATAACATTTATTCTCATAAAAGCATTAAAAATGCAAAGAAACTATCTTGTTTTAGTTTACATAAAGCATTGCCCTGAGTCTTTGCTTTTCCAGTCTTTTGTCATCTAGATTTCAAATTGCTAAAGTTATAGAGCCCATTTCTCTTGGCACCAGTGTGATTTGTAGTTGTCTAGAGTTATCTTATGCTGTGGCATTTAGAACTTGATAAGACAGCATGGCAGGCCACAAAAATGGGAAGCTGGTGTTCTTTTCCAGGCAGCTGACATTAGCTAAAGTTAGCTTTATTTTAAAAGCAGGTGCCACAGGAGCGCTCTTTTGAAAATATAAATCCAATCCCAGTACTGGAGGCATAGGTCTCTATGATAATAGGTTTGGCAGGAGATTAGGCCACAGAGAAGTGTCCCATAGGCCCCGAAAAGCTGCCTGATGAACCTAGATCCCAGTCAAAACTCTTTCCTCTTTCCTGATAAGGTTGGTCACCAAGTTGTTAAGTTTGAAAATGTAGATATGGAGATCATAATCTGAACCCCTCCAGTATATCTGTCATTTTCTGTCTGGGCTTGCCACTTGAGAGTTGTAATTGCATTGCTTTGCACTACCCTCACCCACCAGGAGATGAAGTGGACCAGAAATCTGGGATGAGGTAAGAAGGATGGATCAAATCTGTAAGGGAGGGGGACAAGAATAAGGAACTATGAGAGAATATCTCCCTTCTAACACATCTCTCTGGAAAGTTACATGACTTAAAGATATGGGAAGACACTTCAGGAATTTTACTGGTTATCCAAATTTTTTAAAGGTGTATAATTGTCACCAGAAAGTATTATTTGTCTTTTGCTCCCCAAGAATGATAAAAAAAATTAAAGCCCAAATTAAACAAAACACGCACCTCCCACTATTATTATCTGAAGTCAACTCTAATCTCCCCAACTGAATCCTCTGAATTTAAACTGTAGAATGAAACTTTGCTTGGAACAACGTCTGTATTCTTTAAAATTTATATAAATCATATCGGTTCCTTTATGCATTCATTCAGCACTTCCTTAGCTCATGCTATGTACCAGGCAATATTATAAGCACATGAAATTGTACAAAGAACATTAACTGAAAACAATTCTTGTCTTGGGAGGGAAGGTGGACTAAGATACTCAAAAGTTAAATATTTTAGGATTCTATTAAAGTAACCACAAATTGATCTATTTTGTAAACCACAGCCTCTCACACTTTATTTGAAAAATCTGTATTTTTATATATTTTGCTTAATTGTGGGCTACCTACATTCATTATTTTAGTAAAATTGAAAATATAGGTGTATGTGTTTCTGTGCTGTTAGGGTAAAATCGTAAGAGGTAGAAAGGACCTTAAATGTTCTCTATGAAATCCTACACAATGAATAATTGCATTCCACAACTCCCTGAGGGTAGAATATCTCTGGGGACAAGAAGCTCACTACTATAAAAGCATTTTGTTATAGGACCACTCTTCTCCTTAAACTGATCCTTGAAACTTATAATTACAATAGAATTACTAGTGTGCTGATTTTTGATTTGAAAAATGAGGAAAGAGACTAGTAATTCATGTGGCCTAGAGATGAACAGGGCATAGGGGAGCTTCAAGAAAGGAAAAGGGGTAATGGGGAAGAAGACATTAAAAGTCAAAGAAACATGAGTCCACAGAGAGGTTGCTGGATATTGGAGGAAGTTCCCCAAGTTTCAGGAATTCACTTGGCTGACACGGATGCCTGTGTGGCTGGAGCAGAATGAGAAGGAGTGGGCAGAAGAAGATGAGGTCAGAAAGGGATACAGGATCTGGATCATACCAAGGTCTTATAAGGCTTGGTAAGGGATTTGGATTTTATTCTAAGTTTGGTGGAAGTTACTTGGGAGTTTTTAAGTAGAGAAGTAATTTCTTTCTTTCTTTCTTTCTTTCTTTCTTTCTTTCTTTCTTTCTTTCTTTCTTTCTTTTTACATTACATGACTTACCTATTTTATAACTGGGTTATAAAAGTTTGTACCTTTTGACCCCCTTTATTTTTGCTTTTAAAATATTACAATTCTGGGTCACCTGGGTGACTCAGTTGGTTAGACATCTGACTGTTGGTTTTGGCTCAGGTCATGATCTCAAGATTGGTGATACTGAGCTCTGAATTGGGCTCTGGGTTGACAGTGTGGAGCCTGCTTGGGATTCTCTCTCTCCCTTTCTCTCTGTCCCCGCCAATATAAATAAACTTAAAATTTTTGCTAAATTATCTATCTAGTCAATTCTCATAGAACTTTTCCTGTCTTGTCACTTTATATTTCATACCAGAAAACCTGAACTCCTCATAGTCCCCTGCCTATACCAGGTGGAAGAAGCATATCATGTTTGTTTACACTTACATGTATGCTCACTCTCCTGTTTCTACAATTCCTTCTTTCTTATCCTTGTCAACTTGACAAAATGCTCACTGCCACCAGACTTGGCTCAACCATCACCACTTTTTTATAAATGTTTTTCATTTATTTTTGAGAGAGAGACACACACACAGCATGAGCAGGGGAGGATCATAGAGAGAAGGAGACACAGAATCTGAAGACAGGCTCCAGCTTAGCTGTAAGCACAGAGCCCGACGTGGGGCTGGAACCCGCAAACCGCGAGATCATGACCTGAGCCAAAGTCGGACGGCTTAACCGACTGAGCCACCCAGGTGCCCCCAACCATCACCTCTTCTAGGAACTCTACTTGTACTTTCTCAAGCCAATCTGGGTTCTTTGTGTTTCCATTATTTCAGCTAGTTACAATAGGCAATTATTGTGACACCCTTGAGGGCCAGGGCAGTATCTGCTTATCTCTGAAACCCCAGCATCCTTAATCCACTAACAAATTATCAAACTCTTCTAAAACAAAAAAGAAAAAAACCCAACATTTTGGGGAGCATTCCAAATGTAACTAGTTTATATGCAATGAAACCATATAGTATATTTTTACAATTTTTCTTGGCTCTATTTTGTAACAATTTTATCATATAGAACAATTTTATTCATATAGAAATAGTGGAGTTCAAATTAGTTCTCTGAAAGCATTATGAAGTCTTTTCTAGAGCTGTGAGAAAGGACTACTCACACCTAGTTTAAAGAGTTCTAGGTCAAAATCACCTGTGCCATTATTTAAGGTGTAGAACTTGGGAGCCCTCGTTGATTGTTTATATCGCTATAAAATGTAGACTTGACAAAAGCAACTGAAGAAAGTAACCAGGGTAAGGAGCCGGAGAACAGTAGCAATAGTCTTGATGAGCAGTGGTAGGAAACTTAGTGAGTGAAATCGTCTCTGGAGCCTCACTACCTAGGTTTGAATTATTTCCCTTCACTTACAAGCAATTACCTCACCCTTCTGTGTAACAGTTTCCTTGACTCTATAAAATGAATAATAATAATACACAGATAAAATGGTTTTTATAAGGCTTAAATTAAGTAATTCACCTCAACACAATCCAGGCTATGACTGCAGGGACATATACACCCAGTATTGTAGAGCAGCTCAGAGGAGGGAGGGGCCAACTGCTGGGTTCCTTGGGGAAGCTTCTTAGAAAGAAAAAACATCTGAGTTGGGGCTTGAAAGACTGATCAAAGGCTTTCTAAGGCAAGAATCATTCATTCAAGATAACATAAGCCAAATCTTTAAATTTTCCCCCCTAGTTTCGAAGGGGAAAAATAAAGCCCACATTAAAGAAGCCTTTTCCCTGGGTGTTCTATGAATCAAATCCCTGGGTTCTATTTTGTGCATCAGCAAGGCGGCCACCAGGTGGCAGCACAAAGTTATAAAATTGTGTATCCCAGGGACACTACAGTCTCTGCTTACAGGGTGCCCTCATAAGTCAGGATGCTTTTAATTGATGTAATGCAGGGGCTGGGATCGGATCTCTAGAATATTTGCAAAGTCCTACTCTCCAAGATTAGGCAGAGTGTAGCCTCACCCAGATTAGGTCTGCAGAGACCTGTGATGTAAATCAGGACACTGACACCTACTTGAAAAGTTCCTGGGCTAGGAGATCCCAAAGAGCCTAGTGGGTACAAGTGGAAACTTGAAGCAGAATGAGAGATTAGTTGGACGTGTCAGTCAAGGCTTTTCAAGTATTGGAAGCAACAGGTAGCCAGGTAGAAAATGGCATCCCAGGGCAGTACTGCTGTGGGAGTACTCACTACACTGAGGATATTTTGTTGACAGAGTGGGCAACAATAACTTTACCAGTTCCCTAAAGTCATAGAATCATATGATGGGAGATCTGGACAAGGCTTTTTATATCAGAGTCCAGTCCTTTTATAGAGGATGCTGTAATACACCATTGTGATCCTCCTTCAGGATTAAAGGAATTAGTTCCCTAGCTGTTGAATGGGTTCCCAGATGATACTTCTTTAGGAATTGCCATTCACTGGAGAGAGCCAGCTTGCAGAATGCTGCATTCTCAAGGCTGCCTTTATTCAATGACTGCTTTATGTGAGAGTAAAACAAACAAACAAACAAAAAACAAAGACAAAACAAAACAAACCCCAACCCCTTGTACTGATTCAGGAAGGTCATTCTAATTCTGGAATTCCCTTATGGGGTCACCTGGAGCCTTTGTTGAGGCTGTATCACAGTTCAGCTTTTCATTCTACCCAATCCTACTTATTGTCCTTTTCCCAACATATGTCAATTCTAAGAGCATCTCCAATAAACTTCCTGCACACTAAGCTCGAGCTCAGAGTCACATTTCCTTGGAAACCTAATCCTACTTTTGCTTTACTTGTAGGAAAACTAAGGCAATTTTGAAAGTGATATATTGAGGGAGAAGTGAACACTTTCAATGATCAACAACTTGAAATCTAAGCAGAGTAGTACTCAAAGACATGCTGAACATTAAGTAAGCAAGTCCCTAAAGCAGGGGTTTGTCTGGCTTCTTCCCCACTATATCCTTACTGCCTCTACATAGTAGGCACATGATTAATATGTGTCAAATGATTGGAGGAATGAACACTGGCCCTTAAATTGCAGATAGAGGCATAATTCACTTAGAAATCTCCAAGAGGAGAGTAATGATACTAGGTTACACTTTTCAGTGTCTCTGGACAGGTGTTTTCTTCTTAAAATCCCATAGTTGTCTTCAAAGGACACATTCCTATCAGTCACCATTGAGAATGGTAGGAAGCTCTAAAGCAACATGACTAATCCTATGCCTGTCTTTGGGTACATAGGCTATATTGACTTCATAAGACTATCAAACTGAGAATAGATATCCAAACCATCTTCATGAACCCTACCTGTAAAAATGCAAATATTAAGACAAACCATGTCCATATTATTGAGGCCCTGAGTCAGAACCAAGAGAGATTATTTGTAATTATATCCTAGTCAGTACAGAGAGCATTCCTGTGACATTAATTTAGATTGACCTTACTAACCCACTCTTAACACTGCCATTCTTTTTAAAATTCCTGTACATCTAGGAAAGAGAATGATCCAGGAAAAACCAAATGATATATTCCATAGCAGATTGATTTCTGTAATCACATATGCTTTTTTTTTTAAATTTCAGAACCTCAACTTTAGTGGCAGTGTGACCCTGGGAAAATTACTTAATCTCTTTTTAACTCAGTTTAGTCATACATGAAATAAGGATAAAAACATCTCCTTAAAAGCTTTTCTATGAGGGTTATATGTGTTAATATATATAATATGCTAAGAACAGTGCTTAAAATAGTAAGCATTTTATAAGGGTTACCTATTAGTTACATATAGAATCTCATCCTGACACATTTCTAAAGAGAATCTAGGTACTGAATTGTGTTCTTCAAGGAGCCCATGGCGTCCTGGCTGCCCTTTGCTTTAGGATTATCTGGCTCTGTGGCTACTGTTTGTATAGGTGCAAAATTTATGAGAAGCTGAGAGTTCTGGTTGGAAAACCAAGCAGATGCCTTATTTAGGCCACAATTAAGTCACTGGTAAGCTGTGGTTTTTATTGTGGCTCTAGAGGGTACAGGGTGTTTCTGCTTACAGTTGCCTGCGTTCTACAAATGCCACTGGAGATATTTCCAAACCTGGACCCAGTCTGCTTCTTAGTTCTTGTGGCAGGGGGGTAAGGGTGTAAGCTATGGAAATTCCACACAAACTGAATTCCCTTCTCAAGCACTTCTGGATGTAAATACATGTCCCGTCAAGTACTTCATTTTTTTTAAATTTTTTATTGTCAAATTGTTTTCCATACAACACC
>NC_043717.1:41957069-41962606 GCF_006229205.1 Suricata suricatta | reverse complement strand
CCCCCTCCCCCTTCAGTCCAGGGTTCATTTTCAGTATTCAATAGTCTTTCATGATTTGTATCCCTCACTTTCCCCAGCTCTCTTTCCCCCTTCCTCTCCCTATGGTCCTCTGTTAGGTTTCTCTTGTTAGACCTATGAGTGCAAACATATGGTATCTGTCCTTCTGTGCCTGACTTATTTTGCTTAACATTTCATTTTAACACAAATAGTGCCATCTCTGTTTTCATGTCTGTTTATTTCCCATGCAACTTGAAATTTTAGTGGTCTTTCATACACCTAATAATTTTGTATTGCATATTTTCATTTTAAATATTTTGCCATGAGACTGGGCCTCTCCTAAGCTCTATGAAGAATATTGACATTTTGTTTTAGCAAGCAATTGACTTAATTAAGTTCTGGCCCCAAGTTCCAATTTGCCTTCAGTCGGTTGTGTTTCCAATATCAATTAAGCATTCATAGGCTTTGTAGTGTTATTTTAATCTATCCTGTGAATATATTACTCACTGGCCAGTCTGAGTCCTAGGCAGTGGTCTATCAGTTATCAGACCTGAAGAGGTCTCATCTCAAAATCTTTGGTAGGGTAGTTAGGATTAAATCTGTGCATGTACTGCTCAAGTGTGAGCCCCAGGTTCATAAACTAATTTATAGGGTCCTTTCCCAAGCTACTCCATCTCTGCAACCTTCCCAAAACTTTCTGTTTCCCTGTATCTCTTCTTTTTGGTCCTCTAGTCAGAAACTTAGTAGTTACCTTGGTTTGTCATTCTCTGTCATGCACTTTTGTAATTGGGTCCATCTCCTGGCCCAGGAAGTGGAGGACAGAGAGAGGTAGGTTAACTTGGGATTCATATTACCCTCTTGGAACTACAGCTCCATCAAATTTATATGATGGGTTCCCTTCCCCCCAAGTTTTGGCTCTTAAGGTTCTGTTATTTCTACCACAGATTTCCTGGGTTCTGATGCATGAGAAACAAACAAAAAAGAAGGCAGATAAAAAGAGGGAAAGAGTTCTGTATTCCCTCTGAGAGTTAGGGATTACACTTCCTGATTCCTGAGACAGTACTAGAGGAGTTCTGGAGCTATGTCACCATGCCTACTTCTGTATTTTGGGCTATGTTGAGTTCAAATTAGGAGATACCAAGGAAAAAGAACAGCTTAAAAAGGCTAAAGTCACTGCTGATAAGATGGTGATTCTACTTCTGTGATTCTTCCCTGCTGCTGTTTTCTTTTCAGAAACCCCAAATACCTGTATTCTGTCTGGTTCTACAGTTGTACTCAGTGATATAGACAAGGTAAAGTATGCTCACTCCATGTCACCCAGTACTAGAACTCCTGAAATAGATACTTTACTACTCTCTGTACTTCTGCTCTAGCCAGTCTTACAAACCATTCTCTATACATCAGCTGGAATGGTCCTTAAAATCCTCAATAAGATTATATCACTCCCTTGCTAAAACCCCTGAGTTGGATTGCCATTTTACTTAAAATAAAACAAACTTCTTATGTTGACCTACAAAATGACCCCTGTATCTTTCTTCAAACTAATTTCATACTTCTAACTCACACTATCCCAGTCCCATGCATTTTCTTTCAGCTCTTAGTGGATGGAAAACTTAGTTCCTCTCCAGAGATTTGCATTCTGGGATGATTTTTCCTCAATATCTTTGCATGACTGATGACTTTCATCTTATTTAGGTCTCAGCTCAAATGCTATCCTCTGAGATATTCCTTTTAACACCACTTAATCTAAACTAGATTAACCCTTTGTTTCACTTCTGTTACTTTCAGAATGCTATAGTTTCTTAGAAATGTCTAACCCATATATTTGTTCACTTGTTGATTTTCCTTTTCCCACTGAAATTGCAGTTCTTTGAGGGGAGAACGTTCTCTGAGTCTTTCTTGTTTACTGCTGAATTCTCAGTGTGCCTAGAATAGCATTTTAGAACAGTAACTTCTAAAAATATATTTGTTCAGTGAATGAGTATCTTTCCAGTTGTATTCCTCTGCACACATTTTAAAACCATAAACTTTTTAAAAAATAAAAGCTACATTTATTAGGGCTTAATATTCTGCTTCTTTAAATGAATTTCAACAACATCACCTCAAGAGCTTCTTCACTGCACTAGGTGCTTTGGTGTGAAGTAGTACAACAGCTTGTGTTCTGCTATTCCTCTGGTATCTGATTTGCTCTGTGCTAAAATTGTAATTTTTGTCTTCATTCGTTTTGTCATTTTTTCATCTCTTTGTTTAAGATTTTAGATGTCTTTTCAATAAACATTTCTTCACTATAATAATCTTGTTTATTAGATTACTTGATTATTTTCAGTACTACCCTTCAACAGCATAAACTTCAGAATTGCTGTATTGTTCACTGCTGTATCCCTGTGTTCCAGAAAAGCCACTGTATAAGTGTTTGTTGAAGAAACACATCATATTTAATTTATTCAATTGTCTCATTTGTAGAACACAGATGGTAGTACCTATGTCATTGAATATTGGAAGGAAGAGTGGATGTAGGAGGGCATCCCTAGTCTGAGTATTGTACACCAGCTTCCACAACAATGCTATTTCAATTCTGCACTCCAGCAGGATTGTACACTCTATGGAAGCCTGGGTGGCTCAGTCAGTTAATCCTCCAACTTCAGCTCAGGTCAGGATCTCATGGTTTGTGGGTTTGAGCCCCACATCGGCCTGTGGGCTGACAGCTGAAAGCATCAAGCCTGCTTCGGATTCTGTGTCTCCCTCTCTCTGCCACTCCTCTCTCTCTCTCTCTCTCTCTCTCTCTCTCTCTCTCTCTCTCTCTCTCAAAAATAAATAAGCATTAAAAATATTGCAAACTCTAACCTGAGCTTGATCGTTGGCATTGCACTTGTATAGTTAAAACTGTAAATGTTACATTTCAACTCCATAGGAATATAAGGAATTCCATAAAGGAATTTTATTTCATGGGATATAGAGATGAGATAGATTATGAAACACCTCATTTCTGAGGTCAAAGAATTGCAGAACCTAGACTTGATGTAGTGGGCAAAGGGAGCAATTTTAAATTTCTGAACAGGGGACATGTTATAAAAATGATGTTTGCATGTGAGTATATATTTCATGCCAAATAATACTACAGCTGTTCCATGCTATTGTTTTTGGTGGTGATTTTGTCTGGTAAATAAGAAGAGTAGATAGGGCTTACTCTTGTGGGGTCTCCAGTATTGGCAAAAGCTTCGAGAAGCAGGGTTTGAAGGGCATGGAAAAGAGTAGATGTGAAAGACATTTTTGTAGCTGTTTATTTGCAAATTTGGAATATTTTGCTATGTTTCTTGATCTGCAAAATGGAACAATTTATTTTCTTTATTTTTTTAGTAGTTTATTGTCAAATTGGTTTCCATACAACACCCAGTGCTCTTCCCCACAAGTTCCCTCCTCTGTCACCACCACCTCTTTTCCCCCTCCCCCTTCCCCTTCAACCCTCAGTTCATTTTCAGTATTCAATAGTCTCTCAAGTTTTACGTCCCTCTCTCTCCCCAACTCTGTTTCCCTCTTCCCCTCACCCTGGTCATCCATTAGGTTTCTCCTGTTCTCCTGTTAGACATATGAGTGCAGGAGCCAAGATGGCGGAGGGGAAGGGAGCTCTGTAAACTTCGTCTGCCCCATCGATCAAACTGAGAAGGATATTACTCTCATCTGCAAGAGCGGAAGGAGAAAATACGGACTCCAGAAGGAAGAGAACCTGAAGGATACCTGAGTGAGTGAGTGTGAACTGGGGAGATTGGAAAACAGGCCAGCCCAAGACGGGCATGGGAGGTGGCAGTCCCAGCCCAACGCGGGGCAAGCGCCCGGAGCCCAAGAGACAAAGGGAAGAGACAGAGAGACTGAACACGCTCATAGTACTGTCTCTGGGGAAGAGGTAAAGAACGCTTAACCGCGCTTGGAGAGAGAAGCTCACTCCATAGATAACTGCTGGGTAGCCTAAATCCTGAACCCAGGTGGCACAAGGGAAGGAACAGCTTCCAGCCCAGAGCCATCTTGGCAAGGAGTTGGTGACCACTGCAGTGGCGATGTCAGGGGTGCTCACTTCGACCTTGGTTTTGGGAGTGGGAGCACGCACCTCATTTCCATGGCTCATCTCGCCCCCAGCATTGGCCGCGCGAACCCTGAATCCTGGGTGCCAACAGGGAAAAAACAGCCCCCACCTCTGCGTGATCCCCGCAGAGAGTTGGCGGCGGTGGAGACCTGCTCCCAGCTCATTTCCAGCAGCTCCCAGTGCCGCCTCCAGCAACAGCTACGCCCTCATTCCTCCCCCAACTCTAACGCGATCCCCTCTGGGGGTTGGGTCTGTGACAGTGTGCACATACTTCACCTCCTGCTGCATATCTCGCCTCAGGCAGGGGCCCCCGAAATCCCAGCCTGAGCCAAGACAAACCAATTCCTCCCCCTAAGAAGCCAGAACCAAAACAAAAATATCTCATCTGTGGTAGCATAAAAAGTGCATGGACTGGAACTTTGAACCCAGGCGGGCCTGGAAAATACAACTCAACCTCACTCAACCGCGGCAAAAGGAGATCAGACTCATTAGAGTGGCCTACAGTTCTAGCTCAGCAGAGCTTGGCATGCTGCCTATCTAATCTCTGCAGACACCAAGGCGGAGCCTCTGACAGCAGCCTTTGAGACCTATCACATCAAACCACGCCTATCCACCAGGGGGAGCTGCTGGGTTTTTTTGTTTGTTGTTGTTTTTTGCTTTTTTAAATAATTTTTTCTTCACTTTTTTCTTTTCGCCTTTTTCTGTACGAATTTTTTATTATTATTACTTTTTTACTTAAACTTTTTAAAATTTTTACTCCTCATTTTCCTTTCTCCTTTTCCCCCCCCTTTTTTTTCCTTTTTTTCTTCTTTACCTTCTTGCAATCCAGATATATTCTCTATATCTCATCCCTACCTCTCCCCTCAACTGGTCATACACTTTTAGACTGTCCACTGTCATTTGTTGTCTCTGACCCCCTTTATTTATTTATTTACTTTTTTTCCTTCTTTTTCTTTTTATTTTCTCCTTCTCCTCTTTTTGTCTCATTCCTCTCCATTCTCTTTATTTTCTTTCCCCCTGTTAATGTGTTTGTTTGTTTGATTTGTCTGTGCGTTTGTGTGTTACTGTTCCCTCTGTGTGTGTCTGTCTGTTTTCCTTCTTAGGGCTACACCAAGAAACAAGCCAAAGTATGCATGACAGCAAGTCCCAAATATTGCTGAGTAGGGAAATAAAATATTCAAAGACACAACAAGAGAAACTGAGAGACACCATTTAAAGAATATTTCCTGAAACGACAGGCCCTGGACAGTCAATAAGCCTCCTTTAACAGAGAAATATTAATAGGTGCACAGCGCACAACGAGCTTTCTAAAGGTGACAAGAGGCAGAAAACTAGCAAAAATGACAAAAGGAAGGAACTCTCCCCTGAAGAACCTCCAAGAGGAAGTCACAGCCACAGAACTGCTCAAGACAGATCTAGACAACATACCGGATCAAGAATTTAAAAAACTTGTCATAAAATT
>NC_043717.1:41887652-41956969 GCF_006229205.1 Suricata suricatta | reverse complement strand
TAAAATAAAGACATTCCTAGATAGCATAAATCCAGGAGTATTTATACCCAGCAGATATACCATAAAAGAATAGGAAAAAGAGGCTTTTCAGACAGTAATAAAATTTAATCAAAAGGAAATGTGAAGCAGCTGAAATAAAGGAAGAGCAAAAGCAACAGTAAACACCTGAGAAAATATAATAGACTATTTTTGTCCTTTTGAGTTTTAAAAAATTATATTTGGTAGTAAAACTTATAAAAATGTTTGATAGATTTTCAATATGTAATAGATAAAACAAGTATAACATAAAGAAGGCAAGGTAAAGGTACCTATTTTCTGTTTGTTAATAGCTTTTTTAAAATATAGTTTATTGTCAAGTTGGTTTCCATATAACACCTAGTGCTCATCCCAACAAGTGTCCTCCTTCATGCCCATAAACCATGTTCCCTTCTCCCCCATTGCCAGTCAACCCACAGTTTGTTCTCAGTATTTAAGAGCCTCTTGTGGATTATCTCCCTCCATCTCGTTAATTACTTTTTCCCCATACCTTCCCCAATGGTCCTCTGTTAATTTCTCCTGTTCCACATATCAGTGAAAACATATGGTGTCTGTCCTTCTCTGCCTAACTTATTTCACTTAGCATAATATCCCTGAGTTCCATTCACATTGCTACAAATGGCCAGTTTTATTTTTTCTCATTGCCATGTAGTATTCCATTGTATAGATAAACCACATATTCTTGATCCATTCATCAGGTAATAGACATTTAGGCTCTTTCCATGATTTGGCTATTGTTGACAGTGCTGCTATAAACATTGGGGTACATGGACCCCTATGCATCAGCACATCTGTATCCCTTGGGTAAATCCCCAGCAGTGCTATAGAGAGGGGTCATAGGGGAGCTCGATTGTTAAATTTTTTGAAGAACCTCCACACTGTTTTCCATAGCGGCTACACCAGTTTACATTCCCCCCCAACATTGTAGGAGGGTGCCCTTTACTCCACATTCTCGCCAGCATCTATAGTCTCTGGATCTGTTCATTTTAGCCACTCTGACCATCATGAGGTGGTATCTCAGTGTGGTTTTGATTTGTATTTCCCTGGTGATGAGTGATACTGAGCATCGTTTCATGTGTCTGTTGGCCATCTGGATATCCTCTTTGGAGAAGTGTCTGTTTATGTTTTCTGCCCATTTCTTCACTGGATTATTTGTTTTTTGGGTATGAAATTTGTCAGATTTCTTGTAGATTTTGGATACTAGCTCTTTATCCTATATGTCATTTGAAACTATCATTCCCCATTCTGTTGGTTGCCTCTTAGTTTTTTATTTTTATTTCCTTTGTAGTGCAGAAGCTTTTTATCTTGATGAGGTCCCAATAGTTCATTTTGCTTATGATTCCCTTGCCTATGGAGAGGTGTAGAGTAAAAGAGTTGGGGAGAGAGAGGGACACAAACCACGAGAGACTATTGAATACTGAAAACAAACCGAGGGCTGAAGGGGGAGGGGGAGGAGGGAAAGGGATAATGGTCATGGAGGGGGTGTACTTGCGGAGAGAAGCACTGGGTGTTATATGGAAACCAATTTGACAAAAAACTATTATAAAAAATAAAAAATAAAGTAATAAATTAAAAACAGGGGAAAAAAAAGAAATTGTTGCAGTTGAGGTCAAGGAGGATGTTTCCTGCTTTCTCCTCTAGGGTTTTGATGATTTCCTGTCTCACATTCAGGTCCTTCATCTAAACCAGACAGAGACCCAACAAAAAAAAAAAGAGAACTAGAGGCCAATATCCTTAATGAATACAGATGCAAAAATACTCAACAAGACACTAGCAAATCGAATTCAACAGCATATAAAAAGAATTATCTATCATGATCAAGTGGGATTCATTCCTGGGTTACAGGGCTGATTCAATATTCACAAATCCATCAGTGTGATACATCATATTAACAAAAGATAAAAACCATATGAACCGGTCAATGAATGCAGAAACATATTTAACAAAATATAACATCTCTTTTTAATAAAAACCCTTGAGAAAGTAGGGGTAGAAGGTACTTAAGCATTATGAAAGCCATTTATGAAAAGCCCACAGCTAATATCATCCTCACTGGGGAAAAACTGAGAGCTATCCCCCTGAAATAAGGAACAAGACAGGGATGTCCACTCTCACCACTGTTGTTGAACATAGTGCTGGACGTCCTAGCATCAGCAATAAGACAACAAAAGGAAACAAAAGGCATCAGAATTGGCAAAGAAGAAGTCAAACTTTCACTTTTCGCAGATGACATGATACTCTACATGGAAAACCCGATCAACACCACCAGACGCCTTCTAGAATTGATCTATGAATTCAGTAAAGTCACAGGCTACAAAACCAATGTACAGATCGGTGGCATTCTTATACATCAATTATGAACCATAGAGAAATCAAGAAATGGATCCCATTTACAATTGCAGGAAAAATCAAAAACACCTAGGAATCAACGTAACCAAAGATGTAAAAGTCCTGTATGATGAAAACTATAGAAAACTTATGAAGGAAATTTAAGACACAAAAATGGAAAAACATTATTCTCATGGATCAGAAGAATAAACATTGTTAAAATATCATTATAACCCAAAGCAATTTACATATTCAATGCAATCACCAACAAAACTTCACCAGCATTCTCCTCAAAGGTAGAACAAAGTATATTAATATTCCTATGGAACCACAAAAAAACCCCGAATAGCCAAAGTAATAGTGAAAAAGAAAACCAAGACAGGAGGCATCACAATCCCAGATTTTAGCCTCTACTACAAAGCTGTCATCATCAAGACAATATGGTATTGGCACAAAAACAGACACATAGACCAATGGAATAGAATAGAGAGCACAGAACTGGACCCACAAGTGTATGGCCAATTAATCTTTGACAAAACAGGGAAGAGTATCCAATGGGAAAGAGACAGCCTTTTCAACAGGTGGTGCTGGGAGAACTGGACAGCAACATGCAAAAGAATGAAACTAGACCACTTTCTTACACCATTCACAAAAATAAACTCAAAATGGATAAAGGACCCGAATGTGAAACAGAAAACCATAAAAATACTTGACGAAAAAGCAGGAAACAGCATTTTTTACCTCAATGGCATCAATTTCCTCCTTGACACATCCCCAAAGCCAAGGGAATCAAGAACAAAAATGAACTATTGGGACCTTATCAAGATAAAAAGCTTCTGCACAGCAAAGAAAACAATAAAAAAATACTAATAGGCAATGACAGAATGGGAAAAGATAGTTTCTTTTTTGCTTTGTTTTTTTTTTTAAAGTCTCTTGTCAAATTGGTTTCCATACAACACCCAGTGTTCTTCCCCACAAGTTCCCTTCTCCATCACCACCATGTATTTTCCCCCCTCCCCCTTCCCCTTCAACCCTCAGTTCGTTTTTTTTCCTCCATAATATTTTATTGTCAAATTGTTTTCCATACAACATCCAGTGCTCTTCCCCTTAAGTGCCCTCCACCATCACCACCACCTCTTTTCCCCCCTCCCCCTTCCCCCTCAACCCTCAGTTCATTCTCAGCATTCAATAGTCTCTCAAGTTTTGCATCCATCTCTCTCCCCAACTCTTTCCCTCTTCCCCTCCCCCTGGTCCTCCAGTAATTTCTCCTGTTTTCCTGTTAGACCTATGAGTGCGAACATATGGTATCTGTCCTTCTCTGCCTGACTTATTTCACTTAGCATGACACCCTCAAGGTCCATCCACTTTCCTACAAATGGCCATATTTCATTCTTTCTCATTGCCATGTGGTACTCCATCGTGTATATATACCACATCTTCTTGATCCACTCATCAGGTGATGGACATTTAGGCTCTTGCCATGATTTGGCTATTGTTGACAGTGCTGCTATGAACATTGGGGTACATGTGGCCCTGTGCATCAGCACTCCTGTATCCCTTGGGTAAATCCCTAGCAGTGCTATTGCTGGGTCATAAGGGAGTTCTATGGATAGTTTTTTGAGGGACCTCCACAGTTTTCCAGAGCGGCTGCACTAGTTTCCATTCCCACCAACAGTGTAGGAGGGCGCCCGTCTCTCCACACCCTCACCAGCATCTATAGCCTCTTGATTTGTTCATCTTAGCCACTCTGACTGGCGTGAGGTGGTATCTCAGTGTGGTTTTGATTTGTGTTTCCCTGATGTTGAGTGATGTTGAGCATCGTTTCATGTGCCTGTAGGCCATCTGGAAGTCCTCTTTGGAGAAGTGTCTGTTGAGGTCTTCTGCCCATTTCTTCACTGGGTTGTTTTTTGAGTGTGAAGTTTGGTGAGTTCCTTGTAGATTTTGGATACTAGCCCTTTCTCTGATATGTCATTTGCAACTATCTTTTCCCATTCTGTCTGTTGCCTATTAGTTTTCTTGATTGTTTGCTTTGCAGTGCAGAAGCTTTTTATCTTGATGAGATCCCAATAGTTCATTTTTGCTTTCATTTCCCTTGCCTTTGGGGATGTGTTGAATAGGAAATTGCTGTGGTTGAACCACAAAAGACCCCGAGTAGCCAAAGTCATATTGAAGAAGAAAACCAAAATGGGAGGCATCACAATCCCAGACTTTAGCCTCTACTACAAAGCTGTCATCATCAAGACAGTATGGTATTGGCACAAAAACAGACACATAGACCAATGGAATAGAATAGAGAGCACAGAATTGGACCCACAAATGTACAGCGAATTAATTTTTGACAAAGCAGGGAAGAGTATCCCATGGAAATAGGACTGCCTCTTTAGCAGGTGGTGCTGGGAGAACTGGACAGCAACATGCAGAAGAATGACACTAGATCACTTTCTTACACCATACACAAAAATAAACTCCAAATGGCTGAAACACCTGAATGTGAGACAAGAAACCATCAAAACCCTTGAGGTGAAAGTAGGAAAAGATAGTTTCAAATGGCATATTGGATAAAGGGCTAGTATCCAAAATCTACAGGGAACTCACCAAACTCCACACCCAAAAAACAAGTAATCCAGTGAAGAAATGGGCAGAAGAAATGAACAGACATTTCTCCAAAGAGGACATCCAGATGGACTACAGGCACGTGAAATGATGCTCAGTGTCACTCATCATCAGGAAAATACAAATCAAAATCACACTGAGATACCACCTCACCCCAGTCAGAGTGGCTAAAAGGAACAAATCAAGAGACTATAGATGCTGATGGGGATGTGGAGAATCGGGCACCCTCTTTCACTGATGGTGGGAATGTAAACTGGTGCAGCTGCTCTAGAAAACAATGTGGAGGCTCCTCAAAACACTATGGATAGAACTCCCCTATGACCCAGCAATAGCATTGCTTTGGATCTACCCAAGGCATACAGAAGTGCTGATGCATAGGGGCACATATAACCCAATGTTTATAGTGGCTCTTTCAACCATAGCCAAATCATGGAAAGAACCTAAATGTCCATCAACTAATGAATGGATCAAGAAGATGTGGTATATATGTACAATTGAATACTATATGGCAATGAGGAAGAATGAAATCTGGCCATTTGTAGCAAAATGGATGGACCTGGAGGGAGTCATGCTAAGTGAAATAAGTCAGGCAGAGAAGGAAAGATACAATGTGTTGTTACTAATAGGTCTAACAGGAGAAACCTAACAGGAGACGATAGTCAGGGGTAAGGGAGGGAGGAAGAGTTGGGGAGAGGGAATGAGGTAAATCATGAGAGACTTTTGAATGCTGAGAACAAACTGAGGGCTGAACATGGAGGGGGGAAATGGAAGGGGGGTGATGGTCATGGAGAGGGGCACTTGTGGGGAAGGGCACTGGGTGTTATATGGAAACCAACTTGGTAATAAACTATTTAAAAAAGAAAATAAAATAAAAAATAAACAAGATTACATGCAAGTGTAAATGCACATTTTATATGTAAATAAAATTTTTTACTTGTATAAAGTTAAAAAAATGATGCTCAACATCATTCATCATTAGGATAATACAATCAGTTAAAGCCACAATGAAATACCACCTCATCCCCACTAGCATGGCTAAAATAAAAAAAGACAATAAGAAGTATTGGTGAAGACATAGAGAAATTGAAACTTTCATACGTTGCTGGATATTAAGATGGTACAGCCGATTTGGAAAACAGTTTAGCAATTACTCAAAATGTTAAAGAGAGTTACAATTGATTCAGCATTTCTACTCCTAGAGGATTGAAAATATAGATCCACACAGAAATTTGCACATGAACATTCATGGAAGCACTATTTTTATGTTGTTATTCCAAGTTTTTATTTAAATGCTAGTTAACATATAGTGTAATATTAGTTTCAGGTGTAGAATTTAGTGATTCAACATTTACAACACCTGGTGCTCATTGCAACAAAATGGCAGCATTATTCATAATAGCCACAAAGTAGAAAAAACTGAAATACCTAACAAATGTTGAATGGATAAACAAGATGTGGTCTGTTTTACAATGGAATTTTACTCAGGAATAAAAAGGAATGAACAACACAAATGAATGTTGAAAGCATTATGCAAAGTTGAAGAAGTTACAAAAAGCCAAATATTATATGATTCAACTTACATAAACATCTACATCTGTAGAAAAAGAGTGGATTAGCAGTCACCAGAGGCTAGAGTTGGGGTAGAGGGATAGAGATTAATGGCTATTTGGTAAGGGTTTCTTTTTGTGGTAAAATTGTAGTGAGTTTTGCACAACCCTGCACATATTAAAATCCACTGAATTGAACACCTAAAGTGGTAGCTTTTATAGTATACAAATTATATCTCAATAAAACGGCTATTTTCAAGAAATGGAGCTAATGCCTCCGGTTTCACAGTACTGTTGGGAAGACTAACTTAAGACATGAAGCCTTCTTTAAAAAAAAAAAAAGGCACCCAGGGGTGCCTGGATAGCTTAGTCAGTTAAGCGGTGACTCCAGCTAAGGTCATGATGTCATGTTTCATGGGTTCAAGCCCTGTCTTAACCAATGCCAGGTCCCGGAGCACTCGTCCCCGATGTTCGGCGGTACCTGTTTCGTCCGCCCCGACCAGCAGGGCGGAGAATCGTCGCGGGTTCTTTTCCTGAGAGAGGGAGAGAGAGGGCAAGAAGGGGGACGCACAGAGAGTGAAGTCACAACACATGGTTTCGATCAAGCCTCTCTTCTTATTGAGAAAACAACCTGTCTTATAAAGGTTTCAAGGCGGGAAAACAAGGCAGCTGACCTAGGTGGGTTGCTAGGAAACAGGGTCAAGGGATTAAGGCTGGAGTAAAAGAGGAACCAGACTAAAGTGTTTTAGCACAGGGCCTGAGGGGCTGATACTACCCTGCCTGCAGGCGGTTGATCTTTGATCTTCTGGCTTCTCCTCTGACAGGGAGTGGCCCTCCCCTGCCTATTTTGCAACTCCCCTCAGGGAGTGACAAATCCGGCTAGCAAATGGCCAAGCAGCTGAAATCTTTGCCGCTTCCCACAAAGCCCTGCACTGGGTTCTTTGCTGACAGCTCAGAGCCTGGAACCTGCTTAGGATTCAGTGTCTCCCTCTCTCTCTGCTCCTCCCCTGCTCGTACTGTTTCTCTTTCTCTCTCAAAAATAAACATTAAAAAAACTAACATTAACAAAATTAGTCACCCAAATATTTGGTGGAACTGAAGATAAATTTCACCTGCTTTCCAGCTTGGTCCAGAATGGATATATCCATTATATATTTCAGGTAAATGCAATCGAGCTCCAGGTTCAGCATCAGGCTTAAAAGCCTGCTTCTTTTGTACCCATACATTGAATGAAGTTTTGGTCTATTCACAGGGAGAACTTGGACAATGTGGACTTTACTCTCTGCTTTCCCTTTCTGGACTAAGTAACCATTTCTCCCCACCCAACTGGGCAGACAGACTCCCTCATATCCTCTTCCACTAGCAAGTTATTGCCTTCCTCCTAGAAAAATGTTTGAGGTATAGATCTCTTACTTCAGACTTGAGAAAAATGCTGAGCTGAAAGGAGTATTTCAAAAGAAAAGAGAATCCATAACATCAGCCACAAATGACCTCATGCAGCCAGTGTTTTCCTTGGGTATTCTAACAACTCAAAGCTTAATGAACAATGTGGCCAATTAACCCTGAGCCCTCCATAAAAAGATTAAGTTTCATATATATTCAGGACTCACCAGGCTAGGAGACCATGATTTTCTGAAAATTCTGAACAACACTGAAATGCTGAACTCAGATTCTGGTCCTGTGACCAAGGCCTATCTTCAGGCCTGTCAGTTATTTGTGCCTACCCCAGGCAGGCTGGGGAAATGGACTGGAATCCAATATTTATTTTCCTATATCAACTTGTAGTATATTACAGTGATTCCAAAACTGCCTCATTCAAGAATATCTGTTACATTCTAGTATAATTTGAATGATTTTGAAAAAATGGGGGACAAAAATGTTAGTTTCTATACAAGTTATATCATATATTGTATTTATTCCAATGGGAAATTAATGAAATGTGAGTATGAGAATATTCATGCTAAGAGGAATGCATTTCCCCTACACAATCACTGTCTTATGTTTGTATCCACAGAGGGCCTAATACGTGCCAGGTGCCAGTAATATGGAAATTGGTAAAACATAGCTGAAAATCCCAAAAGGAGCTCTATCTTTTGGCAACAAATACAGTTACACTAGAATGTGTTAAAGGAAAGCCAATGGTGCTAAGTGAGCACAAAGGCAGGGCACCTACTTGATTCTGGGGTGTCATGGGGACATTGAAGAGAAAAAAAAAATCTGAGCCGATTCCTAAAGATATAATTAAAAAGGCAGATAGACCAAAGGATGTTAAGGGACAGCTACTTAGGAAGAATAAAATTTGTTCATTTACAGATGTGTAAGGTATTTGGTCTAGCTGGAACCAATTATTGAGAAGGGAGTTGTAAAGGGAGTTATTTTGATGGATAGGTAAGAAAAATGGGATTAGATTTGGCAAATATGTGTACCACCCTAAACCAGTCCCATCTCACTGCAAATGGCCATTAAGACTAGTCAAGGAAAAGTTGGGCAGCGAAAGTGCCTTACTGGGCTTCCTCAAAGAAGCCTCTTGGGGAAAGTTGATCACTAGCAGTGTTGCCTTAAAAAGAGATCTTCATAGCAGCCTGCAGCTCTGCCCTTGGAGATTAGGGCCACAGCTAAAGGGAACAAAGGAAATAAATTCCTTCCATCCACTCTCTCCCAATCCCCCAAATATTCAAGATTCTCTTAACAAAAAAAAAATGATTTATTTCTATCACAGCTCAGTCTCCATCAATTCAGCACAGCATAGGAGTAGAAAAGAGTCACACTGCATCATTTACTCTAAGGCAGAACTTCAAGCTTCCCCAAATAGCAGGTCTGTCTCTACCCAGAGATTCAGCCCATAGCCAAAGTGAACACACAAACAAGCAAGCCCAGAATGAAGCTGGCTACAGGCCTCAGCACATCTCACCTTCCCCCACAGCCCTTCAAGCTTCCTGGATCCAGTCTTCTAACCCTCCAACCCCAACCAGATCAAGGCATAACCTGAGAGGCACCAGGGAGCTTTCTTCGTGAGACAGTTAATAAGGATTTAAGTGTTACATAAAATAGTGTCCTGTGAAATCTGTTGTTCCCCAGCAAATTTAAAAGGACTATCGCATACATAATCCTAATCAGCAATGATGGCTCTTCCTCTCTTCACCATAGCCACAGATGGTTTTGAAAGGATTATCCTCTCAGCCCCATACTCAAGTTTTCCTATTGGCCTTATTAAGGGCTGTTCTCACGGTAAAAAAGGAAGGGATCCCAGGCACTTTTCCCAGGTTCAGAGGCTAAGAGGAAAAGCTTTGATATCTTAGAAAAAAAAGTGTTCCTTCTGCTTCCCTCCAATGATTTTAATGGAGATTATTGCCCAAACAGTTTTTAATCCATCTGAGGAAAGTTAGTTTTAGAGTCAGAGGGCAATGCAAACAGAAGCAGGCAGTCTTTCTGGTTAGGTACTAGTTTTGAGGATACAGAAGGCAAGATAGAGGAGTATAAAATCTCAAGTGGCTTTCTTAGGCCAAAATCATCTAGAAAGCCTCAAAAGATGAATACTAGGACGATTTCACCTTTGCAGGCCTTGGTAGGACAATTCCAAAAGTTCTATGGTCATGGACTGGTGACTTTTGAAAGGTCACAATAAAAGAAAGCTGAGCATCTCCAAAGGAACATCTTTAAGGGCTTTAATGGTCAAAATGTACAAATGTTTGGGCTCATAAGTGTTTGTATAAAGTGAGGTCCTCATACATGGGGGAAGAAAATTAACAACACATTAAGGCAAGGAATGTAACCTACAGAATGGGTAGAAGATCACAGATAGAATACCACTTGCAGCCTTAACACTGATTTTTTCTTTTATGTTAAACTCTTTTTCAATTTCTTAGGAAACCTGAGCTAGCTTTATCCTTTGCTGTCACCTGCATGTGCAGGACTGGGCAATCATATCCTCATACTCCTTATACATGATACTCCCATTTGCCTCAATCAGAAGGATACTAATGGGAATATACTTATATGGAACACAGGAGGGCTGAGGGACGCTCTGGTCCACCAGCTCATTGACAAGGTTCTGGATGACGGCATGATTGGGAGAATTGAGACCATAGTGTAGTACCCGAGGGCAGACTCCCTTACAGTAGTTTGGAGTATATAGATGGGGAGCAATAATCCAGTGATCCCAGCCCAGCTGACGGAAGCTGACTTGGAAAGGGTGGAGGGAACACTGGTTACTTTTAGGCCCATCATGTTCCCTGAAGGGGCCAGGAACCCCAGATGTGATACCGCCTGCTTGCCGGGCCCTCCGCAAGAGAAGAGAAGAGTCCCCTTCCATGAAATCCTCCAGGACTCTGGGGAGAAGTTTGGCCTTCTGAACACTTTTGTGAGTATCATTGAAGTAGAGTAACAAAAATGCAGTGTCCAAGGATAAAGTGCCATGCCACTGAAGCTCAATCTCACTACCTTTTTGCTGCTGGCACATGAAGCGGAGTCGTAGAACCCTGTGCCCCTTCTGATTCCAGAGCCTTTGAACATGTTGTGTGATATCCATCTCTGTCCAAGCTTTGGACAGCAAGGAAGGCTTTGAGGAACCTGTTCCTAAAGAGGGAAACTGATTGGTTGGGCCTTTCTGGACCCAGGGTTTCACGTGGCAGGAGAGATGGAAACGAGCTAGGTGGAGCTGATGGCGGTAAACCACAGTGGCTCGGACCAGTTGATATGCTACCCGGTTTGGGATCAGAGGAAAGTCCAGGGTCTGTATATGCCAGGAGCCTGCATCAGCAAGAGAGAACAAGAGCATAAAGTTACCTTCTTACCTCCTAGTCTGAATCTCCCTCACAACCCTGCTGATTACAAATTGACAGCTGTAAGCAGCCCTAAAAATAAAGCAAGATCATGATAATCACCATCATTTGTTGAGCATTTACTATGAGAGGTTTTAAAATACTACCTCTTTAATCTGCAGTAGCCTTACAAGATATTAATTATTCCCACACCATTGATACATGCATGAATTAAGAATTAGTCTTCCTGTCCTATTATATAGATGCAAGTTTAAAGTAACAATCCAATATTGGGGGCTATCTATTGCCTGCCATCACTTCAAACCTGAGGCAAAGATGCCACAAAGTAATTTTGTCCATTTACCCCTAGTGGGGGCAGCTGTTTTTGCCATTTCTACCTTCTATGTTAAGAATGCCTTCTTAAGCAACTGTTCCTTCTTAAGCCATTTCCTCATTAGCCCTAAGTCTCTCCCTTGTTCATTCCTTACTGGAAAGGATTCTTCACGTACCACATTAATTATACCACCATTCCCCAAATACTATTTTCAACAAGGCCTTAGTCCTATAAATGTTTTGTTTGCTAAGAATTCTACTAGAAGCTGAAAGCCTTTTGGTGATTAAGAGTTTTTTTTTCCATAATATTTTATTGTCAAATTGGTTTCCGTACAACACCCAGTGCTCTTCCCCTTAAGTGCCCTCCACCATCACCACCTGCTGACACCCAGTGGCCATAGGGTTCAGCTGGGCCTGCAGTGCTCTGAATTTCTGCACCTTCTCCTGGAAAAGGTCAAGAGCAAAGATTACAAAAACCAGGCATTGCAGGAAAAAGTCTCCTTTTATCTTCAAACACCTTATCCCTAAACATTTTCATGTTAATTTTCATATTATTTACCTAACCTTCCTTCTTCACTGAATCCACAAGCCTAGATTCTTGAGTAGGCCTGTATTGGTCAACGTAGAAGTGTTTTCGTGTCTTGAAACATCAGGATATTTTTTCAAAGTTCAGGTTCTACTCATGCTTACTACACCCTTAAGTTTGTGGCACTAGACATCATTCATACAAGGCCGAAGCCAGGCTTATATTTGATTTCTCCAGTTATTCTACACTCCCATTCTATAATCATCTTTCCAAGAGGCCCATGTGTACACCTTCCCCACCGTGCCTAAAAAGGAGCCGAAGCCAACCTCTCGCAGGCTGTATGGTGAGCAACTGCCCTTTAATTTCAGGCCTTGACATCACATATTTCCTGAAGCAGGGTGGAGTGGTTAAAAATCAGAGCCAGGAAGGGTTTGCTCAGACATTTTCAGGGGAAATGACTGACGCACACATCCTGTGTGATTGAACCTGGCATATTTCTCCAGATAAGCTCAACTCAGCTGGGTCAACTCCTAATGGAGAGATGTGTCCAGATGCTCTTGTTCTCCATTTCTGGATCCTTTCCAGACTCCTTAGAGACCAGTATATCCCACAGTCAGACCAGGAGAGTGGTCTAATTCTAGGCATCCTCATCTAGCCCCATATCATGTGTACAAACCTGATCTTTGCAGCTTTGTGCTGCACTCAGAATAAATTCCAGATTCCTTATAATGGCCTACAAACCCCTGCCTCTCATCAGCCTCTGTTCCTGCCACTCTCCACAATGCTCAATAAGTTCCAGTTTTACTGATCTTCCTTCTGATCTTCAAGTCAGACAAGCTTGTTTCCACCCTCTAGGCCTTTGCACAGATGCTTTCCTCTGCCTAAATCTCTCTACTCTTCTCAGGCCTAGCTTATCTTAATAGACCTCAGCTCAAATGTCACCTCTTCAAAGATGTATTCCCTGACAATCCCATGTGAAGGGAGGATTTGTTATTTTCTATCAAAACCACCTCTTTCATTCTTTGAGAACACTTTACCACGATTTGCAATTACCAGTGTTTACTTATCTGTCTCGCCCATGAAAATCATGCCTGCCTTGATCATATCTGTATGTCAGCACATAAAACTGTGCCTAGCCCTCTATAGGTATAAATATTTGCTGAATGAATCTCTACTCACACCAAGCTATTTTCTTTTTCCTTAATCAGAATGCATATCTGTCTCTATGCATAGTCTCCTTACTCCTGCCTCAAGGTCAATCTCAAATATTAGCTCTTCACTGAAGTCTTTCAGGTTCTCGCTGCTTCCCCTTCCTGGCTTTAAATGGTGATCTCTTTCTTCTTTCTTGTCCTGGAAGCCCTACTGCTTATCCTTGTCAAAGCATTTGTCATACTGTAACACCATGATGTGATTACTTATCTTTTCTAACTTGATGGAAGCTCCCAGAGGTCAGGGAAACAGTTATTTGCCTCTTTAGGCCCAACCCAAACACAGTGCTTCGTAATTAAAATCTGTTGAGTCAGCACAGCAGGATGATTAAAATCACAAACTGTAGAGCCAAAAAGCCTGAGTTTGACACCCAGCTCTACCAATTTCTAGCTGTGTTACATGAAGTTACTCTGAAACTCAGTTTCTTTACCTAGAAAATTATTGTATTAATCATAACTACCTCATATGATAGTGCAGAGGATTAAGGAAGATAATGTTCATAAAGTACTTTGCCAAATGCCTGGAACATAGCAAGCTCACAGTAAAGATTAGCTAGGGGAATATTGGTTGTTTCACTTAAAGGAGGGAATGTAAACTACCAAAGGCCCAAAATTGATCTCATCAAATTCCCAAGATTTCCTTGAAGTCGATGCTTTCTGCCTTCCCTAGACAGCCTGCACTTCAGAAACTCACTGGTTTCCTGAAACAGTATCTAACAAAGATATTTTTTAAGGGGCGCCTGGGTGGCTCAGTCGGTTAAGCCTCCGGCTTTGGCTCAGGTCAGATCTCACATTCGTGGGTTCGAGCCCCGCATCGGGCTCTGTGCTGACAGCTAGCTCGGAGCCTGGAGCCTGCTTCCAGTTCTGTGTCTCCGTCTCTCTCTGCCCCTCCCTCTCTCATGCTCTGTCTCTCTCAGTATCAAAAATAAATAAAACAAAAAATTTAAAAAGATATTTTTTAAATCAAGTATGAAGGGAACAAAGAAATTTCCAAAATACCTTTGGTACTGAAAACCCAAAGTAGCAACATGGCCTTAATAGAAAAACTGCTTGGTATTCAAGGATATCTAAACACTTGAGAAGTTATAAATAGACTTTAAAATCAGGCAAAATTGACCTCAAATCCTATCTCTGTCACCCACTGTCTATGTGAGCTTTGCAAGTTATTTGACCTCTCTGTGCTTTAAGTTTTTTTATCTTTAAAAATCAGGCTAATTTCTCCATGACAGCTAATGGTAATAGTGGTCCTTAAGGATTATATACAATAGCGGATGTTCACCTCACCAGGTTTACAGATGTTAATTTGTTTCTCTCCATTCTTAAAATTTCCCCAACTCAGCATCCTGTGCTCTTGCCATTGTAAGAACAAAACCACACATAAACAGCCATCTACAAGAATGCATAGGAGTATTTCTCAATTATAGTTTTCAGTGACATAAACAATAAGACATTCTTTGAGACATAGGAGCTGACACATCAGTCAGTTGTCCTGGGGTCTGGAAGAGACTCCTCAGGTAGGGCCCAACGCAATCTGTTCTTAAGTTGGGCCCCTAAAAGGAAGCAGGTTTGGAGCTAACTTCTCCCAATTTTTCCATTCTTTCAAATCCAAGCCTGAGAAAACAAGTTATCCACCAGCCAGTGAAGCCTGATTGTAAACTCATAGACCCCCTTTCTCTACACTCTTTACCCCCCATTTCTCTTCATTCCAGGACAGTATGGTATAATAACTCACCTCTGAGAGGCTTTGCTACATTGGCCAAGGGTCTTACCAGCTTCACCATGGTAGCCCCAATTGTGCGGTTCTCTCTAGGGTGCCCACGTGCATCAGCTGAACGCTGGTACAACTCCAGCATGTACCGCAAAGGATGCCCTAGCACAGGTAGCTTCCTCTGCTGCTTGCCAGGAGCTTCTTCTAGCAGCTCCCGAATCAGGGGCAAGGAAGGTGCATCAGCCATGAGGGCATTAGAGGGTTGCCCTACCTTTGCCATTTGGGCCCCATGTTCCAAAAAAAGCCCCAGTCCCCAAATAAGGATTCTAAGGATGCTGAGGAGGATCATCTCAAAAGTTGTGATGTCCAGCAACACACTCTATCCCAAGCCCAAAGGATGTTGCTCTGAGTCTTTCCTTTCACATAGGTAACTGCATCTGGCTCCACAACCACAAAAGATAGGGCGGGGAAAAAATGAAAGGCAAGCAGGCAGGCCCTATGTCGATTCCTCTGGGAGGATTTCTGGACAGAAGGAGGTCTCTCAACTTGTCCTCTTTGCATCAAAAACAGAAACAACAGGTGGGAGAATGCAGAATATCCTTCCTGCTCCTCAGGGCTTGGAACAAGATAGCACTTACTTGGATGCTGAGGTAACCTTAAAGGAGAGGTCCATTCCAGGACCTACTCCCTTACCTTATCCACTAAAATGAAAAAAGCAGCCCTTGCTTGTTGTGCTCCACAGCTTTAAAGGTAGTTTCTTAATTAGTCCTTAAAGGGCCAGAGACCTCTTGCTCCCATCCCAGGTCCAAGTAGCACTTCTTCTAATGCAGTATTTCCCAAAATGTGGTGGTCTGCTATTGACTTGCTGTGAAACTATCTGGGGTGATTGTTAAAAATGCAGATTCCTGGGTCCAGACCAAAACATGGACTCTCTGGAGGTGAGGTCCAAAAATCTGAATCTTACCAAATACTCCAAGAAGTTTCTATCAACACTAAAATACAGAAACCACTGTGATTGTGGCTCCTGGCACTTGAAGAAGATGCCTCAACAGTGGTTCTCAGTCTTGACTATACATTGGGATCATCTGTGGAGCTTTAACTATTAAAGATGCCTGGGTACTATTTTCAGAGATTCTAATATAGTGGGTCTGGGCTGTTACTAGGGCATCAGGATTTTTTGTAAACTTCTGCAGGTGATTCTAATGTGCAGTCAAGTTTAACAACTCTGATTTACAATTTTTGGTTTCCCATGGAAAGTGTGGAGATAATAAATGGGCTTCATCAGAGAAGCCTGGGGCAGTGGATGATGAATCTGTAGAAGGTGGTTGGGAGCTCATCTCACTTTACTGGTTAATGGAAGAGTGAGCTGGACCAGTTAGTCAAGGCTGCCCCTGACCAGGATTCTACAAAAAATGGTATGTGTAGTCCTGGACATCTCCAAGTAGAAGCAGTTTGTTGGGGGACTCTAAGAAGATGAGGCAGGAGGTCAAAGCATGGCTCTAGTAGATAATGAGCCCGACCTGGTTTATGGGACGTCTTTACCTCACACCAAGAATATCTATGGGCAGGTAGCACTATTGTGTAACAGGCATAGACTTTGTAATCACATAGACCTGTGTTTGAACTGTGATTCTCCCCCTTCTCAGCTATAACTCAACGTCTCCAAGGCAAATCTTTCATTTCCCTGAGCTTCAGGCTCCTTACCTGTAAAATGAGGATAATATGTTTTATCTCACAAGTTGTTGTGAGGATACAAGGAACTAATCTATGTTAATTACATAAACCCTAATTAGACACATGATATATTGTTATGTGCTTGAAATTATTAGTTCCCTTGCTCTAATTTTTACTAACATGGCCTTGGTTCCTGGCCTGTACTATTAAACAAAAGGCATGGGCTAATGGGTCCTCTGCGTCTGGACATAAATCCCAACTCAACAACCCATTAGCTGAGTGAATGTAAGCAAGGTTTCTCCCAGCCTGAATTTCTTCATCTGTACTGCTGGCTCCCTCAAAGAATTGCTGTTGTGTGTTGTATTGTGTACATTTGTATGCAATAATATATAAGTAAAAGATACAGATGATTCACAGTAGGCAAAATATGAACAGCCAAAATATATGAAAATATGTAATGCAAATCAGAGAAAATGCAATTTAAGACCAAATAAGATATGATTTCACACCCTTTGGATTGGCAGCATATTAAAAGCCTGACTCTATTAAGTTCAGGTGAGGATGTAGAACACTGTTAACTCTCTTACACTGCTGGTCGAGATGTGATGTGGTACAATCATTTTAGGGAGTAAATTGGCATTATCTCTAGTAAGGCTGAAGATGTATAATTCAGCACTACTGTTGTTACAGCAGAAGCTTTTAGACATTTTTGTCTGTGACTCACAGGAATAAATACATCTTTACATTGCAACCCAACACAAACATAAACACACTCACACACTCATATATACTTGAAGTAAACATTTGCTGAAACAATACTTATCCTTACAACAGAGGGAAGGGTAATATATCATGATGGGTAAGAACACGGCTCTGGAGGCGTAGAGCAGGGTAGAGCTGAGGGGAAGAGAAAGAGAGACTGAAAACACTCATCAAGCAATCTCTAGGAAAGAGAAAAACTTCGGCCCAGGATGGAGAGAGATACTATCATCCCCTATATAACCGCTGGGTGCATGGAGAAAAATTCGACCCCTTAGCAGGCTTTTGTTTTTTCCCCCCTTGGGCTCTGCAGTGTGCCAATCAATCCCAGGCAGTGCACCAATCTCAGGGGGTGCTCCAATCTGAGGTGGCACAATGATTCCAGGCTGCCCCAGGAGAAATATCTCCTTGACTCCCCCTACTCACTCCAGGCTAGAAAGCTGCCAGCCTGTGGGAGTACATCATATCTCATCTCTGGCAGTAGCATAGGAGTGCATGGTAAATGAGGCAAGGTTTGGAAAAAACAACTTGGCCCACCCTCAGCTCTGGGAGATCAGACTCAAAGGAGTGTCTTGCAGTGCATGGTCCAAAAAGGGCTTGGGACGCCACCTTTGTTCTCCCTGCAACCACCAAAGTGGGGCCTTGCAGAGAAGTTTCTCAGACCTGACCTACCTACACTAAACCACGCCCATCCAGGCTGAAGAATTACTTTTTTTTTCTTTCTTCTTTTTTCGTTTCTTTACTCTTTCTTTTTTTCTGTTCTTTTTTCCTTTTTTTTCTCCTTTTCCCCCCTGCAGTCCAGGAAAGACGTGATTAGATCAATTCTTGCCATTCAGATATATTTTCCCTTATCTCATTCTTATCACTCCCCTCCAGAGGTTTTACACTCTCAGACTGTCCTTTGTCTTTTGTTGTTTCTGTTCCCCACCCCTCCCCAGAATTTTTTCTTTCCTTTTTCTCTCTTTTCTTTAATTTTTCTCTTTCCCCTTTGGTTTGCTTATTTATTTGATTTCTGTGTGTTTGTATGCTTTGTTCCCTGTTTGTTTGTCTGTTTTCCTTTTTAGGGCTACCAAAGTACACATGGTGGAGAGTCCCAAATATCACTGAGTAGGGAAATAAAATAATCGAAGGCACAACAAGAGAAACCAAGAGACACCATTAAAAGAACACCTCCTGAAATGACAGGCCCTGGACACTCAAAGAGCCTCCTTTAATAGAACAATACTAACAGCTGCACAGTGCATAATGAGCTTTTAAAACTGACAAGAGACAGAAAGCTAGCTAAAATGACAAAACGAAAGAACTCTCCTCTAAAGAAATTCCAGGAAGAAGTCACAGCCACAGAAATGCTAAAAACATACATAAGCAACATAACTGAAAAAGAATGTAGAATAGTTGTCATAAAATGAATCGCTGGAATTGAAAAAGCCATCAGAGAAGCTATTGATACGAACACTAGGGACCTTCAAAAGAGATGTGACAGGTTAAAAAGGGCTACAAATAAAGTGCATAATAAAATGGAGGCTGTGACTACATGGACTGAAGAGGCAGAGAGGAGAATAGGTGAATTAGAAGACCCAATTATAGCAAAAGAGGAAGCTGAGAAAAAGAGAGAAAAAATTGGTCCAGGTGCACGAAAGGAAAATTTGAGACCTGAGGGATACAATCAAATGGAACAATATCCATATCATAGGAATTCCTGAAGAAGAAGAAAGAGAAAAAGGTCCTAAAGGGGGGCTTGATCAAATTATACCAGAGAATTTTGCAAATTTGGGGAAAGAAATAGACATTGAAATCCAAGAGGCTCAGAGAACTGCCTTAAGACGTAACTTGAATCGAACTTTGGCATGACATATCCTACTGAAACTGGCAAAATATAGAGGGAGAACTCTAAAAGCACCTAGGGATAAAAGGCCCTAACATACAAAGGGAAACCTATCAGAGTGGTTACAGTCCTATCTACTGAAGCTTGGCAGGCCAGAAAGGAATGGCAGGAAATATTAAATGTGATCAACAGAAAAATATGAAGCTAAGAATCCTTTATCCAGTGAACCTGTCATTCAAAATAGAAGGAGAGATAAAGGTGTTTCCAAATAAACAAAATTTGAGAGAATTCATCACCACCAAATGAGCCCTACAAGAAATCCTAAGAGGGACTCTATCAGGGAAATGTTGCAAGGAATACAAGGTACCAGAGACATCACTGCAAGTATGACCTCTACAGAGAACACAATGAATCTAAACCCATATTTTTCAATAATAACACTGAATGTAAATGGACTGAATGCTCTAATCAAATGACACAGGGTAGCAGAATGGATAAAAAAACAAAATCCATCTATTTGCTGTCTACAAGACATGCATTTTAGACCTGAAGAGACCTTCAGATTGAAAGTAAGGGGATGGAGAAATATAGAAAGCTGGAGTAGCAATACTTATATCGGGCAAACTGGACATTAAAGTAAAAACAGTAACAAGAGATGAAGAAGGACATATAATAATTACAGGGTCTCTCCATCAGGAAGAGCTAACAATTATAAACATCTATGCACCAAATATGGGATAACCAAAATACATAAAACAATCACAAAAAGTAACACACTTGTTGATAAGAATGTGCTAATTGCAAGAGATTATAATACTCCAATTACTGCAATTTCTGATCAACCGGACAGAAAATCACTAAGGAAACAATGGAATTGAACAGTACACTGGAACAGATGGAATTAATAGATATATTTAGAACTCTGCAACCTGAAGCTAGGGAATTCACTTTCTTCTCCAGTGCACATGGCACATTCTCCAAATTAGATCACACTGGGGCATAAATCAGCCCTCCATAAATATAAATGAATTCAGATCATGCCATGCACACTTTCAGATCACAATGCTATGAAACTTGAAATCAATGACAGGAAAAATATGAAAAACATTAAAAAATGTGGAGGTTAAAAACCACCCTACTAAAGAATGATTGGGCTAATCAGGCAATTAGAAAAGAAATTAAAAAATATATGGAAACAAATGAAAACAAAATACAACAATCCAAATTCTCTGGGATGCAGCAAAGGCAGTCCTAAGAGGAAAATATATTGCAATCCAGGCTTATTTAAATAAACTAGAAAAAGTGCAAATTCAAAATCTAACAGAGCACCTAAAGGAACTAGAAGGGGAGCAGCAGGAGCAGCCCAAACCCAGCAGATGAAGAGAAATAATAAAGACCAGGGCAGAAATAAACAATATAGAAACCAAAAAAAAAAAAAAAACACCACATTTGAACAGATCAATGAAACCAAGAATTGTTTTTTTGAAAAAATAAACAAAATTGAGAAACCTCTAGCCAGACTCCTCAGAAAGAAAAGAGAGAACACTCAAATAGACAAAATCATGACGGAAAATGGATTTCTTAAAACCAATCCCTCATAAATTCAAGAAATCATCAGAGATTACAATAAAAAATTATATGCCAACAAACAGGACAACCTGGGAGAAATGGAAAATTCCTAAAAACACATGCACTACCAAAATTCAAACGGGAAGAGATAGAAAATCTGAACAGATCCATAGCCAGTGAAGAAATCATATTAGTTATCAAAAATCTCCCAACGAATAAGAGCCCAGGGCCAGATGGCTTCGCAGGGTAATTCTACCAGACAGTCAAAGCAGAGTTAATACCCATTCTTCTCAAGTTATTCCAAAAAATAGAACTAGTAGGAAAACTTCCGAGCTCATTGTATGAAGCCAGGTTCACTTTGATTCCCAAATCAGACAGAGACCCAACAAAAGGAGAGAACTACAGGCCAGTATCCTTAATGAATGCAGATGCAAAAATATTCAACAAGATACTAGCAAATGGAAATCAAAATCATATAAAAAGGATTATCCACCATGAACAAGTGAGATTCATTCCTGGGTTACAGGGGTCATTCAATATTCACAAATCCATCAATGTGATATATCACATTAACAAAAGAAAAGATAAAAACCATATGATCCTGTTCATAGATGGAGAAAAAGCATTTGACAAAATGCAACACCCTATCTTAATAAAAACCTTTGAGAAAGTTGGAATAGAAGGAACTTACTTAAACATTATAAAAGCCATTTATGAAAAGTACACAGCTAATATCATTCTTAATTGGGGAAAACTGAGAGCTTTCCCCCTGAGATCAGGAGTACTACAAGGATGTTCACTGTCACCACTATTGTTTAACATAGTGCTGGAAGTCCTAGCATCAGCAATCGGACAACAAAAGGAAATAAAAGGCATCAGAATCAGCAAAGAAGAAGTCAAACCTTCACTTTTTGCAGATGACATGATACTCTACCTGGAAAACCAGACAGACTCCACCAGAAGCCTACTAGAAGTGATCAAGGAATTCAGAAAAGTTGCAGGGTACAAAATCAACATTAAGAAATCAATTGCATTTTTATACACCAATAATGAACCAACAGAAAGAGAAATCAAGAAACTGACCCCATTCAAATTGCACAAAAAACCATAAAATACTGAGGAATAAATCTAACCAAATTTGTAAGAGACCTGTACCGGGAAAACTATAGAAAACATATGAAGGAAATTGAAGAAGACACAAAGAAATGGATAAACATTCCATGCTCATGGACGGAAGAATAAATATTGTGAAAATGTCATTATTACCCAAAGCAATCTACACATTCAATTCAATCCCAATCAGAATTACACCAGAGTTCTTCTCAAAGCTAGAGCAAACTATCTTAAAATTCATATGGAACCACCAAAGACCCTGAATATCCAAAGTAATATTGAAGAAGGAAAACCAAAACGGGAGGCATCACAATCCCAGACTTTAGCCTCTACTACAAAGCTGTCATCATCAAGACAGTATGGTATTGGCACAAAAACAGACACATAGACCAATGGAATAGAATAGAGAGCACAGAACTGGACCCACAAGTGTATGGCCAATTAATCTTTGACAAAGCAGGAAAGAGTCCAATGGGACAAAAATAGCCAAATTATGGAAATGTCCATCAACTAATGAATGGATCAAGAAGATGTGGTTTATATATACAATGGAATACTACATGGGAATGAGAGAGAATGAAATCTGGCCATTTGTAGCAACATGGATGGACCTCGAGGGTGTCATGCTAAGCGAAATAAGTCAGGCAGAGAAGGACAAATCCCATATATTTTCACTCATAGGTCTAACAGGAGAAACTTAACAGAGGACCATGGGGAGGAGAATGGAGGGAAATGAGATAGGGATAGGGAGGGAGGCAAATCATGAGAGACTCTTGAATACTGAAAACAAACTGAGGGCTGAGGGTAAGGGGCAAAGGGTAAGGGGAGTGATGGTCATGGAGGAGGGCACTTGTGGGGAAGAGCACTGGGTGTTATATGGAAACTAACTTGACAATAAACTATATATATTAAAAAAGAATATGGCTCTGGAGACAGAATCCTGTTTAACATCCACTTCCACCACTTAATAGCCTGACCTTGGGCAAGTTACTCAACTTTGTGTCCCAGTTTCCTCATGTGTTAATTGGAAACAATTGCCCCTCCATTGTTTATATTTTCTTATATATAAAATGAGATTAATCAAAATACTTGCCTCACAAGACTATTTTGAGGATTAAATGATTTAAAATATGTAAGGCACTTAAAACAGTGCCTGGCACAAAGTATTAGACACAGATTAATTATTATATTTGGTGCAACTTGTGCTCTACAGAAAGCAGGGCTCACCCTGATGGGCTAGTTCTAGGCTTTATGAGCTATTGACAGTCAAAAAGCTTCCCTGTTCTCCATGTCCACACTACTCCTTCTTTCTCTTTTATGCCTTTCTCTGCCTACCCAGCATTCACTTTTGCCCTTGACCTCTGTCTGTTACCACTTTAAACTTCCTATCTTTTTATCCAACATAACTAAATAAAATAAGTTTTCAGGAAAACTAGCAAAGAGTCTATCTAAGGGTTTGGGCACAGTTTCTTTGATGTTTCAGTGGTGTTACATTGGAATTACATCTGTCGAAAACACTTTTTTCTGATATCTCTTCATGAAATATCAACACAGGGCCAAAAAAATAAAAAATAAAAAGAGAGAACATATTACATTGAAAAGAGAATGATTTGGATTTGGATTTTTGGTTCTGCTATTTTTTGGCCATTGCTTAACCTCTCTAAATATCAGCTTTCTTAACTATAAATTGGAGATATCCTTTAACCTTCTAGAGTTGCAGTTTGATTTAAATGAGATAATATATATTAAGTATCTAGCACATAGATAATCCTAAATAAATGGCAAATTTTATCATTAGTAGCCTGTGAATTTGAAGTATATGTAAAGTGTACCTGACCAAAGGAAATATCTGCTTAGCATCCTTCTAAAGTTTAGTGGATTTTTATTCCATTCTTCTCACTACCAGGGCTTCAGGAGACTCACCTGATTGAATAGATCAGCTTTCCCATTTTTGGAAAAAAATTCAATTTCTTATTTCATAAAAAGATCCAAAAATCAACTTCATTCTTATCACCAGAATTCAGAGAAGTTGATATGATTATTTCCTTGAAATACCCGCCTTGGTGGGCCCAATGTATGCTACTTCTCAAAAACCCCAAAAGAGGGCACCAACTGCTTTTCCAGCCTTATGATTGGAGGAGTGGAATGGGGTGTAAGGGCAGATTATAGGTGATTGGAATAGAATCTTCTAAAGGATATTCACCAGCCCCTCCTGCTTTATCAGGAAGCCAGTTTGTGAAAACACAACTTTTTATGAATTGGAGAGTTTAGGAAGTGATTATTGACACAACAAAAGAGGTTCTTGACATAACGAAACTGGTCATTACAAGTTGCTTTGAACAGCAGAAACCCCTCTTTTTTTTTTTAATAATAGTTTTTTTTTTTGTCAAATTGGTTTCCATATAACACCCAGTGCTTCTCCCCATAAGTGCCTCCCCCCAATGACCATCACCTCCTTCCCCCCTCCCCCTCCCCCTTCAGCCCTCGGCTCATTTTCAGTATTCATTTTCAGTATTCAATAGTTTGTCATGGTTTGTGTCCCTCTCTCTCCCCAACTCTCTTTCCCCCTTCCCCGCCCTATGACCCTCTGTTAGGTTTCTTCTGTTAGACCTATGAGTGCAAACATATGGTATCTGTCCTTCTCTGCCTGACTTATTTCACTGAGCATGACAATAGCCAAATCATGGAAAGAGCCTAAATGTCCATCACCTGATGAATGGATAAAGAAGATGTGGTATATATACACAATGCAGTGCTATATGGCAATGAGAAAGAGTGAAATCTGCCCATTTGTAGCAAAGTGGATGGATCTCGAGGGTGTCATGCTATGAAACCCCTCTTAAAGCACAGTGGGGGTTAGATTTTCAAACAATAATGTAATAGTACACCGGTAAAATACATGAACTTTACAAAAGAATAGATTCTTATCCAATTTTTTGGAGCATGGCTATTGTATAAAGTACACATGTATAATGCACACCTTGTTTTACATGATTATAATTCACATTTTCTTGCGGTTATATTTATTTGACAAATACCTAGTAGGCATCCTCTATGTGGTTGTGTTAGGTGTTAAGGGTACAGGCCTATAGCCAGCCTGCCTGGGATCAAATTTGGCTCAACAACTTAACTAGCTTGGTAATTTGGGGCAACTGACTTAATCTCTCTGTGCCTCAATTTCCTCATTTAATAATAAGGAATAATAGAGGAGTCTTGTGAGGATTAAATGACAATGTATATAATAAGCATACTATGTTCTAGACACTATACTAGACCCTGAGAGTACAGAAATGAATAAGAGGAGTCTTCTATTCTTAGTACTCTCAGTCAGTTTGCTAGGCACTGAGACAGGTTGGGAGATACCAAGATAAAACAGTTCCTATCTGAAGAAGATAACAACCTTGATAGGGACATAAAAGGAAACGTTTCCTATAACCATGACATTTCCTCTGATTAATATTACTATTACTATTCTGAGTCCTTGAAACTGGACCTTTTCTCTAAATACGTTTTGTTTAAAAAGATCATTTTCTAAGAAACAGGGAATATGATGTATTTTATAGAAATATTTATTAATTTCACTCTAGATGATACCTTTTACATATTATATCTCATTTTATCTTCATATTAACTCTATGAATTAAGTATTATTATTCCCATTTACAGGTAACGAAATTGAAGATCAGAAAAGGAAACTGGTCCAAGGTTAAACAGCTCTCACAGATGGTGAAATCTACTAGGATTTGGACCCAAGTCAGGCTGACCTCAGAGCCCCCTTCTCTATCTTTTAAATTTGTTATATAAGCTGCCAATGAGCTTTTAGCCCCTTAAGAAGACTCAGTTCTCCTATAAAGTAATCCTACAGATGTTCCTGAACATGATGCCAAAATATAAGCACTGTGAAGGATTATGCCTTTATTAATTCACTATTATGGATGCTCAATCAATATTTGTAGAACAAATCATTGTAATAGGAGCCTATCATTCTTGCAGAAATCTAGGCTGATGGGCATATTCTGATTGAATCTTGTAATGTGTCCTCAGAGAAGGCTATCCTGAGTTTTGAGGTAGAACAAAGTCTGAAACAACTTTCCCCTGTGCTTCCAACTCTTTTGGGGAGAAAATCATTATTACCTGTGTTAAGAAGTTCCTGTGACTCTCCATCCCAAAAGACTCCAGACATCCCAGGAAAACAAAGGATTCCCTTTGCCATGTATGGGCAACACGAGTCAGTGCTCAGAGCACTTGGAAATGGACATTGCACCACCCTTCCTAGCCTGAAGACTAGGGAAATTCTAACTCAATTGTAATTCATTCAGATTCAAATTCAAATGTAGCCAAATTAGCCTTGGGTAATGGACCCTGCACTAAAAAATACTTATGAAACCCCAACAGTGTTACCAAGCATTGTTTGAAGTGTATGATAATGGAACCCAGAATAACAAGGAGAACATGTGCATAAGTCCTGAGGGTGCAGAAGACCTGTGTAGTCAGAACACAGACGGAGAATAAGGGAAAGAATTTCAGGTAAGGATGGCATAATGGTTAGGAGCCAGAACATTCATGGCCTTGTAAGGACTGCTGCTAGATTTTCTGCATCTTTCAGAGATTTAAAACAAGAATGCACAAGTTATAAAAAGATACTCTATCTGGATGGACACAATTCTAACAAGCAGACACAGGTTGGATTTCAGCCTCTTTGACAACACACTTTGTGTAGTATACTAACTGCACAGCCATTTGGGACTGCCCTATTTGTAAGGCTTTTGGCTTTCTTGGTGCTTTAGCCACACTAGCTTTATGGTTATCTTTTCAGTTTTACCAAACCACACTATCTTTGCCTCAAGGCACTTATTTATATTGTCTCCTCTGCTCTGAATGCTTTCTCCCCTCTCATTCTCTAGGATACTTCCACTTAACCATCATATCTCAATCCAAGCATCACTTGCTTGAGAAAGCTTTCCCTGTGTCCCTAGATTAGATCTAAGGAGTATTTAAAGAAGACTTACAATGAGAATGATTTTAATTATGAGAATGAACTCAATCCTACTGAGATCTGAGTAGGATTTTAATAGATAGAGAAAAGAAGATATGCCATTCCAGGATTAGTTCAGAATTTTTCAAATATTGACTTGAAAATAGAAAGAAGGATGGATTGAAGGCACCTTGAAAGGTTCCTTAAAGCAGGACCTGAAGAACAGTGTCTTTCTTACAATGGGATACTTAGGAAGAATTGTAAAGTAGCTGTAAGGAACAAATTCAGATACAAGTCACACATACTGAGTATATACTGGAATCTTTGTGCATGTGTTATTTCATTAATTACAACTTTCTGATTTAAAGAAAGAGAAACTGGAGTTCAGAGGCAGTTAAAGAGTTAACCTGGATCACGTAGCTATAATGAAAGGCAGATTTGCACTCAGATATCCTGACTCCAGGTCACGGGCTTTTTATTATACCTTTGAGGAGTCTGTACTTAACATCTACCATACTCTCAAGGCTTGGCTTCCCATTCTGCGTCTCTAGAACCTGGCTTTAATGTAGGCCTAGAGAATCTTCTATCTAAATGGTCTCTATAAGAGCTTCTAATGGTGCTCTTAGGATTCTTGGCCTGGAAGGAATGTCCAAGAGAGAATATCTGGGGACAGGGATTTGACATATAACCTTGTAAACCTTAGCACAAGTGTGCAGAATATAACTCTTATCATTAGTTATAGACCATATCACTCCTAAGCAATCAGAATATCATGTTTTCTTTTATCCAGGTAAGCAAGCAACAGCTAAGCACAATATACTCTGAAGATCCTTTTGGCATTAGCTGGTGTAGCCTTTGGAGTTTTCCATCATTTATGGACAATCAAGTCATCAATAAATCATTGGCCATGTACTCATTCTCTGGCCTCCTTCCCTCTGGTCCTAGTAATCACTTGTACTTTCAAAATTTGATACTAAAGCAATTATAGATAATTCTACTATAAACATTGGGGTGCATACATCCCTTTGAATTAGTATTTTTGTATTCTTTGAGTAAATACCTAGTAGTGCAATTGCTGGATCATGGTAGTTCTTTTTTTTTTTTTTATTTAAAATCAAATTAGTTAACATACAGGGTTGTATTGGTTTCGGGAGTAGAACCCAGTGGTATATCATTTCCATATAACACTCAGTGCTCATCCCAACAAGTGCCCTCTTTAATGCCTATCACCCATTTAGCCCATCCCCCACCCACCTCCCCTCCAGCAATCCTCAGTTTGTTCTCTGTATTTAAGAGTCTCTTATGGTTTGCTTCCTTCTCTGTTTTTATCTTATTTGTCCTTCCCTTCCCCTATGTTCATCTGTTTTGGTTCCTAAATTCCACATAGGAGTGAACTCATGTGACATTTTGTCTTTCTCTGACTAACTTATTTCATTCAGCATAATACACTCTAGTTCCATTCATGATAGATACAAATAGCAAGATTTCATTCTTTTTGATCGCCGAGTAATATTTTATTATATATCATCTTCTTTACCCATTCATCTCTTTTTAACTTTTTAAGGAAACTCCATACTGTTTTCCAGAGTTTTAATTCCCAGCATCAGTGCATGAGTGTTCCCCTTTGTACACATCCTTGCCAACACCTTATATAGGTGAACTTGGCACTACTAATTCACTTTCCAGGTGGGGAAATCGAGGCTCAATAGAATTTTCCAAAGTCATGTATCTTATAAGCTGGAAAAGGTGGAGTTTCAATAAAGTGAGTCCAAGACTTGTGCTCCTTCTACTATGAGGTATCTTGACCTCTTCACCAAGTTTGTAATATCTGTGATACAGGCCTCTCCTATCCATCACGGGGACTATGAAAATGCTGGAATTTTATGGGGACATTTTTCCTGAGAGATAAGAATTTTGCAATCCTGAGGTCTGGGTTGAGCAGAAAGAGCTTAGCTAAGTTCTTAGATCTTATAGATGGTATATGTAGTAGGGAGGGTCATTGGATGGATGAAGTACAACTGTAGCTGGGGTTTATTATCTGAGTGCTTTCTATATGAGTGAGCTAAATTTGGGGTAAGTAACAGGGATTGTAATATCATAAAATCTTGACAGTTTACCATCTGGCTCAGCATTGCATTTGTGTTGTCTTGCATAAGCCATTCTGTTTTCCTAGTTTTAATCACTTTCTCTTCTCTCCTTCCCCATTCCCACCATAGAGAGTAATTACTATTTACAAACTACAAAGCTCTAGATGCCATGTGGAAAAAAGGAAATGAGGGTAAAAATTGAGACAGAGGGGTAGGGGGGCAGGCAGGGTGTCATTATCAGCAAAAGAAGGGGGTCTAGAGAGGAGTGCTGGAAAGATGCTTTGCATAGGAAGCGCTATGGTTTGCATTTAACTTGTGGAATTTGAGACCATAATTTATAACTATCTCTTTTTCAAGAGTGGAATTGGGCTGAGTGGCCCAATTGGAGAGACTTGCTTTGAGCCACTTAATATAGAGGTTGAGAACATGAGTTTATATTGTATGACATGGGCATTTTTACAGGATTGATATGGGTTTTGTGGTGTGAGTATAGCTGAGGAGGACCAGAAAATAATAGTTGGTATGCAATCATCTCAGTGATTTTTTAAATTACTCAATCACTTATGTAAGGAACTCTACAAGTAGCCATATTAAATATACATTTCTCTCAATCTTTCTACTCCCTGGAGATATACTTCTATCTCTTTCCTCCTTTCACCATTAAACTGGCTTCATATTTCATAATTGTACTCTAACTTCTGGTCCTGCCATCCAACCTATACTATTATCTCAGATGTTTCAACAGACTCCATATAGCCTAAATCTCCTTCCTCCTCTTTGATGATTTTCTAACATTCCTGATTTCTTCCTCTTTGAAACGTTCTCCCCCTAGGCTTCCACAAGCAAGCACATCTTTTTACCTTTCTGACAGCTCTTTCTTTGCCTTTTAAGGCTCCAGTTTTCCTCTGGCCCACTCAGAGCAGGTTTTCCTCATGATTCTTTTTTCTTTTTTCTGCATACTCTTTCTTTGCTATCACCACAACAGGTATCCTTCTGGGTGATTTTGGTCTCCTTATCTCAATCTCAGTCTCTAGTTAGTATTTCTTATTGCTGTCTGGACATCTCTGCCTGGATTTCCTACTGTAACCTGCTACTCCTACCCTAACAAACATGTATCTACTTTCCCAGACCAGTTGTTCATCATCTACTCCATTTTATTATTGCCACTACCACATTTTCTGCCAAGAAACCCAGTCATCTTTGACTTCTCTCTCTTTTAGCCTTCCATATCTCAAAAGTATCTTAAATATGTTCTCTCTTTGCCATTCCCATTGCTGTCACACAAAGTCTGGTTCTCATTACTTCTCTGCTGAACAACTATAACCACCTCTTTATACATTTCATTATTGCTACAACAGCTCATTTTTTTTCAACAAACATATATAGAGCCAACTAACAGCATACTGGGCACTGGGTATGCAACAGTGTATCTGATCTCAAAAATCATGCAGTGCAGTAGGAAAAACAGACAACTAAAAAGGAAATAGCCTTAAAGAGATAAGTGTCAAAGTGGATGTAAATACAGGAAGCCATGGAATACAGAAGGGTAGCCCCTAACTAAGATTGTAGGGTTAAGGAAAAGCTTCACTGAAAAACAGACTGATAAAAATAGGAGTTTATCTGGCACAGGAGAATTAGAAAAATATTCCAAGCAGAGGGATAATCATGAGCAAAAGCGAGGAAAAAAGAGAGAGCACACTTTTGGGAAATGCAAATTATTAAAGATGACTAGAGCATAGCAAGAGAAGTTGGGCAGGTGGCTACATTAATTGACAGGGGTCAGATTATAAGAGGTTTAATATCCCTGCTGAGGAGTTTAGAGAGATTGGGAAACTATAAAACTATATTTTAATGGTTGTTTGTTTGTTTGTTTGTTTGTTTAAAGAATCTCAAGCAGGCTCTGTGCTTTCAGCATAGAGCCCAACACCGGTCTCAAACTCATGAACCATGAGATCATGACCTGAGCCAAAATCAAGAGTCAGATGTTTAACTGACTGAGTTACCCAGGCACCCCCAAAATATTTTAATCAAGAAAGGAACACTATCTGATTTGTACTTGACGCAGTTTGCCTTGGCAGTAGCATAGAGACTGAATTAAACAAGGCAATTGCAATGCAAATCCTAATAATAACTTTTAGAATAAAGAAAAACACGTGGGGGGCACCTGGGTGGCTCAGTCGGTTAAGCGTCTGACTTTGGCTCAGGTCATGTCCAACTTCGACTCAGGTCATGATCTCATGGTTCGTGGGTTCTAGCCCCGCGTCGAGCTCTGTGCTGACAGCTAGCTCAGAGCGTGGAGCCTATCTTCAGTTTCTGTGACTCCTTCTCTCTCTGACGCTCCCCTGCTCATGCTGTCTGTCTGTCTGTCTGTCTCTCTCAAAAAAAATAAATACATTTAAAAAAAAGAAAAACACTTGGGAAAATAAATGGAAAAATAACCAAGAAAAATGGTACAAAAGGACGATTAATAAGTGTCAAGGAAGGACACTGGTAAAATAATCCCATGGTTAAACACACTGTGATGGTTAATTTTGTGTCAGCTTGACTGATCCATGGGTTGTCCAGACATGTGGTCAAATATTTTTCTGTGTGTGTTTATGAGGATAGTTCTAGATAAGATTAAGATTTGAAATAGTAGATTGAGTAAATCAGATTGCCCTCCCTAAAGTGTGTGGGCCATATCCAATTCATTGAAGACCTGAAGAGTACAAAATGTTGACTCTGTTCTGAAAAACAAGGAACTCCTCCTATCTGACATAGATCTTTTCCTGCCTTTGGACTTGAAATGAAAAATCAACTCTTTTGGGGGTCTTTAGCATGCTGGCTCTCAGACTGGAACTTACACCATTAGCTATCCTGTTTCTGAGGTCCTAAGACTAGGATTGGAACTACATCATCAGCTCTTCTGGGCCTTCAGTTTGCCTACTGCAGATCCTGGGACTTCTTAGCCTTCATAATTATATGAGCTAATTCTTATAAGTCATATACATATGTATATATGTATATATGTATATGTACATATTTATACATATATATATATATATGCCTTCTGATTCTGTTTCTCTGGAGAATCCCCTGATTAATACCTGATTAATAACATATTTTGGTACATAGAAGTAGGATGTAACAAATAACCTGAAAATGTGGAGGTGGCTTTGGACTGAGGTAATGGGTAGAAGCTGTAAGAGTTTTGAGTTACATGTAGAAATATGCACATTGAGGGCAAGTTTGGTGAGATCTCAGACAGAAATGAGGAACAAGTTACTATAGAAAAGAGGAGAAAAGGTGGTCTTTGTTATATATAGTGGCAGTGAACTTGGCTGAATTGTGTTCTAGTATTTTGTGGAAGGTAGAACTTGAGAGTGATAAATTTGGATATTAGTGGAGGAGGCAAAGTATTGAAGATGCAGCTTTGGTCACCCTTACTTTTTATAATAAAAGGTGAAAGTAGAGAGACAAATTTAAGAAGGAATTATTAGGCGAAAAGGAACCAGAACTTGGAGATTTGGACAGTTCTATGTCTATCTTATTCCTAGCATTCTATATTCTCAGTATATCCTATATTATTTTTTTTTAAATGAGGAAGCTTGTCCTGATAAGAACACTAAAGGTGTGGCTGAATAAGCATTTGATAAGAAGTTCATGGGTGTGACTTATAAACTGATTAGCCATCTCAGAAGAAGCTAGAAATAGCCATGTAATTATACCAACAGAAATACTGACAGCTGGAATTAAAGAAGACAGAAAAAAGGAGACAAAATGAAGAAAGATTAGATCCCACAAGTCTGAACTTTAGAGCTGTTTGGCTGTGAACATGCCCTGTTCTTCAAGGAAAGGAAAGAATAGCCCTTAAGGCAATTCAGAAATCATGAGGACTGTTTCCTTGTTTTCAAAGGCTGTAGCTGTCCCCCTAGTTTTAACAAGCCAGATGGCCTTTGGCTAGAGCTGTGTGGACAGGGCTGCCTGAAGCCTTGGGGGTGGGACTGTCATCCCTGTGTATCCAGAAGGTGGGTAGTTGATTCAAAATGATTTATAAGAAGAATCAGATCTATAAATACAGGGAACAAACTGATGGTTACCAGAGAGGAAGAGGTTTGGGGGATGGGCAAAATGGGTAAGGAGGAGTGGAAGATACAGGCTTCTGGTTATGGAATGCATAAGTCATAGGGATAAAAGGTGCAGAATGGAAAATACAGTCAATGATATTATGATACTGTTGTATTGTGACAGATGGTAACTACACTTGTGGCAAGCATAGCATAAGGTATAGAGTTGTTGAATCACTATGTGGTACACTGGAAACTAATGTAACATCATGTGTCATATTTATATTCAAACAAAAAAGAAACAAAAAAACCCATCAGGCTTTAACATCTAATGGAATTTGCCTTGATAGGTCTTGGAATTGTTTGGGACTCTTCCCTCTTTCTTCTTTCCTATTTCTCTCTTTTCAATTGGTAATGCCTGTCTTATGCCTATCCTACCATTGCATTTTACAAGCACATAACTTGGTCTGGTTTTACAGGTTCTCAACTGGGGAAGATTTTGCCTCAGGATAAATCACTCTTTGAGACTCACCCATACCTGATTTAGATGATATTTAGATTAGATTTTGGACTTAGACTTTAGAGTAATGCTGAAATGAGGGCTGTTAGGATGGAATGAATTTTGGGGCTCAGGAGCAAAATGCTATGGACTGAATTGTGTCTTTCTAAAATTCATATATAGAAGTCCTAGTACCCCATGTGATCCCCTTTAAGGGGATGATTAAGGCTAAATGAGGCCATAAGGGTGGAGCCTTGATCTGATGGAACTGGTGTCCTTAGAAAAGAGGAAGAATCACCAGCGATCTCTCTCTTTCTCTACTACATGAAAGCACAGCAAGAGGGCAGCTCTCTAAAGTGAGGAGGAGAGCTCTCACCAGATACTGAACTCTGCCATAAACTTGGTCTTTACATTTCCAGCCTCCAGAACTGTGAGAAATAAATTTATGTTGTTTAAGCCACCCTGTCTATGGTGGTATTTTGTCATTGCAGATTGAGAAGACTAAGACACACCCAGACTCTGATTGCTGCATTCCTTGAGATCAAGTCCTAGCTTTACCACTTACTGACTGGGTGAACTTATATAACTGACTTCACTTTCCTATGCCTTAGTTTCTTCACTGCTTACATATAGCTTAATGTTTCTGCATAGTTTTCATAATAATAACTTTGAATTTCAAACTCTTTATCATGTTGTTGTGCCTTAGGTGCTTCTATATTCTTACTATTATAAAAATATTCGTACATATAACTTTTTTTCTATTTTTTCTCTTAGGACTGACTCCCAGGAGTGAGATACTAGGTAAAAAAATGTAACTATTTTAGGTATTCAAATCAGTAAGAAAGAAGAAAACTTCATTACTTGCAACTTACATGATATTATATATAGAAAAATCCAAAAGATTCCACCAAAAATATCAGTACTGATAAATGAATTCAGTAAAATCACAGAATACAGAATTAATATACAGAAATCTGTTGCATTTCTATACACTAATAATGAGGTAGCAAAAAGATAAATTAGGAAGACAATTTCACTTATTATTGCATCAAAATAATAAAATATCTAAGAATAAACTTAACCAAGGAGATGAAAGACCTATAACTCCAAAAACTGTAAAACATTGATGAAAGAAATTGAAGATGACACTAATGGAAATATGGTCAATGCTCATGTATTGGAAGAACAAATATTGTTAAAACGTTCATACACCCAAAGCAACCTACAGATTTAATGCAATCCTTGTCAAAATACCAACAGGATTTATCACAGAAATAGAAAAAATAATACTAAAATTTTGTAACCACAAAAGGCCCCAAAGAGGCAAATCAATCTAGATAAAGAAGAACAAACATGAAGGTATCACAATTCCAGATTTCAAAACATACTATAAAGCTATAGTGATCAAAACAATAAGGTAACATCACAAAAATAGATAAATATATCATTAGAACAGAATAGAGCTCCCAGAAATAAACTCATGCTTACATGGTCAATTTATCAATAAAAAAGAGGCAAGAATATAAAATGAGGGAAAGAAAGTCTATTCAAAAATTATGCTGAGAAAACTGGATAGCAACATGAAACAGAATATTATACTATACACAAAAATAAACTCAAAATAGATTAGAAATATAAACGTGATACCTAAAACCATAACATTAGAAGAAAATGTAGGCAGTAATCTTTTTTGACATCAGCCATGGAAATATTTTTAAAAAATATTTTATGTTTTTTATTTGTTTTTGAGAGACAGAGAGAGACAGCATGAGCAGGGGAGGGTCAGAGAGAGAGGGAGACACAGAATCCAAAACAGGCTCCAGGCTCTGAGCTAGCTGTCAGTACAGAGCCTGAAGTGGGGCTCGAACCAAGAAACTGTGAGATCATGACCTGAGTTGAAGTTGGACGCTTAACCGAATGAGCCACCTAGGCACCCCTGGAAACATTTTTTAATATAGTTTATTGTCAAGTTGGTTTCCATATAGCACCCAGTACTCTTCCCAACAAGTACCCTCCTCCATGACCATCACTCCCGTTCCCATTTCCCCCACCCCCTTCAGCCCTGAGTTTGTTGTCAGTATTCAAGAGTCTCTCATGATTTGCCTCCCTCCCTCTCCCTAACTATTGTTCCCCCTTCCCCTCCCAATGGTCCTCTGTTAAGTTTTTCCTGTTAGACTTATGAGTGCAAACATATGGGATCTGTCCTTCTCTGCCTGACTTATTTCGCTTGGCATGACACCCTCAAGGTCCATCCACTTTGCTACAAATGGCCAGATTTCATTCTTTCTCATTGCCATGTAGTATTCCATTGTATATATAAACCACATCTTCTTGATCCATTCATCAGTTAATGGACATTTATGTTCTTTCCATGATTTGGCTGTTGTTGACAGTGCTGCTATGAACATTGGGATACATGTGCCCCTTTGCATCAGCACTTTTCTATCCCTTGGGTAGATCCACAGCAGGGCTATTGCTGGGTCATAGGGAAGTTCTATCGATAGTTTTTTGAAGAACCTCCACACTGTTCTCCAGAGTGGCTGCCCCAGTTTACATTTCCACCAACAGTGCAGGAGGATGCCTGTTTCTCCACATCCTCGCCAGCATCTATTGTCTCTTGATTTGTTCAGTTTAGCCACTCTGACTAGGGTGAGGTGGTCTCTCGCTGTGGTTTTGAGTTGTATTTCCCTGATGATGAGTGATGTTGAGCATCATTTCAGGTGTCTGTTGGCCATCTGGATGTCTTCTTTGGAGAAGTGTCTATTCATGTCTTCTACCCATTTCTTGACTGGGTTATTTGTTTTCCCTGTGTGAAGTTTGTTGAGTTCTTTATGGATTTTGGATACTAGCCCTTTATCCAACATGTCATTTGCAATTATCTTCTCCCATTCTGGGGGTTGCCTTTTAGTTTTGTTGATTGTTTCCTTTGCGGTTCAGAAGCTTCTTATCTTGATGAGGTCCCAATAGTTCATTTTCCCCTTCAATTCCCTTGCCTTTGGAGAAGTGTTGATAAGAAATTGCTGCAGCTCATGTCAAAGAGGTTGTTTCCTGCTTTCTCCTATAGGGTTTTGATGGTTTCCTGTCTCACATTGAGGTCCTTCATCCATTTTGAGTTAATTTTTGTGTATGGTGTAAGAAAGTGGTCTAGTTTCATTTTTTTGCATGTTGCTGTCCAGTTCTTCCATCAGCATTTGTTAAAGAGACTCTCTTTTTTCCATTGGATTCTTTCCTGCCTTGTCAAGAATTAGTTAGCCATACATTTGTGGGTCCAGTTCTGGGTTCTCTATTCTATTCCATTGGTCTATGTGTCTGTTTTTGTGTCAATACCATACTGTCTTGATGATAACAGCTTTGTAGTAGAGGCTAAAGTCTGGGATTGTAATGCCTCCTGTTTTGGTTTTCTTCTTCAATATTACTTTGGCTATTCGGGGTCTCTCATGGTTCCATACGAATTTGAAGATAGCTTATTGTAGCTTTGAGAAGAATGCTGGTGCAACTTTGATGGGGAGTGCATTGAATGTGTAAATTGTTTTGGGTAGTAATGACATTTTCACAATGTTTAGTCTTCCAATCCACGAGCATGGAATGTTTTCCCATTTCGTGGTGTCTTCTTCAATTTATTTCATCAGTTTTCTATAGTTTTTATCATATAGGTCTATTACATCTTTGGTTAGGTTTATTCCTAGGTATTTTATGTTTTTTTGTGCAATTGTGAACGAGATCAGTTTCTTGATTTCTCTTTCTGTTGCTTGATTATTGGTGTATGAAAATGCAACGGATTTCTGTACATTGATTTTATATCCTGCGACTATCTTTTCCCATTCCTTCTGTTGCCTACAAGTTTCCTTGATTGTTTCCTTTGCAGTGCAGCTTTTTATCTTGATGAGGTCCCAATAGTTCATGTTTGCTCTTGATTCCCTTGTATTTGGGGATGTGTTGAGCAGGAAATTGCTGCGGTTGAGGACAAGGAGGCTGTTTCCTGCTTTCTCCTCTAGGGTTTTGATGGTTTCCTGTCTCACTTTTAAGTCTTTCATCCATTTTGAGTTTATTTTTGTGTTTGGTGTAAGAAAGTGGTCTAGTTTCATTCTTCTGCATGTTGCTGTCCAGTTCTCCCAGCACCACCTACTAAAGAGGCAGTCTTTTTTCCATCAGATACTCTTTCCTGCTTTGTCAAAAATTAATTGGCTGTACATTTGTGGGTCCAGTTCTGGGTTCTCTATTCTATTCCATTGGTCTATGTGTTTGTTTTTCTGCTAATACCATACTGTCTTGATGATTATAGACACAACAAAAGATGCTCAACATCTCCCTTATCAGGGAAACACAAATCAAAATTTTGATATGATACCACCACACACCTGTTAGAATGGCTAAAATTAACAACACAGGAAATAACACATGTTGGTAATGATGAGGAGAAAGGGCAACCCTTTACACTGTTGGTGGGATGAATTCTGGAGTTGCCACTCTGGAAAACAGGATGGAAATTCCTCAGAAAGTTAAAAATAGAACTATCATACAACCCACCAATTGCACTACTAGGTATTTATCCAAAGGGTCCAAAAATTCTGATTTGAAGGGGCACATGCACCCTGATGTTTATAGCAGCATTATCAACAATAGCCAAATTATGAAAAGAGTCTAATGTATATTGAAATTTAATGAATGTATTTGTAATTTTTAAAAACTGAATAAAGGAAAGTTAAAAATTTCCCAAAGAACATTGGTCAGAGAAAGACAAATACCATATTATTTCCCTCACATGTAGAATTTAAGAAACAGAACACATGAACAAAAGAAAAAGAGACAAATGAGAAAATACCCCGGACTCTTAAATAAAGAGAACAAACTGGTAGTTGCCAGAGGGAAGATAGGTGGGGGTAGGGTTAAATAAGTGAAAAGGATTAATTGTACACTTACTGTGATGAGCATGGTGTAATGTATAGAATTGTTGAATATCTATATTGTACACCTTAAACTAATATAACACTGTATGTTAATTATACTGAGATTAAAAAATAAGAAAAATTTAACAAATTATCCCAATGAAAATATAAAAATATTCTAATCCCTTTTTTAAAGTTTCTTATTATTGAGGATTTTTAAATTAAAGTATAGTTTACATACGATGTTATACTGTTTTCAGGTATACAACATGAATTGTTCACCATGATAAGCATAGTTGCCGTCTGTCACCATATAAAATTATTACAATATTATTGACTGACTATATTCCCTATGCTGTTCTTTTTTGTCCCTGTGTCTAATTAATTTTATAACTAGAAGTATGTACCTCTTAATCCCCTTTAGCCATTTTGCCCATCCCCCCAATCCCTGCCTCTCTGACAACCATGAGTTTTTTCTCTGTATTTATGAGACTATTTCAGATTCAATTGTTTTATTTTTAGATTCCACAGATAAGTGAAAACATATGGTATTTGCCTTTCTCTGTCTGGCTTATTTAATTTTGTGCCTTACTCTCTAGGTCCATTCATGTTGTTTCAAATGGCAAGACTTCATTCTTTCATATGGCTTAGTAATATTCCATTGTGTATATCTACCATATCTTTTTATTCATTCATCTGTCTCTGGATACTTTGGTTGTTTTTACATTTTGACTATTGTAAATATTGCTGCAAAACACAGGAGACAACACATCTTGATGAGGATGTAGAAGAAGGTAACCCTCATGCAGTCTTGGTGGGAATGTGAATTGGTGCAGCCACTATGGAGAATAGTATGAAGGTTCCTCAAAAAATTAAAGATAGAAATATCATATGAGCCAATAATTTTACTTCTGGGTATTTCACCCAAAGAAAAAAAAGCTCTAATTTGAAAAGATATAGGTGTTTGTATGATTGGGTTTTTGTAGTTTATTATTTATCTTGAATTCACTTTTGTGTATACCAGAAGATGTGAATCTAATATTTTCTTTCCTAATTGCTAAACAATTATTGTAATACCAAAAAATAAATATCCTTTCCACATCCCCATTGGTATGTATTTTTTACCTCATCTTACAGGAAAGTATTATAATAATTATTAATAGAATAATAATTAGATATTTTTTGTGTTCTATTGATCTATACTTGGCTAAGCACCACCACATTCCTTTTTTTTTTTTGTAAGCTCTATACTCAATGTGGAGTTCGAACTCTCAACCCCTAGATCAAGAGGCAACCAAAGGAATGGGAAAAGATAGTTGCAAATGACATATCAGATAAAGGGCTAGTATCCAAAATCTATAAGGAACTCACCAAACTCCACACCCAAAAAATGAATAATCCAGTGAAGAAATGGGCAGAAGATATAAACAGACACTTCTCCAAAGAGGATATCCATATGGCCTACAGGCACATGAAACGACGCTCAGCAACACTCCTCATCAGGGAAATACAACTCAAAACCACAGTGAGAGACCACCTCACACCAGTCAGAGTGGCTAAAATGAACAAATCAAGAGACTATAGATGCTGGCAAGGGTGTGGAGAGACGGACACCCTCCTACACTCTTGGTAGGAATGTAAACTGGGGCAGCCGCTCTGGAAAACAGTGTGGAGGTTCCTCAAAACACTATCAGTAGAACTCCCCTATGACCCAGCAATAGCACTGCTAAGGATTTACCCAAGGGATACAGGAGTGCTGATGCATAGGGGCACATGTACCCCAATGTTCATAGCAGCACTGTCAACAACAGCCAAATCATGGAAAGAGCCTAAAAGTCCATCCCTTGATGAATGGATCAAAAGATGTGGTGTTATACACACACACACACACACACACACACACACACACACATACATACACACAATGGAGTATTACATGGCAATGAGAAAGAATGAAATCTGGCCATTTGTAGCCAAGTGGATGGACCTCGAGTGTGTCATGCTAAGCGAAATAAGTCACGCGGATAAGGACATAGACTATATATTTGCACTCATAGGTCTAACAGGAGAAACCTAATGGTGGACCATGGGGAGGGGAGGGGAAAAAGAGATTTGAGGAGAGAGAGGGACATAAAACCTGAGAGACTATTGAATACTGAAATCGAACCGAGAGTTGAAGGGGGAGGGGAAGGGGGAACGGAGGCGGTGGTCATTGAGGAGGGCACTTGTGGGAAGAGCACTGGGTGTTATATGGAAACCAATTTGACAATAAACTATTAAAAATAATAAATGATCCAAGCCACACTACATGACAAGTGTCATGATTAGCCCTTTTAGGCTAAATGTTTGCAAGATATCATGGAGTTATCGACTTTGAACTATCAGGCCCAGGATAAACAGCCTTTCCTCTGCTCTAGGAAAGGTAGAATCCAGAGTTACTTTTTGGAAAAAGTGGGATTTCTTCCCACCCTAATTGTTTCTTTGAAAGTAGATAGAAAGAAAATGAAACTAGTAGTAACTGTTGTACTCAGAGTGACTGGTTATTAGCTACTCATAGTCTTTGAGAAATCTTCAGACCTCAGAGTTGGTTCCCTCCCTATCAAAAGAGAAACTTCCTATGTAAAAGCACTATGCAAGCAATTAAATATCTGCCTATAATGTAAAAAATACAATGTGTCTATAAAAATTCTATTTGTGAAAATCTATCAGAACACAATTCAATAGGGCCTGCATTCAGATATACCACTTGGCAAGTAGTAATACATGCCATAAGCGCACAGCCTCAGATGTTATAAAGCACTTCTACTCCCATTACTTCATTGAATTTCACAGTATATCTATGAGCTAGAAAGCATTTGCCTGTGAATTCCTCAGAATATAATAGGCTATGCTGAGGTAACAAACAATCCCAGAATTTCAGTGGCTTTAAACCAATGAAAGTATGTATTTTTACTCGCTCCATGTATTTATTTGCTGGTCAGTAGAGGATTCTGTTCCATGTCCTCTTCACATGGAAACCCAAGTTAATGGAAGCACTACCATTTGAAATGTCTAGTAGCGGGGGCAAGAGAGAACAAACAATCACGTGATCTCTTAAATGCTCCCAACCTAAAGTGACACATCACTTCTGCTCATATAGCATTAGTCAAAGCAAGTTAATGGTCCACATTTAACTTTAAGATGGCAAATCAAGTGTCCATTGACTGATGAATGGATAAAGAAGGTGTGGTATATATACAATGGAATAGTACTCGGCAATTAAAAAGAATGAAAGCTTGCCATTTGCAACCATGTAAATGTAACTAGAATGTATTATGCTAAGTGAAATAAGTTAGTCAGAGACAAATATCCTATGATTTCACTCATATGTGTAATTTAAGAAATAAAACAGATTAACATAGGGTAAGGAAAGGGAAAAATAAGATAAAAACAGAGATGGAGGCTAACCATAAGAGATTCTTAAATACAGAGAACAAACTGAGGGTTGGTGGAAGTGAGATGGGTGGGGAGATGGGCTAAATGGGTGACGCGCATTAAGGAGGGCACTTGTTGGGAGGAGCACTGGGTGTCATATGTAAGTGATGAATCATTAAATTTTACTCCTGAAACCATTATTACACTATATGTTAACTAACTTGGATTTAAATTAAAAACAAAAAAACAAAACAAAAAACCCTGTAAGATGGTAAAGAAGTGCAATATCCTATACTACTGAAATTAGAAAGGAACTGATTAGTGATGAACAGTAATAAGTTCCATCACAGCCTCATTTTACAGCTGAGAAAGCCAAGAGGAATGACATGTTGAAAGAAGCAATTTGGAATTGTGGAACAAGCTTGCGATAAATGAGTTTTAACTATTGTTACTAAGAGACAGAATTGCTTTTGGTTGAAAGAAGATTCTCAGGGGTTGAGAAGATGAGAACACAGGCTTTGAAGCCATACAGTCCTGGAGTCAAACCCCAAATTGTGCCACTTACTAGCAGAGTACTTTGAACAGGTGGCATTACTTCCCTGAGCCTCCATTTCCTCATCTATAAAACAGGGATGATTAAAAGGAAAAGCTTGCAGGGTTGATCAATGATTTGAGTTAATTGGAGTTAATGTGAATAAAGTGCCTGAGCCCAAACTCAGTTATTCCAACCCCAAATTTATTCCCTTTGCCTCTGTTAGGTATGCCAAAATGTGGAAATCCTGTGGGGGCAACTCCTAGTTCAATTCTCTGACTTTCTATTTCCCATTGTGACATGTGAAAAGGTGAGAGGATAGAAAGGAAAAGAAAAACTTGAGATAAGAAGAAAGGTCATGTTTACAATGAGTTCAGAAATACTTTTGTATACCCTGTTCCCTCTCTTTACAATGCTCTCTGCAGTCTCCTTTGTCTAGTCAACCCCTACCTATCCTTCAAGACTTTAGTCAAACTAACCATTTTTCTGGGAAATGCTCTCAGATTTCCTTCCTCATGCTGAATTTAATGCCCCTTTTCTGAACCCACTGTCCTCAAACATTTTTTGCCTAGATCTTTCTTAGTACTTAACACAATGCCTTGTGTTTTGGCATACAAATGCTTAATAAATGCATCTTTAAGGAATGAATATGATCATTGCATGGCTACAAGTGTATTGTTGACATTTCTATCTAGCCTAATTTCTATTCATCTCCTTACCCTGCCCCACCTATTTCCCACACCACCACCCCAAAACATACATTTGCTGTTCCAGAAATACTACACTGTTTATAGACTCTGGAATCCCTCAAACTCTCCAGACCTCCATCTTCCCACTTGCTACTTCCTCTGCATGACATGCTTCCTTATCACCTTTCAAACACTTAATCATAGTTTAGCAAAAGCTGAGGATACATACATGTATACATATATGTAGTTGGAGCATGGGCTCTGAAACCAGGCTGCCTGATTTAAAATTCCAGCTCTGGTTGTTAGCTATGTGACCTTAGGTAAATTATCTACCTTCTCTAGGTTTCTACTTCTCCATATATAAAATAGGGCTAACAAAAGTACCTACCTAATGGGATGTTATGGAGAGTAAATGAGTTATACCTTTAAATTGTTTATAAGCATAGCTGATATACAATAACTTCTGTATAAGTGTTTGCTGTTATCATTTAAATCATAGCACAAACACCACTTCCTTTGTGTAAACGGGTCACAAATGGGCAGCTTGTAGGCTATGTTTTATTAGGACCACATGGCATTTACAGTTTTTTAAATTACAATGCCCTCCAGTTTAGTACAAATTCCACCACTCCCTGCATCCACCTGTTTGATTCATTTGCTTGGTCCTGGAAACTTTGGATTTGCAATCTTAAGTAAGCACCTTTCTTTTCTCACCCCCTCAGAAGAATCCCACCGGCTCAGTACATACGTCTATTAAAGCAGTTCTATAAGTCTTTGGGTTGTTTTCTTATCTGAGTCTTTACTATGGGCTTTTTGACTATAGGGATGGTGATCTCAGTATTGCTAGTACCTACAATGGTGCCTTACACAAAGAAATTCTCAATACTTCTTGAATGACTGACTGAATTAATGGAATGAAACTAATAGTTGAGGTATCCCCTGCTGTCAATTAAGAACAGCCTCTGAAGAGAAATACAGAGCATTTTGGCAAGCAAGCCTAAACTTTAGAAACAATCCACATAAACCTTTCTGGTCCTGACTGGGAGATTTAAAGAATTATCTTTAACCCCTTTCCACCAAGTCCACTTCTTCTCTGACAGTCATTAATAGGGTCAAACTAATGGGGCTAAGCTACAAAGGCAAAAGAAAGAAAATACAGCATGACTCCCTTTGCCTTTGTACGTAATTGTCAGGATAAAAGCTGAGTCTCCTGAAATGAAAAGGCATCCTTCCTTTTTTGAAGATAACAAGCTCAGGCTTTGCACAAAATTATCTCAAAACAACATTCCATCTTTAGAAGTGATGAGGTGTATTATTCTAGGTTAAGAAAACGGGAGTGTATTCATATGTTAGTTGATTACAACCCTAGGTTGTATGACACAGGGCACAAGCTTAATGGCAGAGCAGGCTTCTTAGATTTCTTGTACTCTGTCCTCAACATATGTACCTTTCAATAGATGAATACACATCTGGGGGGTAGTATGAATGGATATCATGCATCCCTGGCAGCAACAGTGTGATCCAGTAGAAAGATCACTGGATTTGGAGTAAGACAAAGCTAGGTTGGAATCTATGGCAAACAACTTTAAGATGACAGCCATAATTGCCACTTTATGGTATCCATGTCCTGTGTAATCCTTTCCCCTTAAGTGGGGATATAATCTATGATTTTCTCCTAACCAATAGAATATGGCAAAGGTGATGGGATGTCACTGTCATGATTACATTGTGTTATATATGACAGCATCTTGCTAACAGACTTGCTCCCTCTCCCCTTGCTGGATTTAAAGAAACAAGCTGCCATGAATTGAACAACCACAAAGAACTGAATGTTACCAACAACCACATGAATACAGAAGCAGATCGTTCCTTAGTTGAGCCTCTGGATGAGAACATAGCCCTGAACAACACTTTGATTGCAGCCTTGCAAGACCCAAAACAGAGGACTCATTTAAACAGTGCCAAGACTTCTGACAAAAGAAATTGGGAGATGATAAATATGAGGTGTTTTAAGCTGCTAAGTTTGTGATAATTTGTTATGCGGCATAGAAAACTAATACAGAGTCCTAGCTCCACCACTAACTAGCTATGTGACTATGGGCATGGGCCTTCCCCTCTCTTTGCCTCAATTTTCTCATCTGTAACAGAGGAAATGATAACCATGCAAATGCTTGCCCTGCCTTCTTTTCAGGGTTACTTTAGAATCCAATGAATGTGGGAGTTCTTTGTAAATCATAAAGTATTTACAAATGTGAGGAAGGATTGTTATTTTCTTTCCAGACTCCCCAGGTCCTAGCAGCTCAAGCATGTTACTTTGGAAATATAGAAGATTGAAAATAACCAAAAAACTAAAGTAGCCTTAAAACTGACACTGGCTTGTCAGGCCCATGTTAGAATGTATGATTTTATAAAGAATAATCCTTGTAAGTAGATTGAAATATCTCAAACTGTTTGGAAGGTATTCTGACTAGATTCTTAAGATGTCTGACTCCTTTGACCTACCCAGGAGCTTAGTGAAATGTCACATCCTCTTTCTCTTGACCTACTCTTCTTCCAAATTCTTGCTTAAAAGAAATAAGCTCCAAAAGCCATTGTCAAGTAGCCTCATTACTCCTGAATCACTCACTGCCTAAGGTCATGGGCATTATATGATGACCTAAAGCTCTTACCAGGTGGAGCAGAAGGCTGCTGGCAACTGAGGAAGGTTTGAATTTCTTTTCAAAACAGACCAGCAGTTCATATGGCCACTCCCAACTATTCAATTTTGTGACCATGGTCTAGGGAAAAATGGTTTTCTGCATGCTAGGGGCCCTAGACCGCATATATAGGTTGATCACGCAGGCTATCCTTCCTTGAAATAGCAGAAATGTAGGTATTTGTTAACCACCTCTTTGGAGTTCCTTCTCCAACCCCATTCTGCTACATAGCTTGGCATAGTGCATGGCATTCAACGTTCTGCATGATCAGATCCCTGCCTGTCTCTTGTTAGTTCTTCTCCCACACATCTTTGGACTCTTCTTTAAACACTGGTTTAGGGTCTTCCTTTAGCCATTGGCAGTGTATCACAGAACAGGGAAACCACTAGCATTAAAAACAGCAACAGTGATGATGATGATGATGATGATGATGATGATGATGATGATGATAGCATCTAATACATGTTGAGCAACTTTCTAAGTTTATTGTATGTATTAATACATTCAGTCATTACTATGACAATCCTATTAAGAGTACTGATATTATAATATACATTTTATAGATGAGGACATCAAGGTTCATCCTACTGCTAAAATGTAGTGATATTATGATTTGAACCCATATACAATGAGTATGGAAACTATGTTCTTAATCATCATGCTATGTTTTGCTTTTGGCTTACTTGTTTATCTCTTCTTATGTGTTATTTATGAGCAGGAATTTTATGCCCAGGGCTTAGTACAGTGCTTGGCTCATAGTAGTGCTTAGTAAATGTTTATTAGGTGAGTAAATAAATAAATAAATGATGAAAAGAGCACAGAATTTGGAATCAGAAAGCCTAGTATTACGGTACCTGGGTGGCTGAGTCAGTTAAGTGTTAGACTCTTGATTTCAGCCCAGGTCATGATTTCACAGTTTGTGAGGTGGAGCCTTGCATCTGGTTCTGAGCTGACAACATGGAGACTGCTTGGGATCCTCTCACCCTCTCTCTCTACCCCCTCCCCAAATAAATAAACATTAAAAAAATAAAGCCTGGTGTCAAACTTAGTATCTATCATCTGACAATTTTTGTGGTTTTTAGTGAGTGAGTCAACCTTTCAACCTTTCTAAATCCAAATAGCATACATAGTATTTATACAAGTGGGTTCTGGAGCCAGGCTGCCTATGTTCTACATAATGCACCACCAGTTTTTTCCTGAAAGGGCATTAAATAATACATTTAATTATTTTCCCTTTAAAATCTATACTCAAAGTATACATTATTAAACTCCTTGGGTAATCATGAAATTTTCCTCAAATATAGCCATAAAAGAATTACAGAATGTCTTCAATTTGATCATGCAGGCACAGTATGGAAGATCACCTTCCTTAGCACGAAGTTCCTTGGGAGCTTGGAGTTCATCATGTATAGGACATCACCACATCTGGGCTCATAGGTCAGCCAGTCTATTTTCAGGTTAGGTTTCAGTAGGTGCCTGCACACTGGGCACCTGAGGAGGCCTGGAGCAGTAGGGGGATGTATCTGGGAAGGGCTGGCCATGCTGGATGGCTGAGGACATGGGGGCAGACACAACAATATTGAATTTAGGTCATGTAATAACCCTATCATGGCCTCTAAGTGTTCAAATGAAAGGAAGGGTCACACATCTTTATATCAAAACCTATAGTGATTAAGCTTAGTGAGGAAGACATGTTGAAAGCCAAGGTAGACTGAAAGCTAGGCTGCTTGTCCCAAACAGCCAAGTTATGGATGCGTAGGAAAAGTTCTTGAAGGAAATTCAAAGTTCTACTCCAGTGAATACATAAATGATGAGAAAAAGAAATAGCCTGACAGCTGATATGGAGAAAGTTTTAAGAATCTGGATAGATCAAACAAGCCACAAGTGTCCCGTAAGTGAAAGCCTAATCCAGAGCACAACTATAACTCTCTTCAATTCTGTGAAGGCTGAGAGAGGTAAGGAGGCTGCACAAGAAAAGTTTGAAGCTAGCAGAGATTGGTTTGTGAGACTTAAGGAAAGAAGCCATTCCCGTAAAATAAAGGATAAGGTAAAGCAGCAGGTGCTGATGTACAAGCTGCAGCAAATTATCTAGAACATCTAGCTAAGATCATTAATTAAGGTGGCTACACTAAACAACAGATATTCAATGTAGATGAAACAGTCTTCTATTTGAAGAAGTTGCTATCTAGGACTGTCATGGCTGGAGAAGAGAAGCCAATGTCTGGCATCTAGGGACAGCCTGACTCTCTTGTTAGGGACTAATGCAACTGGTGACTTTAAGTTGATGCCAATGCTCACTTACAATTCTTAAAATCCTAAGACCCTTAAAAATTATGCTAAATCTACTCTGACTGTGCTCTATAAATGGAACAACAGAACCTAAATGAGAGTTTTCAGCATACAGGTCTTTTACATCTTTGGTTAGCTTTATTCCTAGGTATTTTATGATTTTTCGTGCAATTGTTAATGGGATCTTTTTCTTGATTTCTCTTTCTGTTGCTTCATTTTTGTACCCCAATATTCATAGTGGCACTTTCAACAATAGCCAAATCATGGAAAGAGCCTAAATGTCCATCAACTGATGAATGGATCAAGATGTGCCATATATATATATATATATATATACAATGGAATACTACATGGCAATGAGAAAGAATGAAATCTGGCCATTTGTAGCAAAATAGATAGACCTGAGGGAGTCATGCTAAGCAAAAAGTCAGGCAGAAAAAGAAAGATACCATATGTTTTCACTCATAGGTCTAACAGGAGAAACATAACAGGGACCATGGGAAGGGGAAAGGGGGGGGGAAGAGTTCGGGAGAGGGAATGAGGAAAATCATGAGTGACTTTTGAATGCTGAGAACAAACTGAGGGCTGAAGAGGGAGGGGAAAGGGGAAGCGGGTGATGATCATAGAGAGGGGCACTTGTGGGGAAGAGCACTGGGTGTTATATGGAAACCAACTTGGTAATAAACTATTTTAACAAAACTCTGAATGACAGCACATCTTTTTATAACATGCTTTACTGAATATTTGATGCTCATTGTTGAGAACTATTGCTTTCAAAATATTACTCCTCATTGACAATGCACCTGGTTAGCAAACTGCTCTGATGGAGATGTACAATGAGATTAATGTTGTTTTCATGCCTTCTAACACAACGTCCATCCTGCAGCCTATGGATCAAGGAGTCATTTCAGCTGTCAAGTCTTATTATTTAAGAAATACAGTTTGTAAGGCTATAACCACCATCGGTAATGATTCTTCTGATGGATCTAGCAAAGTAAATTGAAAACCTTCAGAAAAGGATTTAACATTCTAGATGCCATTAAAGGCATTTATGATTCATGGGAAGAGGTCAAAATATCAACATTAATAGGAGTTTGGACAAAGTTGATTCCAAGCCTCATGGATGACTTTGAGGAGTTCAAGAGTTTAATGAAGAGAGGAAGTAACTGCTAATGTGGTGGAAATAACAGGACAACCAAAATTAGAAGTGGAGCCTAAAGATGGGACTGCACTGCTGCAATCTCATAATCAAACTTGAACAGATGAGGAGTTGCTTCATATGGATGAGCAAAGAAGGTGGCTTATTAAAATATAGTCCACTCTTGGTGAAAATTGTTTAAATGACAACAAATGATTTAGAAGATTATATAAACTTAGTTGACAAAGCAGTGGCGGGGTTTGAGAGAAGTTCTACTGTGGGTAAAATGCTATCAAAGAGCATCATATATTACAGAGAAATAATTCACAAAAGAATTTATGTGGCAAATTTCATTGTTGTCTTTTTTTAAGAACTTGCTACAACCAACCCAACCTTCAGCAACTACCCGTGCTCAGTCAGCAATCATGAACATTGAAGCAAGACCCTCCACCATCAAAAAGATTACAACTCACTGACGCTCAGATGGTGGTTAGAATTTTTAGCAATAAAGTATTTATAAATTGAAGTATGAATATTTTGGGACAAAATGCTACTGCATACTTGATAGACTACAGTATTGTGTAAAAATAGTTTTATATGCCCTGGGAAATAAAAAAAATTATGATATTCATGTTATTGCAGTGGTCTGGAATCAAACCTGCAATATCTCTGAGGTATGCCTGTAAATACAGAGTGCTTAGAACACTATCTGGGACATGGCAAGTGCTTGATAAATGTTAAACATTAATGTTATTATTATACTTTAATATTTTTATACAAAATGGAGATAAGAATGTCTCACTAGGTTGTCATGAAGATCAAATAAGGCAAAATATGTGGAATTGTCAATGTTTTGTCATTTTAACAGCACAGTGTATATGCTAAACTGAAACTTAAAAAATATCCCAGGTCATTTGTACACATTCTATGTAGCCTATCTTCACACTCACAGGTGAGCAGCAACTCCCCAGAAGGTTGGATAAGTCTTCTAGGGTTGACCCTGTCAGTACCAAGAGGCCCATAAACCTTAGATCATGTGTAAGCCCAGTGTTGTATAAATATACCCCTTTCCTTATGTAGACTGTGGGCTACAAAGTCTGCCGGATATCTCTTATTAGCCACTATAATAGGCCCAGGAAGTGGTTAGAGTTTGGCAGGAAGAGTCTCAGGGTACAGAAAGAAGCTGACTAGATCAAATGATGTGACAAGGAGAAAAAAACTTGTGAAGCCTTAGGAAAAGGTTCTACCCTATGCACTGCAAGTCTCCTTTGAGAGAGGTGAGTGACCAAGTTACAGATAAAATGAGAGACTTGTATTAATTCAGTGTGTTCCAGTCAAGGCTACAAATTTTCTACCTTGACATTATGAATAAGAGAGAAATAGGGAGGAGGACAAGAAGTTGAGCAGCAGTCCAGCAACCCTGGTTCTGTAGAAGAAAGGGAGTAAGGGGCTAAATAACCATACATTTCTCTAAAAATGTCCTGGGCTAGTGGGTATAAAAGGCCTGAGAAGATGGTTACAGTTTACACGTACTAATTCCTGAGACAAGAGTAGCTAAATTTTGCTCAGGCTGTGACTTTCTTTGGTCTCCCTAGGACAAGAGCCTCATCTACCCAGCCTCACTGAGTGCAAGAGGAATTCAATCACTTCAAGTGAGCAAAACCCATTTTTTAACAGTGAGGAAAAGGTAAAGTGTCTGGGAAACCCCCATTTGGGTTCTCCGAGCCCCTGCCAGCTGCCAGCTGCTGACTGAGGTTTGAGTGGGAGGGTATGAAGGAAAGAGAAGGGAGGGAGAGATTTATGGACAGACTGGACTGAGGTACTCATCTAAAGGAGGCTGGATTGAATATAAGAAAGTATAATGCCTAGACTGGAACCAGAGACCATGGTGAGTGGAGTTTGCAGACATTTTTACCATGTGGACACTAGAACAGAACTTGTAGTATTTTTTTTTATTGTTTTGTAATGCCCACAGTGACCTTATAGGGATGAGCACGCAAAAACCCCACTGACCATTTAATAGCACAGGAGCTGCTGGGAGAGACCTCAGTGAGGTTTGGAAAACACAGAATGCCTCATACTGAATATGAAAGCTAGGCGTAACTTATGTAATGTTAACATATTTCAACAAAAATATACAGCTACAGCTATGTGGCTAGGTATTAGACTGGCTTGTACTACATTCACTGCTCATCGATTAGATTTTAATGTGGATTTTGTGGGCACTTAATTGGTGCCTAGCCTCAGAAAGGGATTGTAGTAGATACAAATAGGCAAAGAACTAGTGTTTGCTATCTAGTTGGAAAGATAAAACAAACCCTTGGGTTCCATTACAAAATTTACTAAAGGGCCAAATGAGTGGGCTCAGAGACCAAAGGAAGGCAAAAGTGGATGGAGTTTCTGGACCTTAAAGAATGGTTAGATTTGTGAACATGGGAAAGGGGAAAGACAGTGATTAAAGGGGAGAAGATATTCTAGGCCAGGGAATAACATAATAAAGTCTTAGAGGTTAAAATAAGCATAGTCTGGTCCGGGAACATGATTCTCATGTGATATAACATGTGACCCTTATTCAAGACACTTCCTTCACTCTGATCAAACACAGGTTTGGCTATGTAGAAAGATGGTTGGATAATAGAAAAGAGACAGATAGATGATAGAAAGGTGGGTAGATGGATGGATGGATAGATAGATGATAGATAGATACATGGAGTCTTAGTTCAAGAAACAGAGCTATGTTTAATTATTCTGGGTTTGTCATTAACTTACTATATGCTAATGCAATAAATCACTATGACCTTGGACAGGTCATTTACTATATGTGGCCTCTACTTTTTCTTCTGCAAAAGAATGTGGGCAGCCACACAAACTCAGCTTGAGGGATATTAACCCTCTTACAGGCCATTTCCTCACCCACACACTCACCAATGCTGCACATTCCAAGGAACCCAGACAATAACTGTTAACAGTTTTTTCCGAATCCAATCAGAAGCAATCACACCAAGAGCTAAAGCCCATGAGAACCTGAACCCATTCTGTTCTCTTGCTTTCAGGATTAAACTTTATTTATTTACTTGTCAGTTTGTTTAAATTACAGTATTTAGTTAACATAGTGTTATATTAGGGTGTGTGTGCCCCTTCGAATCAGCATTTTTGTATACTTTGGATGAATATTTAGTACTGCAATTGCTGGATTCTAGGGTAATTCTATTTTTAATTTTTTGAGAAACTTCCATGCTGTTTTCAGGAGTGGCTTTCATTCCCACCAACAGTGCAAAAGTGTTCCCCTTTCTCCACATTCTCACCAACATCTATTGTTTCCTGAGTTGTTAATTTTAGCCATTCTGACAGATGTGAGGTGGTATCTCATTCTGGTTTTGATGTCTCTGATGATGAGTGATGTAGAGCATCTTTTCATGTTTGCCATGTGGATATCTTCTTTAGAAAAATGTCTATTCATGACTTTTAACCATTTCTTCACTGGATTATTTGTTTTCTGGGTGTTGAGTTTGGTATGTTCTTCATAGATTTTAGATACCAACACTTTATCCAATATGTAATTTGCAAATATCTTCTCCCATTCCATCAGTTGCCTTTTAGTTTTGTTGATTGTTTCCTTTGCTGTGCAGAGGTCCCACTAGTTCATTTTTGCTTTTATTTCCCTTGCCTCCAGAAACATGTCAAGTAAGAAGTTGCTGTGGCCAAGGTCAAAGAGATTGCTGCCTGTTTTCTCCTCTAGAATTTTGATAGTTTCTTGTTTCATGTTTAGGTCTCTCATCCATTTTGAATTTATTTTTGTGTATGGTGTAAGAAAGTGTTCCAGTTTCATTCTTCTGCATGTTGCTGTCCAGTTTTCCTAGAATCATCTGCTAAAGAGACTGTCTTTTTTTTTCCCATTGGATACTGCTTTGTTGAAGATTAATTGGCCACACATTTGTGAGTCTATTTCTGGGTTCTCTATTCTGTTCCATTGATCTATGTGTCTGTTCTTGTGCCAGTACCATACTGTCTTGATAATTACAGCTTTGTAATACAACTTAAAGTCCAAATCGTGATACCTCCAGCTGTGGTTTTCTTTTTCAACATTACTTTGTCTATTCAGGGGTTTCTTTTTTCTGGTTCCATACAAATTTTAGGATTGTTTGTTCTAGCTCTATGAAGAATGTTGGTGTTATTTTGTTAGAGGTTGCATTGAATGTATAGATTGCTTTGGGTATCATAGACATTTTAACAATATTTGTTTTTCCAAACCATGATCATGGAATGTTTTTACATTTCTTTGGGCCTTTGTCAATTTCTTTTGTATGCTTTCTATAGTTTCCAGCACATAGATATTTTCCTTCTTTGATTAGGTTTATTCCTAGGCATCTTATGGTTTTTGGTGCAATTATAAATGGGATTGATTTCTTGATATCTTTTTTTGATGCTTAATTATTGGTGTATAGAAATGCAACCAATTTCTATGCATAGATTTTATATCCCACAACTTTGCTGAAGTTCCAGTATTTTTTGGTGGAGTTTTAGGGGTTTGCATATAGATTATCATGTCATCTGTGAAAAGTGAATGTTTGACTTATTCTTTGCTAATATGTATGATTTTTATTTTTTTGTTGTCTGATTGCTAAAGCTAAGACTTCTAGTACGATGTTGAACAACAGTGGTGAGAGTGGACATCCCTGTCATGTTCCTGACCTTAGAGGGAAAGCTCTCAGTTTTTCCCCATTGAGGATGATATAAGCGTTACGTCTTTTATATATGGCTTTAATGACGTTGAGGTATGTTCCTTCTATCTCTACTTTCTTGAGGGTTTTTATCAAGAAAGGATGCTTTATTTTGTCAAATGCTTTTTCTGCATCTATTAAAAGGTAATTCTATTTTTAATTTTAGATTCAAGGAGCAGGGAAGAGAAAGGGACCCCAGCATAAAAGTGGGACCCTGACTGCCGCAGGAGAAATAGCCCACTTATCTTTGGGAAGCAAAGATTGTAGTCTCCCATCCTGCACTTCACAGGTTCCCCTTGGCCATCCAGGAAACAGGTGGGGCTGAAGCTGAGCAGCCAAGAAACAGAGCCAGCCCAAAGCATCAGAATGTCAAGTGCAGACAAGCCTAGAGTCCATCTGTCCCACTTCATCAGCCTTTCTCCATGCAAGCACTCGCCAGATTCAGGCTAGAAAAGCTTTCAGATCACCTGCTCCCATCTTCTCTACCTGGTGCTCTCCACCCAGCTTCCTAGTGAACTGAGACAGACTTGGAAGCTCTCTGCATCAGTAGGCACAGGATTCCACTTAACAACATGTTCTTCCTTCTGGGGAGCCAAACCTGCTTCCCTGTAACTTTCTTCTATACACCCACATGCTGCCCTCAGGACACTCAACCAGACAAAACTGCTCTTTATTCTTGGGAATGTCCTTCACATATTTGAACACAGCTACTGCTGCCATTCTTGCTCCCTAAAAAGGCAACTCCCACCCCTCAGTGTTATTGTTATATAATTCACATGCCATAAAATTATTCATCCATTTAAAGTGTACAATCAGTATTTTTTTTTTAGTTTATTCACAGAGTTGGGCAACCATCACCAGGATCAAGAAAATTTTTATCACCTCAAAAAGTAATTTTGTATCCACTATCAACTGACTCCTCCCAGCACTTGAGGCCTAGGTAGCCACTTATTTACTTCATATTTCTATTGATTTGTTTTTCTGGAAATTTCAATTAAATGGGGTTAGTAACATTGTTTTAATTCACACTCTGTGGGATTTTGGCTAAGTCATGTGACATCTCTATGACTCAGTTTACTCAGCATAAAAAATAGTAATATTGGTTTTTACTTTATGTGATAATAATGACGTATAAATGAGCTAATATATTATAAAATGTTTAGTAGATGATATTGTTTTTTATAAAGTGACTTTCTTGATCATTGTTCTCAACTTCAACTGGCGTGTTCTCATGGAAGGGAGCAGAGAAGGATCTGGAGTGATAATGTAAGTATTAGGTGATATTCAACAAGTTTAGTAGCCTGTTAAGGCATAGGCATGACCTATCAGAATGGACTCAGCAAAGATGCAGGATCTATTGGCACTCCATTGGGCTAGGCACTAACTCTCTAGTACCTGAGGTGGAGAGGTCAAGGGTTCAGGGGTCTCATTGGGCTAACAGAAGAGGCACTTGTAGGCTCTTGGGCTGCTGCTATTAACTAATCAGTATGTAAGAATTTCAAGTTATATACAAGCCTAATGGTTATCATATATCAAAAATCCCTAATAAATATGCAATGGGTAAAGAGAAACAAACCCAAAGATAACAGTAAAGAAAATCAGCAAACCACGAAAGAAAGATAAGAAATGATCAGAGAATAATCATCAGAAACAACCACAAAACAAATAATAAAATGACAATAACTACACATCTATCAGTAATTATGCTGAATGTAAATGGACTAAACACTCCAATCAAAAGACATAGAGATACTGGGATGCCTGGGTGGCTCCCAGTTGGGTTGGGTGTCCAACTTCAGCTCAGGTCATGATCTCATGGTCTGTGGGTTCGAGCCCCGCATTGGGCTCTGTGCTGACAGCTCAGAGCCTGGAGCTTCTGGAGCCTGGACACAGATTCTGTGTCTCCCTCTCTCTCTCTGCCTCCCCTACTCATGCTGTCTCTACCTCACATAAATAAATAAACTTAAAAAATTTTAATGACATAGGGTGACAGAATGGATAAAAATATAATAAGAACCATTATATGCTGCCTATAAGAGGCTCATTTTAGACCTAAAGACACCTACAGATTGAAAGTGATGGGATAGAGAAACTTCTATCATGAAAATGGATGTGAAAAGAAAGCCAGAGTAATAGACTTTATTTTTTAAGTTTATTTATTTATTTATTTATTTATTTATTTATTTATTGAGAGAGAGAGAGAGAGAGAGAGAGAGAGAGAGAGAGAGAGAGAACATAATAAGCACATGAGCAAGCACGTGAGGGGTAGAGAGAGAGGAAGAGAGAGAACCCCAAGCAAGTTCCACACTCAGTGTCAAGCCCAACACGGGGCTTGAACTCACAAACCATGAGATCATTACTTAAGCCAAAATTAAAAGTTAGACATGTAACTGACTGAGCTGCCCAGGTGCCCCATAGACAGAATAGACCTTGAAACAAAGACTGTAACAAGAGTCAAAGAAAAGCATTATATAATAATAAGGAGAACAATACAAAAAGGAGATATAACAATTGTAAATATTTGATGATCTGTGCATTGATGTAAGTGGAGTGTTAATATCTACTACTATTATTGTATTACCATTAATTAGTTCCTAGTTTTTTAGGGTCCCCTTGCAATTCCATATGAGTTTGATGATATGCTTTTCCATTTCTCAAAAAAAAAAAGACTTTTGGAATTTTGATAGGCATTGTGTTAAATCTGTAGATAATTTTCAGTAGTATTGACATCTTAACAATGTTGTATTCTAGCCCATGAATATCAGATGGCTTTCTATTATTTCAGGCCTTCTTTAATTCCTTTAAGTTATGTTTTATAGTTTTATAAGTCTTTCATTTCCTTGTTAAATGCATTCCTAAGTATTTTATTTTTTTAGGTGCCATTGTAAATGGAATTACTTTCTTGATTTCTTTTTCAGATTGCTTATTGCAGGTATATAGAAACATAACTTATTTTTTATGTTGGTCTTATACCCAGCAACTTTGCTGAATTTTTTTCTTAGTTCTAATAGCTTTCTTGTGGATTTTTTGGAGTTTTTCATGTATAGTATCATGTCATCTGTAAGTAGAGATCATATTACTTCTCTCTTTTAAATTTGGATGCCTTTTTTTTTTTTCTTATTGAATTGGTCTGACTAGAACATTCAGTACAATGTTGAATAGCAGTGGTAAGAGTGGGCATCCTTGTCTTGTCCCTGATCTAAAGGGGAAAGCTTTCAGTTTTTCACCGTTGGGTATGCTATTTGCTGTGGGTTTTTCATAAATATCCTGAATCATGTTGAGGAAGTTTTCGTCTATTCTTGATTTTCTGAGTGCTTTTATCATTAAATGGTGTTGGATTTTGTAAAATGCCTTTTCTGCATCAGTGGAGATGGTTATGGGGATTTTTCTTTCCATCTCTTTATGTGGCATACTACATTGATTGATTTTCATATGTTGAACTACTCTTGTATTCCTACCTAGTCATAGCGTATAATCCTTTCACTATACTGTTGGATTTCATTTGCTAGAATTGACTGAGAATTTTGCTTCTATATTCATAAGGTATATTTATCTGTTATTTTCTTGTGGTACCTTGTCTGACTTTGGTATCAGGGTAATGCTGGCCTCATAGAATGAGTTAGAAAGTGTTTCCTCCTCTTCTATTTATGAAAAATTTCAGGAAGATTGATGTTTATTCTTTAAATATTTGCTAGAATTCACTATTGAAACCATCTGGCCCTGGAATTTTCCTTCTTGGGAGGTATTTGATTACTGATTCAATCTCTTTACTTTTTATAGGTCTGTTGAAGTTTTTCACTTCTTGAGTCAATTTAGGTAGTTTGTGTATCTTGAGGAATTTTTTCATTTCATCTAGGTTATCAAATATTTTGGCATATAATTATACATAATATTCTCTTATTATCCTTTAACATTTCTGTAATGTTGATAGTAATGTCCCCACTTTCAGTGTCTATTTTAATTATTTCTCTTTGTCAGAATAGCTAAAGACTTGTTATTTATGTTGATTTTTTTCCCAAAGAACCAACTTTGGTTTTGCAGATTCTATTGTTTTTCTGTTCTCTATTTTATTTTTCTCCACTCTAGTCTTTATCATTTCCTTCATTCTACTAGTTTTGTGTTTAGTTTGCTCTTCTTTTTCTAGTTCTTCAAGGTGTAAGGTTGGGGTATTGATTTAAGACATTTCTTCATTTGAAATACAGGCATTTATAACTATAAATTTCCCCTTGCACACCACCTTTGCTGCATTCCAAAAGTTTTGGTATGTTGTGTGTGTTCACCAATATATCTGTTCCTTAGTTTGTGTTCAGTTAGTATTTTGGCAGGTTTCCTTGAATGCCAACAACTTAAAACAAACAAACAAACACGTATTTCAGTCCTTGCAGATTGACTCTTAGCCAAGCTTGCACAGTGCCTAGAGATCAGCCTGAGGGGAAAATTTAGGGTTCTCTCAAGTATTTTCTTAGTCTTACCCTAGGCATACATGTGGCCTTCTAAATTCTCCTGTATGCACGGTGCTTTTAAATGTTCTAATTTCCCAAAGAAACTCTTCCCAGCTCATGTTCCCAGGCTTTAGACCAGACTATTGTATATTTTGAAAGTAATGTTTTGCCCCCAGGCATCTGTGGGTTGTTAGTTCAGCTTGTAATGTTTTCAGGCAATGCCTGATGCTTTTCCAGCCTGAATTCCAAGTTAGGTAAAACAGAAATGAGCATCTTGTGTTAGCTCTTCAGGTAGCCCCAGACAGATTTTTCTGCTCTGGGAAGGAAATGGGAGAAAAGCAAAAGCAAGTTAAGGTGACACAAGGATTTCCTACCATTTTGAAGTTGCATTTTTCTTGATGAAGCATTTAACTGGTTTCTAGAAACCCTGGAGTATTTACCAGAGTTCTGGTAAAGTTGTTTCTGACATTTGTTTCTTCTTTTTTGATGCTTCTGTGGGAGCAGTGTTCCTACAGGCCTTATAGGTGATTTTGACACAAGCTCAAGTTTAACAACTTAGTATGTGGCCTATAAGTTGTGGCATAATTTCCTGGGGGCATACATGGAGGCTTTGTGGCACTCTCTGGCATTTTTGTGTCAGGATTCTTTGAGAAATCCAGAATGGGATTCCAGTGGTGAACTGTCCTCCATTCATGTCTCCCTTTCCTACAGCTCCTAAACAGGGCAGACAGTCATGGCCACTCAACATTAGCTTCACAGCCCTTATACTAGTGAGTTTTATCTAGGTGAATCAAAGTCTGAGTAAAGCTAGATCAGCTATGACTGAACATATGAAATATAGGACTTGATCTTGGCTTAATCCCACTCTACAGAGACAGGGTTACTATTAGTCTTAATGGCCATGCAAAAAGCCATATAGCCCAAATCCAGAGACTGAAGAAAATGTAAATGAATCTCAAATAATGTTGTGGGGCCATAGAGGCTTCTGAATTTCAATGAAAAAGAAGCTTGAATAACTGTTCAGTTTGCGTATGATCAGGGTGAGGGCAAATTAAGGAATCTGTTCTGAAATTACATTTGCATACTATTTTTAATTAAACTGTATATTTTTCTGGGGGTTTTAGGAGTAACTAGTGGAGGTTATGGGGAGTCTAAGGCTCTACCTTTGTCTTGTTGCCAAGCAATGTGTGTCTCCCCTGACTGGCCCTAAGTGCTCTTGACAAGTAATGACTAATCATCTCCAGAAATGTACTTGAAAGGGTAGAGGAAAGGATGAGTCCACTGAGACAGCAGAAACCTCCAGTTTGATTGTCCAGGGTCAGGGTCCTCCTATGTAAGATTAGAGATAAAAAGCCTAAACTGGTCACCAGACTTGAAGGCATGCACACTGAGTCCCCTGCTCTCATGTGCTCCCCTAAGAGTCCACATACCACACCCCACACATATGCTGTGAGCCGAGACACAGCATGATTCTACTCTAAAATAATAGCAGCAAAGAATTTATCTCCCCCCCCCAAAAGGGACAAGGTCATAAGAAAATGCCTATAATAATTAACTAAGTCAATGGAAAACTCATTTTATAAAATACCCCCCATGGAGGTTTAGGACAAAACAACAGCTTAGTGAATGTTTGGTTACAGTTTATAGCTACTTCTTTTGCCCTTGATACACTGCTGTGATTTTTCAGCTTCCTTTGCCAATCTGGCTCAGCACTAGTGATTCAAAGATTAAAGTCCAGGTATGTGCATAAAATAGCTCTATTTGCAGCTTTGATATGTGGGCCCTTCTGAGCCCAGCAGCCCCTGTGCTTTTTGTCAGTTTTTACCCTGGCAAAGAGGGTAGGAAATACATCAGTTAGAATCTAGTCAGGAAAGGAGAGTTCATATCAAGTGTCTAATAGATGAAATTTGATAGGTCAGCAAATTAGGAGAGCTCAGAGAACAAACAGAAAGAAGTTAGGCAACCCAAAGATTATAAATAGTAGCGATCTGCCCACAATCCCCAGGACTGCAGGACAGGAAAATAGTATTACTATGGCCTATGGTCCAGGTACCTCATTTATTGTAGAGGCTCTCAAGTAGAAGCTGTAACAATCAAAGTGAGGCTCCTCAACAGAAACCAGAACTTAGGAGGAGAACCAGCTACAGCCAGAGATGCCACCTGGATTAGAGAACATGGTGCTGAGTCCATTTTGTTGTTTTTCAACCAGCATCCTTTCCACATCTTCTGATATCTATACCATGATTTTTTTTCCCTAGGGAACTGCTCTTCTCCCATTTGGGTTAATCTTGGTGATGCTATCATGAAAGGTGCTCTGCCCAACCTAGTCAAGATATGGGTAGGCATGTGATACATGATATACCAAATTCATCCTCTCTCAGAAACTTTCATCTTGAGCACAAGAACAGAAAACAGTTGGACCTGTTTCAGCCATAGGTGGTGCCTTGAAAAGAACATGCATCTATTACTATCCACCTAGATCCCCAGAGACACTCTAATTTGTATTTTATTTTCCCACAAAAGCTTTATCAGTTTCCCCATTAAATTACTCATTTGTTCTAGTAAGTTTAAGCCTGGCAATTTTTATAAAACTTTTTAATTTAAATTCCAGTTAGTTAACATGCAGTATAATATTAGTTTTAAGTCTTCAATATAGTGGTTCAACACTTCCATATAACAAGTGATGCTTGCCATTCCCCCCATACATCAAGTCCTTGTTGACAAACCTCAAAATGCTTTTCCATGTTTCCCTGGCCTTAAGAATTTCTACTTATCTTTCAATACCCAATCCAAATGTTACTTCTGTGAAAACTTCTCCAGTCCCACTCCCTGTAGAAAACTTCAGTTGCACTGCTAGAGATTTCCTCAAGGGATACAGAAGTGCTGATGCATAAGGGCACATGTACCCCAAAGTTCATAATGGTACTTGCAACAATTGTCAAATCATGGAAAGAGCCTAAATATCCATAAACTAATGAATGGATCAAGAAGATGTGGTTTATCTATACAATGGAATACTACATGACAGTGAGAAAGAATGAAATCTGGCTATTTGTAGCAACATGGATGGAACTCGAGGGTGTCATGCTAAGTGAAATAAGTCAGGCAGAAAAGGATAGATATCATATATTTTCACTCATTAGTGGAACAGGAGAAACTTAACAGAGAGCCATGGGGGAAGAAAAGGGGACAAATAGTTGGGGAGAGGGAGGGAGGCAAACCATGAGATTCTTGAATACTGAAGACAAACTGAGGGCTGATGGGGGAGTAGGAGAGGGGAAGGGGATGATGGTCATGGAGGGGGGCACTTGTAGGAATGAGCACTGGGTGTTATATGGAAACCAACTTGACTATAAACTATAAAAGAAAAAAAAGGAAAAAAGAAAACTTCAGTTGCTTATTCCTCCAGTTTCCCTTATCCTTTATAAAAATGTTTATTTATTTTTAAGAAAGCACAATCAGGGGAGGGGCAGAGGGCAGGGGACAGAGGATCTAAAAATGAGGTCTGCACTGACAAGTTGACAGCAGCAAGCCCGATGTGGGTCCAGAACTCAAGAACCTTGAGATCATGACCTGAGCTGAAGTCAGATGCTCAACTGACTGAGCCACCCAGATGCCACCCCACTTAACATTTTATCCATACCTCTGTGTCAGCACTTACCATCTATCTGATTATTTTATGTTTACTTGTCCGTCTTGCTTCTAGACTGTAAGGATTTTGAGGGCAGAGCCATGTCTTATTTTATCCCATGATTCTCAGCACTTAGCTACTTGGCACATTGTACATGCTTAATAAAATCTTCTTGAGTATACGAATAAGTGAATGGATAATGGTGCCAGCATATATTTACTTGATTATAGTGGAAACCAGAGTCTTCCCCTATTTTCCATTTAAAAAGGTTTGTAGAGGAATGTCTAGGTGGCTCAGTCAGTTAAACGTCTGACTTCAGTTCAGGTCATGATCTCGCGGTTTGTGAGTTTGAGCCCTGTGCCTGGCTCTGTGGTGACAGCTCAGAGCCTAGAGCCTGCTTCAGATTCTATGTCTCCTTCTCTCTCTCTCCCTCTCTCTCTCTGACCCTCCCTTGCTCACTCTCTTTCTCAAAAAATAAACAAACATTAAAAATTTGTAAAAAAGTAAAAGGGTTTGTAGCTCATGCCTTTAAGGCTTAGAGGGGAGAAATTCATCCAATATTTGCTCCTAATAAGGAGAGAGAGAGGCAGGGGTGGGGGAGGAATGAATGAATGAATGAATGAATGCGAATGAGAAGAGGGCAGTGAGGAGCAACAGCCAATTACAAGGCTGTACAAGGAAATACTCTTTGGGGCTCAAAGATATTGAGCAAGGTCTTAGTGTTCCACTTGAGAAGATGGCCATTAGATTCCCTAGAGAGTCCAATGGAATGTTGGTGAATATTTGACAACTTGCTCTCTGGGTGGGAAAGGATCTTAATTTGTAACATTTGCTGATTTTCTTCCTGTAAATACTCCTATCATTGCCAATTTCATGCTATCAGTGTGGCATCATTGAATGCAGAGTTGAGAAGAAATGCTCTGTGGCACACCATTATATAGTATTTTCACTATATAGATATAACAGATATAAATAACTTCAAAATCATAGTAGTAAATATAGTAAAATAATAAATGATGAGTATCTATGACCTTCATTTAAGTGTGTTTATATAATTTAATTTTTAATGATGGCTGTGTTTAGCAAGTTCTTTGCAAACTTCCTGAAAATTTATGAGCTCTCATAAGCAGGTACCAGCCAGTAGCACACCACTGTAGGTAACCCTGGGCTACTTGAGGACTTAGAGAAACTTGAATAGACAGAGATATACAAGGTGAAATAAGAATTGTTGGTCATTGTCACTGTAGTGTCATCAAGAGGATCTAGTCAGTTAGGTCTAAAAGGATGACTTCTGGACACTAAGAGCAAATAGATAAACACTGTGATTTCCTGGAATCCAGAAAAGAAACCACACTTAGTAGCTTTAAATACTGGATAGCTCCAAATCAGAATACCTCCAGCTAATTGAATAATTTGCTTATTGCTGAAAATTGTCTTTATTTTTTTAAGTTTTTACTTGAATTCCAGTTAATTACCATATGGTATTATATTAGTTTTAGGTGTACAATATAGTAATTCAAAACTTACATACAATACACAGTGCTCATCACAAGTGCACTACATTATCCCTATCACCTATTTAACCCACCCCCCAACCCACTTCTCCACCTCTCCTCTGGTAACCATCAGATTGTTCTCTATAATTAAAAGCCTGTCTCTCTCTGTCTTTGTTTCTGTCTCTGTCTCTCTCTCTCTCTCTTTCTTTCTTTGCTTGTTTGTTTTGTTTTTTAAATGCCACATATAAATGAAATCATATGGTATTTGTTTTTTGCTGACTTATTTCACTCAGCATTATACTCTCTAGCTCCATGCATGTTGCCACAAATGACAAGATTTCATTCTTTTTTAAATGGCTGAATAATAAATAAGTATCGTGGAATATTATTCAGCCATGAAAATGTCTTTGTAATTGATATTGAGCCTGTGAAAAAAACAACTTCTTCCATTGAGACCATCCACTGAATATCCCTGGACTGAAGTGGTGCTTATAGAGCTATGTTGAGAACTATGCTTTCTGAAATTTGTGCAATCAGCAGTTTGGCCTTCTTTTTAAGTTTTTTTTTTCCTTTTTGATGTTTATTTTTGAGAGAGAGAGAGAGATTGGTGGAGGGACAGAGAGAGAGGGAGACACAGAATCTGAAGCAGGCTCCAGGCTCTGAGCTAGCTGTCAGCACAGAGCCCGAACCAAGACTTGAAATCACAAACTGTGACATCATGATCTGAGCTGAAGTCGGACGCTTAACCGACTGAGCCACACAGGTGCCCCTGGACTTCTTTTTAAAGACTCTTTTTTTGCTCAACTAAGAAAAATGTATATGGAGTGCCTAGACACTGGCTCAAAAGCTCCCTCTCCACTTGGAGAGGCTAATTTGGGAGAGAGGATGGTCTGTGAACAGTGTCAAAGGTAAGTAGAAAGACATGTCTTTCTTGTGAGTTACATGGGAATTTTGACATCAGGTACATAAGATTCTGAAGCACAATTAATTGTCCCACCTCCTTAAATTAAACATATCCAACCTTAAAAGTACTTCAAACAAATATTTCCTTTTAAAATCTGATGATTTAGGGCTACTTTTAAACAAAATTATTAGATAAAATTAGACATCTTTGTTCCATTTATCTTGCTCTTAATTCATTTTCCTTTTGATACTTTGGAAAGGAAAGCTTTTTCCTGGCAATTCAGCCTGTTCTATTATTCAACATAAAAATCTTTTCAACCTTTGTCTCAGCTGTCAAATCAACTTATTTTCTTATATTGTCTGTTCCTGTCTCAGTCTGAAAGAACATCTTAAATAGAGGAAGGGGGTAAGAGAAAGACTAGTGATGATCTCTGTCTCCTAACAGTTCTTTCTTTCTTTCCTTGAGCGAGATCAAATGCTCCACTGGCTGGCTTACCACAGTCATATAGCTTTATAGCTATTTTGCCTGAGCAGTTTTTTCTTGTATGTAATTTCCCCTTCTTCCTTGTTAGAGTTCACTCTATATTCCACCCTTCCATAGGAGTGCCTCAAGCAGAGTTGCTTACATACATTTCTGAGGCTATTGTTAATTTTCTTAGCTAGTCCCCATAGAAACGCCCTAACAATGGACATACCAAAGTACACCAGAAAATGGAAAAGACTAGATGTGTTCCATATTAACTAAACAATTTTTAATAAAATTTGAACTGATAAACTAGTTTTAACACAGCGTTCTTCCTATCCTCCCTTTAATAAGGGTCATCTTTTTCCAGCGCCTCCCCCTTGTCTGCTCACCAGTGCCCTTCCCCTTCACGATCCTATCAGGAGCCCAGGATCTGCTCCTTCCTCCACAACCACCAATTAAACAAAATTGGCTGGAGACCTGTAAACCAGTGGTTCTCAATCCTGATTGAATAATGAAATCATGTGGGAAATTATTTTTCCAATCAATTGTCTAGAGTGGAGTGTAGGCATGAATATTTTTTCACAGCTTCCCAAGTGATGGTTCTTTCTATTCTTGGGGCTCTATCTTCCCTGCCCTGTCTTTTTATCTATCAAAATTTATTCTCATCTATCAATTACTTCGAAGAAGATCTAATAAATTAACCTGCAACAAGACACTAATAACTGATAGAAGCTTCATGTGCTAGCAATCAGTGGGATTTTTCATTTTGATTATGAAAAAAGAAAAACCTCTGATGATAAAAATTTAGGCATGGGAGAGATGTTTGGGTTGGAAATGTTTCCCAGCCTCCAATTTATATAGATTAGTGTTTTCAATGTCTTTGATACACACACACACACACACACACACACACACACACACACACACACACACGCAAATTCATTACAACCTTTAAATTGATTTCAAAAATCAATGAAGGAAGAATTTTATTACAGTGAGAATAACAGTAACTTATTTTCATTATTTAACCAGGACACCTAAATATGGGGTTATAGGTCATGTTTGATATCCCTTTGATTTCTTTTCATGCGTCCAGTTTTGCTAAAAGAAAAAAATCTAATTGACAAATTAAATTTGTTGGGAATGGGGGCGCCTGGGTGGCTCAGTCGGTTAAGCCTCCGACTTCGGCTCAGGTCAGATCTCATGTTTGTGGGTTCAACCCCGCATCAGGCTCTGTGCTGACAGCTAGCTCAGAGCCTGGAGCCTGCTTCCGGTTCTGTGTTTCCTTCTCTCTCTGCCCTTCCCCCTCTCATGCTCTGTCTCTCTTTGTATCAAAATAAATAAAACATTAAAAAAAGTTAAAAAATAAATTTGTTGGGACTGGCAACAAGTATTTGGTGGCTTTGGCAGATAGTTTTGGATATTCATGTTGGATAAAACAGCCCAGAAATTATGGAATTATTTCTCGCTAAAGACTACATTAAACACTCCACCAGGCATGAAGATAAGCATTCATACTTATAAGCTGAAAGTGTGAATATTTCAACTTGGAACATAGTAACAAATTGATCTAATGCTTTCCTTGGTTACATTCGGTTCTGAAAGGTATTTTTCATGTTTCATTATAGCATATGGATGTGGTTTTAAGATATGCCAAATGTTTTTCTCCAATGAGCAAAGAAAATCACTAAGTCAAACTCTTGGTGATTGAACCATTTTTACTACATTTAAACCATACAAAGAAATGCTGATATCATAAAACAGTAGTCTTGGGGCGCCCTGGTGGCTCAGTTGGTTAAGATCCAATTTCAGCTCAGGGCATGGTCTCGCAGTTTGTGATTTCGAGACCCACATTGGTCTCTGTGCTGCCAGCTCAGAGCCTGGAGCTCGTTTCAGATTCCGAATCTCCCTTTCTCTCCACCCCTCCCCTGCTCATGCTCTGTCTCAAAAATAATAAACATTAAAACATTAAAAAAACCAGTAGTCTTTAAGTCCTGAAGTGACACATTCAGGCCATTCAAAAGCCTGAATTGTCTTTGGTGTTATCACAGTCATGAAGGAATGCTTTATGTTTCATCTGTCAAAAAACTTTGGAAAATATATTTCCTGTTGATAGGCCTCATAAGCCAGTATGGAAAAATAGACTTGTACTTGCTGTCCATTTCTTCATTTAACATCATGAAAAGATGAACATTCGATGGGATATATGTTATCATACTTCCAATCCTTACTCTTCAACTATGAATCAAAATCAAGAGGGATTATTTTTGACCACTAATGTTTCTTTTAATGCGTCTATACATGAATTAACATTCAGGTACAACTTCTTTTTTGTTTGTTTGTTTGTTTTGTTTTTGTTTTTTTTTATAATAGTTTATTGTCAAATTGGTTTCCATATAACACCCAGTGCTTCTCCCCACAAGTGCCCCCCACCATGACCATCACCCCCTCCCTCCCCCTCCCCTTTCAGTCCATGGTTCATCTTCAGTATTCAGTAGTCTCCCTTGATCTGTGTCCCTCACTCTTCCCCGCTCTTTCCCCCTTCTTCTCCCCATGGTCCTCTGTTAGGTTACTCCTGCTAGACCTATGAGTGCAAACATATGGTATCTGTCCTTCTCTGCCTGACTTATTTCGCCCTGCATGGCACCCTCAAGGTCCATCCACTTTGCTACAAATGGCCATAATTCATTCTTCCTCATTGCCATATAGTACTCCATTGTGTATATATACCACATCGTCTTGATCCATTCATCAGTTGATGGGCATTTAGGCTCTTTCCATGATTTGACTATTGTAGAAAGTGCCGCTATGAACATTGGGGTACATGTGCTCCTATGCCTCAGCACTTCTTTATCCCTTGGGTAAATCCCTAGCAGTGTTATTGCTGGGTCATAGGGGAGTTCTATCGGTACTTTTTTGAGGAGTCTCCACACTGTTTTCCAGAGCGGCTGCACCAGTTTATATTGCTACCAACAGTGTAGGAGGGTGCCCGTCTCTCCACACCCTCTCCAACATCTATAGTCTTTTGATTTGTTCATTTTAGCGACTCTGACCAGTGTGAGGTGGTATCTCAGTGTGGTTTTGATTTGAATTTCCCTGATGATGAGTGACACTGAGCATCGTTTCATGTGCCTGTTGGCCCTCTGGATGTCCTCTTTGGAGAAGTGTCTATTCAGGTCTTCTGCCCATTTCTTCACTGGATCATTCATTTTTCGTGTATGTAGTTTAGTGAGCTCTTTGTATATTTTGGATACTAGCCCTTTATCCGATATGCCATTTGCTACTATATTTTCCCATTCTATTGGTTGCCTGTTAGTTTTTTCGATTGTTTCCTTTGCCTTGCAGAAGCTTTTTATCTTGATTAGGTCCCAGTAGTTCATTTTTGTTCTTAATTCCCTTGTCTCTGGGGATGTGTCGAGGAAGAAATTGCTGCGATTGAGGCCTGGGAGGCTATTTCCTGCTTTTTCCTCAAGGGTTTTTATGGTTTCCTGTCTCACATTCAGATCCTTTATCCATTTTGAGTTTATTTTTGTGACTGGTGTCAGAAAGTGGTCTAATTTCATTTTTCTACATGTTGCTGTCCAGCTCTCCCAACACCACCTGTTGAAGAGGCTGTCTTTTTTCCATTGGACACGCTTTCCTGCTTTGTCAAAGATTAATTGGCCATATACTTGTGGGTCCAGTTCTGGGTTCTCTATTCTGTTCCATTGGTCCATGTGTCTGTTTTTGTGCCAATACCATACTGTCTTGATGATGACAGCTTTGTAGTAGAGGCTAAAGTCTGGGATTGTGATGCCTCCCATTTTTGGTTTACTTCTTCAATATGACTTTGGCTATTCGGGGTCTTTTGTGGTTCCATATGAATTTGAAGATAGTTTGCTCTAGCTTTAAGAAGAATGCTGGTACAGCATTGATGGGGATTGCATTGAATGTGTAAATTGCTTTGGGTAATAATGACGTTTTCACAATGTTTATTCTTCCAATCCATGAGCACGGATTGTTTTTCCATTTCTTGGTGTCTTCTTCAATTTCCCTCATAAGTCTTCTATAGTTTTCAGCATACAGATCTTTTACATCTTGGTTAGGTTTATTCCTGGGTATTTTATGGTTTTTCGTGCAATTGTGAATGGGATCAGTTTCTTGCTTTCTTTTTCTATTGCTTCATTTTTAGTATATAAGAATGCAACTGATTTCTGTACGTTGACTTTGTATCCTGCAACATTACTGAATTCATTGATCAGTTCTAGAAGGCTTCTGGTGGAGTCTGCCGGGTTTTCCATGTAGAGTATCATGTCGTCTGCACAAAGTGAAAGTTTGACTTCTTCTTTGTCAATTTCGATGCCTTTTATTTCCTTTTGTTGTCTGATTGCTGATGCTAGGACTTCCAACACTATGTGAAACAACAATG
>NC_043717.1:41886533-41887552 GCF_006229205.1 Suricata suricatta | reverse complement strand
CCCAAACCCAGCAAAAGAAAAGAAATAATAAAGATCAGAGCAGAATTAAACAAGATAGAATCCACAAAAACAATTGAACAGATCAATGAAACCAAGAGTTGGTTTTTTGAAAAAATAAACAAAATTGATAAACCTCTAGCTAGGCTCCTCAGAAAGAAAAGAGAAAACATGCAAATAGACAAAATCATGAAGGAAAATGTAGCTATTACAACAGATCCCTCAGAAATACAAGCAATCATCAGAGATTACTATGAAAAATTATATGCCAACAAACTGGACAATCTAGAAGAAATGGACAAATTTCTAAACACACATGCACTACCAAGATTCAAACGGGAAAAGTTAGAAAATCTGAACAGACTCATAACCAGTGAAGAAATCGAATTAGTTATAAAAAATCCCCCAATGAATAAAAGCCCAGGGCCAGATGGATTCCCAGGGGAATTCTATCAGACGTTTAAAGCAGAGTTAATGCTGATCCTTCTAAAGCTATTCCAAAAAAATAGAAATGGAAGGAAGACTACCGGACTCATTCGACGAGGCATATATCACTCTTATTCCTAAGCCAGGCAGAGACCCAACGAAAAAAGAGAATTACGGGCCAATATCCTTAATGAATACAGATGCAAAAATACTCAACAAGATACTAGCAAATCGAATTCAACAGTATATAAAAAGTATTATCCATTATGATCAAGTGGGATTTATTCCTGGGTTACAAGGCTGGTTCAACATTCGCAAATCCATTAATGTGATACACCACATCAACAAAACAAAAGAAAAAGAATCATATGATCCTGTCGATAGATGCTGAAAAAGCATTTGACAAAATACAACATCCCTTTTTAATAAAAACTCTTGAGAAAGTTGGGATAGAAGGAACTTACTTAAACATCATAAAAGCCATTTACGAAAAGCCCACAGCCAATGTTATCCTCAATGGGGAAAAACTGAGAGCTTTCCCCCTGAAATCAGGGACACGACAGAGATGTCCACTCTCATCATTGTTGTTTCACATA
>NC_043717.1:41869146-41886433 GCF_006229205.1 Suricata suricatta | reverse complement strand
AAAAAACCAACTCTTGGTTTCATTGATCTGTTCAATTGTTTTTGTGGATTCTATCTTGTTTAATTCTGCTCTGATCTTTATTATTTCTTTTCTTTTGCTGGGTTTGGGGTGTTCTTGCTGCTCCCTTTCTAGTTTCCTTAGGTGCTCTGTTAGGTTTTGAGTTTGTGCTTTCTCTGATTTGTTGAGGTAGGCCTGTATTGCAATGATCTTTCCTCTTAAGACTGCCTTTGCTGTGTCCCAGAGAGTTTGAATTGCTGTATTCTCATTTTCATTTGTCTCATCACCACCAAACCAGCCCTACAAGAAATCTTAAGAGGGGTTCTATGAGGGAAATGTAGCAAGGAATAAAGGTATCATAGACATCACTACAAACATGCACTCTACAGGGAACACAATGAATCTAAACCCATATTCTTCAATAATAACACTGGATGTCAATGACTGAATGCTCCAGTCAAACGACACAGGGTAGCAGAATGGATCAAAAACCAAAACCCGTCTATTTGCTGCCTACAAGAGACTCATCTTAGATCTGAAGACACCTTCAGATTGAAAGTAAGGGGATGGAGAAATATCTACCATGTGACTGGAAGCCAGAAGAAAGCTGGAGTAGCCATACTTATATCGGACAAACTGGACTTTAATATAAAGGCAGTAACAAAAGATGAAGAAGGACACGATATAATAATTACAGGGACTCTACATGAAGAAGAGTTAACAATTATAAACATTTATGCGCCAAATTTGGGAGCTCCTAGGTACATAAAACAATTAATCACAAACAAAAGCAATCTTATTGATAAGAATGTGCTAATTGCAGGGGACTTTAATACCCCACTTACAACAATGGATAGGTCAGCCAGACAAAAAATCACTAAAGAAACAATAGACCTGAATGGCACACTGGAGCAGAAGGAATTGATAGATATATTTAGAACTCTGCATCCTGATGCTAGAGAATTCACTTTCTTCTCGAGTGCACATGGCACATTCTCCAAGATTGATCACATACAGGGTCATAAAACAGCCCTCCATAAATATAAAAGAATTGAGATCATACCATGCACACTTTCAGGTACAACTTCTTTTACTCATGTGGCTGCAGCATCTTTCCATGTTGCATGCATAGCTGTTGCTTTGTCAATACTGATTTTAGCCTGATTATTTTTCAGTCTTTAACACACACAGAAAGTGACCTTTAAGTAAATGAATATTACCATCTCTTGAAGGCTGGATTTTCAGTAGTAAATGGAACAAAAGTTCATAGTAGTTTTCTTGAATATATTTATCTATATGCCAACTGAGAATATCCCAGAGCATGTTCACATATCAGAAATTGTTCTTTCACTGTGTAATCCAATGATATTATGCAATATATGATAGAAATAAAAGAATAGTGCCAAACATTCATTATGAAATTTTAATGAATATGATAATTGCCACAAACTCTGTGTTTAGCTTTATAAATCTCTGAGAAATAATGCATCTTTTCTAAGCAGTACAATTTTGTTAATGCCATTGTAATTTGGGTTACTTATCTCTTAAGAGTAATAATATTCATCAAGTTAGTGTTGGAAAGCATTATTTTCTGCTTGTTTCTGAGATATTTGACTATCAGACAATTGCCAGAGGGGTCCCTGTGCTTTCTATTAAGCTGAAAAAAGGGTCCCACTTTCACACAGGGGTCCCTTCTCCTACCCTGCTCTCTGAATCTAACATTTAATCTTGAAAGAACGACTTGACACTATCTGCGCTTGGCAGCCAGTACCGGAGAAATGTGAACAGCTGAGATGACTAACCTTACCCATTGACCATTCTCAAACTATAGGACACCTTCCAGTTGAAAAATATAGCTGAAAGTCCTCTAGTTTAACTCTGCCACACGAGCAAGCTATAATCGCCTTATCTAATAAATCCAATCCTTGCTTCAAGTATAAATGCAGCAGCAATAGAACAGCATGACTCAGAACAAGGCCAAGAAGACAGGTATCACCTGGTCTGCAATTTGGTCAAGACTCCAGTATTGCTAATGTCATGAGCACACATCTCCAAGGTTAATGGTAGACGATTTTACAGAATTATTTAAATAGTCTCTTTGCAGGGCTATAGTATTGTCTGTAGGCCTAATTATAGCTGGCAAGGGAATCTCAAGAAATGTAAGAATTCCCTATGGCAGTGTTAAGGGTAAACACCAATAAATGGTTAAGAGTGTTCTCCTAAACCCAGGACTAATATACCGCTGCTATGCACTGTGATTAAAATTCCAGAGTGAAAATTTTAACATACTTCTTTACTGGCTTGCAAATAGCCATTTCTCCAAGCCTCTCAAGTATAGCTTTGGCCCTGGCCACTACAGTCTTTGCCTCCCCAAGACTCCTGTCACACCTCCTTGTGATCCAGCAACTATGGGGAAATGACTGACATGCAAGAGTAATCCAGACGAAGCTCCTGCTGATACCAAAGGTGGTTAAATATTTTGTAATATTACTCCTAATTAGGGCAACTTGGGTGGCTCTTTAGATTGAGTGTCCAACTCGATTTCAGCTCAGATAATGATCCCAGGGTCATGGGATTGAGCCCCCCATCAGTCTCTATGCTGAACATGGAGCCTGCTTGAGACTCTCTCTCTCTCCATGTCTCTCTGCCCCCCACTGTGTGTGTGTGTGTATGTGTGTGTGTATTCAAGAATTTTGTTAGAGAGAGGGGAAATGAGACTTGGGGTAAAGCACATCAATGGTGAGAAACCAAAATTGGAAAAATTAAAATTTTAAAAAATGTTTATTCATTTTTGAGAGAGAGAAAGGGAGAAAGAGATGAGTGGGGCAGGGAGAGAGAGAGGGAGTCACAGAATCTGAAGCAGACTCTAGGCTCTGAACTGTCAGCATGGAACCCAATGTGAGGCTTGAACACTCAAATTATGAGATCATGACCTGAGCCGAAGTCAGACGCTTAACGGTCAGAGCCACCTAGGCACCCATAATTTTTTTTAATGTCATATATATTTTTAAGAGAGAGACAGAGTACCAGCAGGAGAGGAGGAGAAGGAGGGGGCGGAGGAGGAGGAGAAGGAGAGAGAGAGAGAGAGAGAGAGAGAGAGAGAGAGAGAGAGAGAGAGAGAGAGAATCTGAAGCAGGCTCCAGGCTCTGAGCTGTCAACACAGAGCCCGATGCAGGACTTGAACCTACAAACCATGAGATCTTGTCCTGAGCTGAATTTGGACAGTTAATCAACTGGGCCACCCAGGCACCCCCAAATTTGGAAGAATTTTAGTGTACTATTTGTAAAGACGAAATACACAGCAATTTAAGTCAGGAAGAGGAGTTGATGAAGGGCTAGGTTCTAAGTCTTAACATCATAACTTGAGGTAGACACTTAAGGTTTTTGTAAAAAAAATGGATTTTGTGTTAAAAAGATTAATAAGGGGCACCTGGGTGGCTCAGTCGGTTAAGCATCTGGCTTCGGCTCAGGTCATGATCTCATGGTTCGTGGGTTCGAGCCCCGTGTCAGGCTCTGTGCTGACAGCTAGCTCAGAGCCTGGAGCCTGTTTCAGATTCTGTGACTCCCTCTCTCTCTAGCCCTCCCCTGCTCGAGCAGTCTCTCTCTGTCTCTCAAAAATAAATAAAGCACAGAAAAAAAAGATTAATAATATATTTCAAGAGCTCCTGATGAAGGACAGGAAAGATTTTCTCTAAATATGTAAGTTGGGATTTGTTAATGACTGTTATTGTTTCTCTGAGAGTTCTTAGTAAAGTAGACTACACCATTTTTAAAAATGTTTCTTAATGTTTATTTTATTTTTGAGAGACAGAGACAGAGTGGTAGAGAAAGAGAGGGAGATACAGAATCCGAAGCAGGCTCCAGGCTCCAAGCTGTCAGCACAGAGCCTGATGCGGGGCTTGAACTCAAGAACTGCGAGATCATGACCTGATCTGAAGTTGGACACTTAGCTGACTGAGCCACCCAGGTGTCCCTACACCATTTTCCCCCCATAATGTAATCATCCTCCTTGAAATATCTGTCACATTTAATAATATCAGCTAACATTTACTGAGCACTTAACCTGACACTATTCTAAGCACTTTACATGTTGTCTTATTACATTTGTTTAATTGCTTTAAGTTTTTATTTTAATTCCAATTAGTTAACATACAGTGTTGTATTAGTTTCTGGTGTACAATATAGTAATTTAACACTTCCATACATCACCCACTGCTCATCACAAATATACCCTTAGTCCTCACCACCGATTTAATTCATTGTCCCAAAACAGTCATTTTCAGTCTCTCAAGTTTTGCGTCCCTCTCTCTCCCCAACTCTCTTTCCCTCTTCCCCTACCCCTGGTCCCCTCTAGTAACCATCACTTTGTTCTCTTTAGTTGAGAAGTTAAGAGTCTGTTTCTTGGTTCCTCGTTTTCTCTCTTTCTCTTTTTTCCTTTGCTCATTAGCTTTATTCCCCTTAAATTCCACATATGAGTGAAATCATATGATATTTCTCTTTCTCTGGCTGACTTCTTCCTTAGAACTATACACTCTCGCTCCATCCATAATAATGTAAATGGCAAGATCACATTTTTTATGGCTGAATAATATTCCATTATAAAATATATATAATCTTTTTTATACAATCATCAATTAGTAGATACTTGGTTGCTTCCTTCCATATTTTGGCTATTGTAAATAATGCTGCTATAAACATAGGGGTGCATGTATCCATTTGAATTAGTATTTTTGTATTCTTTGGGCAAATACCCAGCAGCACAATTGCTGGATCCTAGGGTAATTCCATTTTTAACTTTTTGGGGGAAACTCCATACTGTTTTTCCAGAGTGGCTGCACTAGTTTGCATTCCCACCCACAGTGTAAGATGGTTTCTTTTTCTCCACATCCTCACCGACACCTGTTGTTTCTTGTGTTGTTGATTTTAGTCATTCTGGCAGGTGTGGGGTGACATCTTATTATAGTTTTGATTTGCATTTTCCTGATGATGAGTGATATTGAATATCTTTTAATGTGTCTATTAGTCATCTGGATGTAATGTTTGAAGATACGTCTGTTCATGTCTTCTTCCCATTTTTAACTGGACAATCTATTTTTTGGGTGTTAAGTTTTCTAAGTTATTTGTATATTTTGGATACTAACCCTTTATAGATTATGTCATTTGCAGAATGAGAGCTTTTCCTCTAAGGTCGGGAACAAGACAAAGGTGTTCAGACTCATCACTTTTCTTCAACATAGTACTGGAAGTATTTATTTAATTTTTTACATTTTAATATTTTATTCAAGTATAATTAAAATACAGTGTTATATTAGTTTAGGTAATACAATACTATGATTAAAAAATTCTATATACTGCTCAGTGCTTATCAAGATGATCCACTGACCTACCCTCTGGCAACCACTGACTTCTTCTATGTATTTGTGTGTCTGGTTTTTGTTTGTCTTCCCCCCCCTGCACTGTTTTTGTTTCTGTTTTTGTTGTTTGGTGTTGAGCTTCATAAATACTTTTTATATTTTGAATATTAACCCCTTGTCATATCTATCATTTGTAAATATTTTCTGCCAGACAGTAGGTTGCCTTTTTGTTGATGGTTTCCTTTGCTGTGCAAAAGCCTTTTATTTTGGTGTTGTCTGAATTGTTTAATTTTAGTTATTATTAATAGTTTACTGCCAAATTGGTTTCCATATAACATCCAGTGCTCTTCCCCACAAGTGCCCTCCTCCATCACCACCACCTCTTTTCCCCCATCCCCTTTCCCCTTCAACCCTCAGTTCACTTTCAGTCTCTCAAGTTTTGCGTCCCTCTCTCTCCCCAACTCTCTTTCCCTCTTCCCCTTCCCCTGGTCCTCATTAGGTTTCTCCTGTTCTCCTCTTAGACCTAGGAGTGCAAACATATGGTATCTGTCCTTCTCCACCTGACTTATTTCACTTAGCATGACACCTTCCAGGTCCATCCACTTTGCTACAAATGGCCAGATTTCATTCTTTCTCATTGCCATATAGTACTCCATTGTGTATATATACCACATCTTCTTGATTCACTCATCAGGTGATGGACATTTAAGCTCTTTCCATGTTTTAGCTATTCTTCACAGTGCTGCTATGAACATTGGGGTACATGTGCCCCTATGCATCAGCACTTCTGTATCCCTTGGATAAATCCCTAGCAGTGCTATTGCTGGGTCATAGGGGAATTCTACTGATAGTTTTTTGAGGAACCTCCACACTGTTTTCCAGTTTACATTCCCACCAACAGTGTAGGAGGGTGCCTGTCTCTCCACACCCTCGCCAGCATCTAGAGTCTCTTGACTTGTTCATTTTAGCCACTCTGACTCGCGTGGGGTGGTATCTCATTGTGGTTTTGATTTGTGTTTCCCTGATGATGAGTGATGTTGAGCATCATTTCATGTGCCTGTAGGCCATCTGGATGTCCTCTTTAGAGAAGTGTCTGTTCAGGTCTTCTGCCCATTTCTTCACTGGGTTATTTCTCTTTTGGGTGTGGAGTTTGGTGAGTTCTTTGAAGATTTTGGATACTAGCCCTTTATCTGATATGTCATTTGCAACTATCTTTTCCCATTCTGTTGGTTGCCTGTTATTTTTCTTGAGTGTTTCCTTTGCAGTGCAGAAGCTTTTTATCTAGATGAGGTCCCAGTAGTTCATTTTTGCTTTCATTTCCCATGCCTTTGGGGATGTGTGGGGTAGGAAATTGCTGCAATTGAGGTCAAGGAGGTTGCTTCCTACTTTCTCCTCGAGGGTTTTGATGGTTTCCTGTCTCAGATTGTCGTGTCCCGCCTTGGCCAGCAGGGCAGAAAATCCTTGCAGGTTCTTGATCCTGAGGGAGGTAGAGAAAGGGCAGGAAGGGGGAGCACAGAAAGTAAGACAGCACACGGAATCCGATCAAGTCTCTTCTTTTTTTATTGAGGAAAAACACCCTATCTTATAAAGGTTTCAAGGCGGGAAAACAAGGCAGCTGACCTAGGTCGGTTGCTAGAAAACAGGGTTAAGGGATTAAAGCTAGGGTAAAAGAGGAACCAAACTAAAGTGTTTTAGCACAGCGTCTGAGGGGCTGGTACTACCCTGCCTACAGGCGGTTAATCTTTGATCTTCTGGCTTCTCCTGACAGGGAGTGGTGCTCCCCTGCCTATTTTTGCAACCCCTCAGGGAGTGACATATCCGGCTAGCAAATGGCCAAGCAGCTGAATCTTTGCTGCTTCCCACATCACATTCAGGTCTCTCAGCCATATTGAGTTTATTTTTGTGTATGGTGTAAGAAAGTGGTCTAGTTTCATTCTTCTGCATGCTGCTGTCCAGTTCTCCCAGCACCACCCTCTAAAGAGGCAGTCCTTTTTCCATTGGACACTCCTGCTTTGTCAAAAATTAATTGGCCGCACATTTGTAGGCCCAGATCTGGGCTCTCTATTCTATTCCATTGGTCTATGTGTCTGTTTTTGTGCCAATACCATACTATCTTGATGATGACAGCTTTGTAGTAGAGGCTAAAGTCTGAGATTGTGATGCCTCCCATTTTGGTTTACTTCTTCAATATTACTTTGGTTATTCGGGGTCATTTGTAGTTCCATATGAATTTGAGGATAGTTTGGTCTAGCTTTGAGAAAGAATGTTGGTGCAATTTTGATGGGGATTGCATTGAATGTGTAGATTGCTTTGGGTAGTAATGACATTTTAACAATGGTTATTATTCCGATCCATGAACAGGGGATGTTTTTCCATTTATTTGTGTCTTCTTCAATTTCTTTCATAAGTTTTCTATAGTTTTCATCATATAGGTCTTTTACATCCTTGTGTAGGTTCACTCCTAGGTATTTTATGGTTTTTCGTGCAATCGTGAATGGCATCAGTTTCTTGATTTCTCTTTCTCTTGTTTCCTTTTTGGTGTATAAAAATGCAACCGATTTCTGTACATTGATTTTGTACCCTCTAACTTTACTGAATTCATTGATCAGTTCTAGAAGGCTTCTGGTGGAGTCTGCCGCGTTTTCCATGTAGAGTATAATGTCATCTGCAAAAAGTGAAAGGTTGACTCCTTCTTTGCTAATTCTGATGCCTTTTATTTCCTTTTGTTGTCTGATTGCTAAGGCTAGGACTTCCAGCACTATGTTAAAGAACAGTGGTGAGAGTGGACACCGCTGTCATGTTCCTGATCTCAATCTCAGGGGGAAAGCTCTCGGTTTTTCCCCATTGAGGATGATATTAGCCATGGGCTTTTCATAAACTGCTTTTATGATGTTTAGGTATGTTCCTTCTATTCCGACTTTCTCAAGGGTTTTTGTTAAGAATGGGTGCGGTATTTCGTCAGATGCTTTTTCTGCATCTATTGACAGGATCATATGGTTTTTACCCTTTCTTTTGTTAATGTGATGTATCACATTGATGGATTTGAGAACATTGAACCAGCCCTGTAACCCAGGGATGTATCCCACTTGATCATGATGGATAATTTTTTAATATGCTATTGAATTCGATTTGCCAGTATCTTTTGAGTATTTTTGCTTCTGTAGTCATTAAGGATATTGGTTTGTAGTTCTCATTTTTTGCTGGGTCTCTGCCTGGTTTGGGTACCAAGGTGATGCTGGCCTCATAGAATGAGTTTGGAAGTTTTCCTTCTATTTCTATTTTTTGGAATAGTTTGAGAAGAATGGATATTAGCTCTGCTTTAAATGTATGGTAGAATACACCTTTGAAGCCATCTGGCCCTGGGCTATTATTCATTGGGAGATTTTTGATAACCGATTTGATTTCTTCACTGGTTATCAGTCTATTCATGCTTTCTATCTCTTCCCGTTTGAATTTTCGCAGTGCATGTGCATGTAGGAATTTGTCCATTTCTTCTAGGTTATCCAGTTTGTTGGCATATAATTTTTCATAGTAATCTCTGATTATTTATTGTATTTCTAAGGGATTGGTTGGAATAGATCATTTTTCTTTCATGATTTTGTTTATCTGGGTGGTCTCTCTTTTCTTTCTGAGGAGCCTGTCTAGAGGATTATCAATTTTGTTTATTTTCTCAAAGAACCAACTCTTGGTTTCATTAATGCTCAACTGCTTTTTTGAATTCTATATTGTTTATTTCTGCCCTGATCTTTATTATTTTTTTTTCTGCTGGGTTTGAGGTGATCTTGCTGATCCCCTTCTAGTTTCAGTAGGTGCTCTGTTAGACTTTGAATTTCCGCTTTTTCTATTTTGTTGACATAGGCGTGGATTGCAATATCTTAGGACTGCCTTTGCTGCGTCCCAGAGATTTTGGATGTTGTATTTTCATTTTCATTTGTTTCCATATATTTTTAAATTTCATCACTAATTGCCTGATTAGCCAAATCGTTCTTTAGCATATTGGGGTTTTAAAAATTTTTTAATGTTTTTATTTATTTTTGAGAGAGAGAGAGAGAGATAGCATGAGAAAGGGAGGTTCAGAGAGAGAAGGAGTCACAGGATCTGAAGACAGGCTTCAGGGCCTGAGCTATCAGTCAGCACAGAGCCTGACATGAGGCTCTAACCCACAAACCATGAGATCATGACCTGAGCCGAAGTTAGACGCTTAACCAACTGAGCCACCCAGGTGCCCCTGGTAGGGTGGTTTTAACCTCCACATTTTTGGGGTTTTTCCAGACTTTTTCCTGGGGTTCATTTCAAGCCTCATAGCATTGTGTACTGAAAGTGTGCATGGTATGATCTCTATTCGTTTATATTTATGAAGGGCTGCTTTATGCCCCAGTATGTGATCTGTCTTGGAGAATGTGCCATGTGCACTCAAGAAGAAGGTGAATTTCCTAACTTCAGGATGCAGAGTTCTAAATATATCTATCAATTCCATCTGTTCCAAGGTGTCGTTCTGTACATTGATTTAGTACCCTGCGACTTTGTTAAATTCGTCGATCATTTTCAGAAAGCTTCTGGTAGAGTTGATTGGTTTCTCCATGTAGACTATCATGTCATCTGCGAAAAGTAAAAGTTTGACTTCATATTTGCCAATTCGGATGCTTTTTATTTATTTATTTTTTGTTGTGGTGGTCTGATTGCTGATGCTAGGACTTCCAGCACTATGTTAAACAACAGTGGTGACAGTGGACACCCCTGTCGTGTTCCTGATCTCAGGGGGAAAGCTCTCAGTTTTTTCCCACTGAGGATGGTATTAGCTGTGGACTTTTCATAAATTGCTTTTATAATGTTTAAGTAAGTTCCTTCTATCCCGGCTTTCTCGAGGGATTTTATTAAGAAAGGATGCTGATTTTGTCAAATTCATTTCCTGCATCTATCGACAGAATCATATGGTTTTTGTCTTTACTTTTGTTAATGTGTTGTATCACATTGATGGATTTGCAAATATTTCTTCAGCCCTGTAACATAGGAATGAATCCCACTTGATCATGATGGATAATTCTTTTTATGTGCTGTTGAGTTTGATTTGCTAGTATCATGTTGAGTATTTTTGCATCTGTGTTCATTAAGGATTTTGGCCTGCAGTTCTCCTCTTTTGTTGGGTCTCTGTTTGGTTTGGGAATTAAAGTGATGCTGGCTTCATAGAAGTTCAGACGATATCCTTATATTTTTTTTGAGGGGGGACTAGCTTGTGAAGGATGAGTATTAACTCTGCTTTAAATGTCTGGTAGAATTTCCCTGGAAATCCTTCAGGTCCTAGGCTTTTATTTGATGGGAGACATTTAATAACTGATTCAATTTCTTCACTGCTTATAGGTCTATTCATAATTTCTACCTCTTCCCATTTGAATTTTGGTAGTGCATGTGTGTTTAGGAATTTGACCATTTTTTCTAGATTGCCCAGTTTGTTGGCATATAATTTTTCATAGTAATCTCTGATGATTGCTTGTATTTCTGGAGGATCAGTTGTAATAGATCCATTTTCATTCATGATTTTGTCTATTTGGGTGTTCTCTCTTTTCCTTCTGAGGAGACTAGCTAGAGGTTTATTAACTTTATTTTTTCGAAAAAACCAACTCTTGGTTTCATTGATCTGTTCACCTGAGTTTTGGATTCTATATTGTTTATTTCTGCCGTGATCATTATTATTTCTCTTCTTCTGCTTGGTTTGGGATGCTCTTGCTGCTTTCCTTCTAGTTCCTTTAGGTGCTCTGTTAGATTTTGAATTTGTGCTTTTTCCAGTTTGTTGAAACAGGCCTGGAATGCAATATACTTTTCTCTTAGAACTGCCTTTGCTGGGTCACAGAGAGTTTGGATTGTTGTAGTTTCATTTTCGTTTGTTTCCATATATTTTTTCATTTCTTCTCTAATTGCCTGATTAGCACAATCATTCTTCAGTAGGGTGGTTTTTAATCTCCACATTTTTGGAGGTTTTTCAGATTTTTCCTGTGATTGAGTTCAAGCTTCATAGCATTGTGATCTGAAAGTGTGCATGGTTTGATTTCAATTTGTTTGTATTTATAGAGGCTGTTTTATGACCCAGTATGTGATCAATCTTGGAGAATGTGCCATGCACACTCGAGAAGAGAGTGAATTCCCTCACTTCAGGATGCAAAATTCTAATATATCTATTAATTCCATCTGTTCCAGTTTGCCATTCAGATCCATTGTTACTTTAGTGATTTTTTGTCCGATTTTCCTATGCATTGTTGTAAGTGGAGTATTAAAATCCCCCACGATAAGCACAATTTTAACAATAAGATTGTTAATGTTTGTGATTAGTAGTTTTATGTATTTGGGTGCTCCCCAATTCAGCACATAGATGTTTATAATTGTTAGCTCTTCCTGATGGAGAGACCCCGTAATTATCATATAATGTCCTTCTTCATCTTTTGTTACTGCCTTTCCTTTAAAGTGCAGTTTGTCTGATATAAGTATGACTACTCCGGCTGTCTTTTGACTTCCATTCGCATGATAGATATTTCTCCATCTCCTTGCTTTCAATCTGAAGGTGTCTTCAGGTCTAACGTGAGTCTCTTGTGGACAGCAACTAGATGGATTTTATTTTTTTATCCATTCTGCTACCCTGCGTCATTTGATTGGAGCATTCAGTCCAGTTACATTCAGTGTTATTATTGAAAAATGTGGGTTTAGAGTCATTGTGTTCTCTGTAGGGTGCATGTTTGTAGTGATGTCTCTGGTGCCTTATATTCCTTGCTACATTTCCCTCATAGAGTCCCTCTTAGGATTTCTTGTAGGGCTGGTTTGGTGGTGATGAATTCTTTCAATTTTTTTTTATTTGGGAACACCTTTATCTCTCATATTTTGAATGGCAGGCTCGCTGGATAAAGGATTCTCTATTGCATATTTTTTTCTGTTCATCATGTTGAAGATATCCTGCCATTCCTTTCTGGCCTGCCACGTCTTATTAGATAGGAGTATAACCACTCTGATAGGTTTACCTTTATATGTTAGGGCCCTTTTATCTCTCGGTGCTTTCAGAATTTTCTCTTTATCTTTATATTTTGCCAGTTTCACTGTGATATGTCGTGCTGAAGGTCAGTTCATATTATGTCTTAGGGGAGTTCTATGAGCCTCTTGAATTTCAATGTCTTTTTATTTCCCCAGTTTGGAGAAGTTCTTGGTTATAATTTGTTCTAGCACCCCTTCAAGACCATTTCCTCTTTCTTCTTCTTCAGGAACTCCTATGATAGAGATATTGTTCCGTTTGATTGTTTTACTCAGGTCTTGAATTCTCCTTTCTTGCTCCTTTATCATTTTCTCTCTCTCTTTTTCTCGGCTTCCTCTTTTGTTATAATTGTGTCTTCTAATTCACCTATACTCTTCTCTGCCTCTTCAATCAGTGCAGTAGCCACTTCCATTTTATTGCACTTCATTTATAGCCTTTTTTTAAACTCATCACAGCTATTTTGAAGGTCCTTAGTCTTTGTATCAATAGCTTCTCTGATGGCTTCTATGCTTTTTTCATTCTCGTGATGAATTTTATAAAATTTTTTTTCTAAATTCTTGTTCAGTTATGTTGCTTGTGCTTGTTTTTGAGAAGTTCTGTAGCTGAGATTTCTTTCTGGAATGTTTTTAGAGAAAAGTTCTTTTGTTTTTTCATTTTGGCTAGCCTCTTATCTCTTATTGTTTTTTTTTTATTTTTTTAATGTTTTATTTATTTTTGCTACAGAGAGAGACAGAGCATGAGAGGGAGAGGGGCAGAGAGAGAAGGAGACACAGAACTGAAAGCAGGCCCCAGGCTCTGAGCTAGCTGTCTGCACAGAGCCTGACGCAGGGCTTGAACCCACGAATGTGAGATCTGACCTGAGCCAAAGTCGGAGGCTTAACCGACTGAGCCACCCAGGCGCCCCTCTTATTGGTTTTAAAAGCTTGTTCCACATTGTGCACCCGTTAGTACTGCTCTATTAAGGTGGTTCTTTGAGTTTCCAGGTTCTGTAGTTTCAGGAAGTGTTCTTTTAATGGTGTCTCTCAGTTTCTCTTGTTATGCCTCTGATTGTTTTATTTCCCTACTCAGTGATATTTGGCACTCACCACCATGTGTGCTTTGGCTTGTTTCCTTGAGGTAGCCCTGAAAAGGAAAACAGACATACAAACTCACAGGGACACACACAGAAACACACAGACAAATAAAAAAAACCCCAATCAAACCAAAAGGGGAAAGAAAAGAGGAACAGAAAAGAAAAGAAAAGAAAAGAAAGGAGAAGAAAAGGAAAAAGAAGGCCATGGGACACAAACAGCCGAAGATAAAGGCCAGTCTGAGGGCATAAATCTGTGGAGGGGAGCAATAAGAATGAGATAGGGGAGAATATATCTGGGTGAGAAGAATTGATCTAATCACAGCAGTGCATAAATGTTGGTCTTTCCCAGACTCCAGGGGAGAAAGGGAGAAAAGAAGGAAAAAGGAAAAGAGAAAAGAGAATACGGGAACAAATTAAAAAATAAAAATAATAAGAAAAGAAAAAAGAAAAATATTTATTTATTTATTTATTTATACTTTTTTAATGTTTTATTTATTTTTGATACAGAGAGAGACAGAGCATGAGAGGGGAAGGGGGAGAGAGAGAAGGAGACACAGAACTGGAAGCAGGTTCTAGACTCTGAGCTAGCTGTCAGCACAGAGCCTGATGCGGGGCTCAAACCCATGAACATGAGATCTGACCTGAGCCGAAGTTGGAGACTTAACCGACTGAGCCACCCAGGCGCCCGGAAAAAAAATTTTTTAAATGCAGCTCTCCAGCATGGATGTGGTGTAGGAAGGTCAAGTCTCAGGGGTTGCTTCCTGAGGCCCACCTTAGTGATTTCGGGGAGAAGAATGGCAGCTCCCCAAGCCCTCCTCAGACCACGCGTTGTAAGCCACTCTCTTGAGTCTGACCTCCTCGTGCCATGGGCCGGCCAAATTGCTTTGGTTTTCAAATGTCTGCCAGGTTTCTAAATCCTAGTCCATACACTTTAATGCTGCTGCCCCAGTTAAAATGATCTCCTGCAGGCAGGATGCTTTCTAGCCGGGACTGAGTAGGGGGACTGGGGAGCCAGTTTTTCCCTTTCTTCACCTGGATTTGGCAAGCTGCCGAGCCCAAGGGAGAACAGGCCCACTGACAGGGACGAATTTCTCTCCCCGCACCCATTGGCTATATATGAAATGTTTGTCTCTCTCCATCCCACATCGAGGCCTCCCGTCTCCAGAGATCACTCTATGAGTGCTTTCAGACTCTCCTTTTCTTCGCCTCGGCTCTCCACCATGCTATATAGCCGTTCCGTGTGATGCCCCGCATGGCTGCTCTGCCCATGGGGCTCCGCCTGGCTCCTCTAAGCATGGCCCTCCGAGGTCCTAGGCCGCCTCTGGATACATGGCCCTTTGTGGCCCTGCACCAACTTTCTGGGCGCTCTCTCTCCTGAATCTGCTTTGGGCCCGCTTTCCCTCCCTTCAGAGCCTCCAGTCCCAGTTCTCACTCACTTAGGCATCCATGAGGCTGTTCTCAATAAAGAGTCTGTGCACACCTCCCGTTCTTATGGCTCAAGGTATTGTGGCTTTAATTCTTCTCAGTTTGATATTTGCGGGTGGTCTGGGATTACAGAGCTCCCTACTTCTCCACCATCTTGCCCTCCTCCCCACCTGTGTAACCTTTGAACTGACTTGAAGAAAGAGTAGGGATTTGCCAAATGAGCAGGATGAAGTGGAGGGTATTGCAGGAAAGAAGAAGAGTTTGTGGAAAGACCTAGAAGTACAAGAAAACAGGTTGTGTCTGGAATAACAGCCCCTAATGTGGTATTTCTGGAGATCTAAGTATTTGTGGAGGAATTTGGGACAGGACTGTAGCATGGGGAAAAGGTGCTTGCTATGTAGGCATGAGCCATATAAGAAGGATCTTAGTCAAGGGAATTAGATTTTATTCAGTAAACAATGGGAAACCATTGAAAAAGATTAAAAAGAGAAATGATATACTTTGTGCTTTAGAAAGAATGCGCTGGCTGCAAAGTGCTGCAAAGTAGAGAATGGACTGGAGGCATCTGGGCAGAACTACAGGCATCAGAGAGCCAATTTAGGAAGCTTTTCTAGTGGTTTAGGTGTGAGATGATGATGGAGTGGCAGTAAACATGGAGAGAGCTGATGAATTTGAGAACTATTTTAGGACTAGAAATGACAGGGCTTCGTGACTGAGTGGACGTTAGTGATGTGGGGAGAAAGATGGAGTTAAGTATGATAATCAGGTTTCTGAAGTTTAATCTAAACCAGTGACAGGGAAAGCACTGAAAGTGCCCTATGTATTAGAACATCAAGTAACTGTCAGGTTCCTGAAAGTCATTTCAGAATATTCTTTCTTTAGAAATCTAAGCTGCCAGACTCTGAGATAAAGGAGACAGGCATTCCCAAAAGTGAACATTGGTTCTTGTGTGTGGCTTTACTCATGTATCTATATGAGCAGAAGGTTGTGAGTGTACACATCTAAGCACATGCATACCTGTCTAGAACTATCTCCCCCGAAGAACTTACTTGGAGAAATGAATCCTTTTCAGAAGCCCATCTGATATTCCTGGACACAGGAAGTTAGTTATTCTTTCCTCTTTGGGCTAAGTCATTTTAGATTCAATCCAAAGCAAGATGGTTTCCTTCTTAGCCAATATTTCATAAATGTGGTTCATTTCTACTTGGTCCAAAGTAAAAATAAACTATGAAAGAAAAAATAAGCATATCTAAATCTGTATTTTGAGTGTCAGCTATGTACTTCCCCAGAGCTTCATCAAAACTGTAGCAGGGGCTTTGTTTTGCTTAAATGCACACTCAATAGGTGTACCTTCTTTGCCTCTATAGGGGAGCAAAATGATGGAAAGTTTTTCAGAGCAAAACGGCTGAATTTGGAATATTTGTGCATATGAATTTTTCCTTCCATTGATGGAGAAGTTGAGGTAAGAGCTCAATATATACCAAAAATATTATTATATTAATGACTAAGGAGCAATTAATGGCTCAAGGAAAACAGCATTTGAAAAGTAGAACAGATTGGCTAGCCCACAACTCCAAGAAAGGGGTGGCCCCTGCCCAAGCTGGATACCAAAGGAGGCCACCTTTGAGCCCACATGTTGGATCTGAGCAGTTCATCTGATTTTCACATTCTTGATATGAAGGAATCAATCCTTGGCTGAATCTCTTCTAGAGCAATGGCAAACATCCATTACATCCCAGCTGAACCTATACCAGATGACTGATATTTCCAATGGCAAATTAAAGTTTTCCAATCAGGCTGACATTAATGTGAACTTAGAACATGATCAAACCAACTCTTGCTCCAACAAACCTTCTCAGAGAGCACAAACCACCACAGATGGCAGCCTTTTATGCACGCACGCGCGCGCACACACGCACACACAAGCTGTCTAGATTTGTCAGCTCAAGGATGAAGAGGCTCAGGGCGCTGGGTGGCTGAGTCGGTTAAATGTCTGACTTCGACCCAGGTCATGATCTCACGGTTCGTGGGTTTGAGACCCGTGCCTGGCTCTGTGCTGACTGCTAGCTCAGAGCCTGGAGCCTGTCTTTGGATTCTGTGTCTCCCTCTCTCTTTGACCCTCCCCTGCTCACACTTTCTCTCTCTCTCAAAACATTAAAAAATTTTTAAATAAAAGGATGAAGAGGCTCTACATATATAGTCTTTTTTTTTCAGTTGAATGATGCATTTATTATCTTTTGCTTTTCAATATTTTATTTATTTATTTTTTAATAGTTTATTGTCAAATTGGTTTCCATATAACACCCAGTGCTCTTCTCCACAAGTGCCCTCCTCCATTACCACCACTCCCCTTCTCTCCTCCCCCTCCCCCTTCAACCCTGGTTCATTTTCAGTATTCAATAGTCTCTCAGGTTTCGCATCCCTCTC
>NC_043717.1:41847816-41869046 GCF_006229205.1 Suricata suricatta | reverse complement strand
ATATATATACCACATCTTCTTTATTCTTAAACATAAAACCAAGCCAAGATTCTGAGATTCCATGAGACAACTGGTATTCTTTCTGAGTGGATAAAAGCATAGCATGATCCAAATGGGATACCCTGACAGTAAAAGGATTCTTTATAAAGTTTCCCAGGGAGAAACTAAAACTCCACATTCCTTTAGCACCATGTACTTACTACAACCTATTTAACTAAAATAGTTAAATAAGGTGATAGTATTTTGTATACTAATGTTATAGTAGCTTTACCTCAAAAGAAACAGGCGTTGATCATAAAATCTTTCCCTAGCCCTAGGCAAAATTCTCCAGGAATCAGACTATTTAGTATTTAAAATTGTCCTCTTCTGCACTCTTTCCACCCACTCTTAGATGTATAGCTGGGGTGGAGGGAAGAACTTGCTATTATTTTCATATAATCTGTATATGAATAATACCTGAAACATTAGACTATGTTTCCATTTCCACTGATAATTATCATGGCTTTAGATCTCTCCTCTATGAGAAACAGAAGAGCCAGGATAATTGTTGGGCAGGGTGGGGGTAAATTGGGAAGAAAGGAAGAGGGGCTATAGAAGTCCAAGAAGAATAGTCCAGCATATCTAATTGAAATTAAAAATGGACATTTGATACATTTATGACAAAATCCATTTCATTAAAAAATGCTCTGGGTCCCCTTTTGCCCATGAGTTAACTGGTCTAGTAATATCCTGGACCCACCAATATTTGATTTTCCAGGGAAACATGGATGGATGACTAGTAAAGCAATGAACTATATTGCCTTTGGTTTCACCTATAAAATGGTGACTTTAACTCTCTTACCTTATTTTTGCCCAAGGCTGTGATGAAATACATAAGATGACCTGATAAAACATCACTGAGTAAGTGCCATACAGCACTAGATAACAATTACAAAATACAGGTTAGATTTCTCTGATGTGATCATTAGCCTATGACAAGTGAGAACCTCCCTAGTCAGGAAACAATCTGTAAACTATCTTGGAGCTAGAGCAGATACGGTTTCCTAAATGGTGACTGCTGGCACACATACAGGAAGAAGGAAGTCTGTTGCTCCAGAATGGAAGAAAAAATAAAGAAATGGGACTAAGCAGGCTTTCTAGGTAGAACCTGCTTCTTGGGGAGAAGGGCAAAAATCACTCGTGGTAACTATGGGAAGATGGTCTCATAGTCAAATTCAAGGAGTGTTCTTCATTCTCTCCCTCTCTTTCCTACATACAATCAGATCAAACTCCATTCAAGATCATATGGAGGTTGGGCCCAACACCCACACATACTTTCTTTTTTCTCTTTTCTACTCTCTTATTTATTTATTTATTTTTATTTATAGTTTATTATCAAATTGGTTTCCATATAACACTCAGTGCTCTTCCCCACAAGTGCCCTCCTCCATGACCATCACTCCCCTTCACCCTTCCCCTTCCCACTTCAGCCCTGTTTGTTTTCAGTATTCAAGAGTCTCATTCTTCTGCATGTTGCTGTCCAGTTCTCCCAGCACCACCTGCTAAACAGGCAGTCTTTTATCCATCGGATACTCTTTCCTGCTTTGTCAAAAATTAATTGGCCGTACATTTGTGGGCCCAGTTCTGGGTTCTCTATTCTATTCCATTGGTGTATGTGTCTGTTTTTGTGCCAATTCCATACTGTCTTGATGATGACACTTTGTAGTAGAGGCTAAAGTCTGGGATTGTGATGCCTCCCGTTTTGATTTTCTCCTTCAATGTTACTTTTCCTATTTGGGTTTTTTTTATGGTTCCATCCGAATTTTAGGATAGTTTGATCTAGCTTTGAGAAGAATGCTGGTGCCATTTTGATTGGGATTACAAAATCAACATACAGAAATCGACTGCATTTTTATACACTAATAATGAAGCAACAGAGAGAAATCAAGAAACTGATCTCATTCACAATTGCATGAAAAACCATAAAATACCTAGGAATAAACCTAACCATAGATGTAAAAGGCCTGTATGATGAAAACTATAGAAAACTTATGAATGAAGTTGAAGAAGACACAAAGAAATGGAACAACATTCCATGCTCATGGATTGGAAAAATAAACATTGTTAAAATGTCATTATTACCCAAACCAATCTACACATCGAATACAATCCCAATCTATTCTCTTTTTTAAAAGCATTAATTAATTAATTAATTAATTAATTAATTTTTGAGAGAGAGAGTGTGTTTTTCAGTGGGGAATGGGGAGAGAGAGTGGGGGACAGAAGATCTGACGTGGGCTCTACACTGACAGCAGAGAGCCCAATGTTGGGCTTGAACTCACAAACCAAGAGATCATGACCTGAGATGAAGTTGGGTGCTTAACTGACTGAGCCACCCAGGTGCCCCATACTTTAATTTTTAAAAAATTTTCCATCCTGTTTTATTTTGTTTTTCTTATTTTAATTCCACCAGTTTGTTTCCTGTAATTAAGAGTATGTTTCTTGTTTTCTATATTTTTTCCTTTGTTCATTAGGGTTTATTTTCCCTTAAACTTCACATATAAGGGGGAAATCATATGGAATTTGTCTTTCTCTGACTTCCTTATTTCACTTAGCATTATACTCTCTGGATCTATCCATGTTGTTGCAAATGGCAAGATTTCATTATTTTTTATGGCTGAGTAATTTCCATGGGTGTGTGTGTGTGTGTGTATGTACTTATTGCATCATCTTCGTCTATCATCTATCAATGGACACTTGGGCTGCTTCCATAATTTGTCTATTGTGAATAATACTGCAGTAAGCATAGGAGTACATATATCTTTCTGAATTAATGTTTTTATATTTTGGGGATAAATGCCTAGTAGTGGAATTAATGGATCGTATGGTAATTCTATTTTTAACTTTTTGAGGAACCTCCATATTGTTTTCCATAGTGGCGCCACCAGTTTGCATTCCCACAAACAGTGCATGACAGTTCCTTTTTCTCCACATCCTCGCCAACACTTGTTGTTTCTTGAGTTTTTTTTAAATTTTAGTCATTTATTTAGTAATGAAGTAATATCTCATTGTGGTTTTGATTTGCATTTCCCTGATGATCAGTGATGTTAAGCATCTTTTCATATGCCCGCAGACATCTGGATGTCTTCTTTAGAGACACAGGGAGATGCTTAGTCAATTAGCACTGTATTAAGAAATAGGCCCGCATAGACATTCAGGAGAAAGTATGTAATATATAAGGACCCAAAAACTATGTAGAAATAATACCTGTCTCATCTACTTTCAAATTCAGAACCAACGAGAAACACAGGAAACAGACAGGGATGAAAAATATCTGTCTATTACTGTTAAAATATGGATAGGTCGACAGGGGATATAAAGGCAGTAATAATCAGCTTCATAATACTCGTCTCACTTAGCCAGACAGAATCATTAATTCCTCCAGGGGTAGAGACAGAGGCCAAGTGGGTTATTCTAGCAGAAGTACTCCCAAGTGGATATATGAAGAGAGCAGAATGGAGGGCTCCAATCACTTGTCCCCCTACCTTGCAAAAGAGAAAAATATGACAGAGACATGATTAATACAGTTATCACAGGATGCTTCTCAAATCTCCTTGCCTTGTAATCTTGATTTTACCTCTTCTTGGCTCAGTTGGAAACTCACTCACTTCTCAATTGGAAAACACTTAAAAATACCCACTTTGCAGGGTCATTGTAATCATTGACAATAATGTATGGAAAGCACTTTGTAGAGTGCCTAGCAATTAGCAATTGTTCTCTCAATCTAGGGCAACTTAAGCTTCCTGAATGAATATTGTTAAATTTTCTCTTGAAAGACTGTTTCCATAAATATGTAAGTTTTTTAAATGAACATATGTTACTTCCATATAACCCCAAGCAATCTATAGATTTAATGCAATCCTTATCAAAATTCCAATGGCATTTTTCATAGAAAGAAAAAAATCCTAAAGTTTATATGGAACTACAAAAGACCTTGAATGACCAAAGCAATCTTGAGAAAGAAGAACAAATCTGGAGGCATTACACTTCTTAATTTCAAACTATTTTATAAAACAATAGTAATCAAACCAGTATAGTATTGGCATAAGAAGTCACATACACCAATGAAATAGAATAGAAATCCCAGAAGTTAAACCCAAGCATATGTGGTCAAGTAATCTTATTTAAAAAGGGCACCAAGAGAGGCGCCTGGGTAGCTCAGTTGGTTAAGTGTCCAACTTTGGCTCAGGTCATAATCTCACAGTTTGTGAGTTCGAGCCCTGCATTGGGCTCTGTGCTGACAGCTCAGAGCCTGGAGCCTGCTTCGGATTCTGTGTCTACCTCTCTCTCTCTGTTCCTCGCCTGTTTGCACTCTGTCTCTCTGTCTCTCTCTCTCTCAAAAATAAATAAAGATTAAAAAAAATTTTAGGGCTCTTGGGTGGCTCAGTCGGTTAAGCCTCCGACTTCGGCTCAGGTCAGATCTCACGTTCGTGGGTTCAATTCCCGCGTCAGGCTGTGTGCTGACAGCTAGCTCAGAACCTGGAGCCTGCTTCTGATTCTGTGTCTCCTTCTCTCTCTACCCCTCCCCCTCTCATGCTCTGTCTCTCTCTGTATCAAAAATAAATACAACATTAAAATTTAAAAAAAATTTTAAAGGGCACCAAGAATACACAATAGGGCAAAGATAGTCTCTTTAACGAATGCTCTTGGGAAAATTGGATCTCCACATGCAAATACAATGAAACTGGACCCCTATCTTACACCACCCCCACAAAAGTGAACTCAAAATGAATGAAAGACTTAAATGTAAGTCTTGAAACAATAAAATTCCTAGTAGAATATATAGGGGAAAATCTTCATGACATTAGTCTTGGCAATAATTTCTTGGATATGACACCAAAGGCATAGGCAAGAAAAGCAAAAGTAAACAATTGGAACTACATCAAACTAAAAAACTTCTTCACAGCAAACAAACAATCAAAAAAAATAGAACAAAATGATAGGCTACCTACAGAATAAGAGAAAATACTTGCAAACGGTATATGTCATAAGGGCTTAATATCCAAAATATATAAGGAACTTCTTCAAGTCCATAGGAACCCCCCTAAAAAAAACAAAACCAAAAATATAATAACTTGATTAAAAAGTAGGCAAAGGACTTGAATAGACATTTATCCAAAGAACACATATAAATATTCAACAGGTATGTGAAGAGATGCTCAACATCACTAATAATCAGGGAAATAAAATGCATATCACATCATACCTGTTAGGATGACCACTATTAAAAAAAGGAAATCTATATCAACAAGTGTGGGTGAGGAAGCTGAGAAACTGCAATCTTTGCGCACTATTGGTGGGAATGTAAAAAAATCGGAGAGCTGCTATGGCAAACAGTATGGAATTTCTTTTAAAAATTAATAGTAGAATTACCATTTGAGCCAGCAATCCCACATCTGGGTATTCATCCAAAAGAATTTAAATCAAGATCTTGAAGAGATATTTGCCCTCCCATGGTCACTGAATCATTATTCACAACAGCCAAGACGTGGAAACAATCTAAATGCCCGCTGACTGATAAATGGCTAAAGAAAGTGTAGGGTATACAGATAGTGGAAATTGAATATTATTCAGCCTTTAAAAGGAAAGGAAATATTGTCATAAGCTACAACATGGAGAACCTTGAGAACGCTGGCCAAGTAAAATAAGCTAGTCACAAAAGGACAAATAAATACTGCATGATTCCACTTATATGAGGTATCTAAAGTAGTCAAATTCATAGAAGTAGAAAGTAGAATGGTGGTTGCCAGGGGCTGGGGAGAGGTGGAAATGGGTGTTGCTGTTAAATGGGTATAAAGTTTCAGTCATGCAAGATGAAAATGTTCTAGAGATTCACTATACAACATAGTGCAAATACTTAACAATACCATAGCATGGACTTCAAATTTGTTAACATGGTAGATCTCGTGCTATGTGTTTTTTACCACAATAAAAATACAATCTTATATTTTATTAGAGCAAGGATTCTGAAACTATGGTCTATAAGCCTCAGCCCAAATTGAATATAACATTGCATGATGATGTGTAGTTCTCTAGGGGAGGGAGTGCATAAATTTCACTAGAATCTCAAAACAGTCCTTAATTCAGAAAGGCTGTAGAGGTACTGCTCTGAGGAAAAATGTATTCAAATTTGAGTTTACAAAAGTGGAGCTAAGGAAGTTAAAAAACAGGTTCAGGGAACGAATGCTATTTTAGTCTTCTTTCCAAAAAGATAAACTGGTCAGTAGATTTCTAATGAAGAAAAGACTCATGAGGATTTTTTTTTTAATGAGGTGGAAGAAAACAACCTGTTTTTTAATTTCTCTCCCTGTTTCTGCTGATTGGCCTTTTGCCTACCTCCTTTGCTCCTTTTTAGATCCTTTGTGATCCTTCTTGAATTTTAAATAATATTAGCATAATCCAAGATGCCATCTGAATCTCTCTCTCTCTCTTTTTTTTTTTTATCATTGTGTTACCCCTGGGTGAGAGTACCCATTCCAAAAGACTTCAACTGTAATCCAAATGTGTATTATCAATCACCATTCCTCTTTTGAGATGAAGTTTCCTATTTTTACCTGCTTACTGGACTTTCCACCTTTTCTCCCACAGGCAACTTAACATACTTTAGAGTGCATTCATTATCTGTCCCTTAGCCATATCATATGTGCACGCGTGCCCACACAAAGAAATACATCCTTGGATTTTTCTCTACTGCATTATTTTCACTTGGTTCATCCCCATCATTAAGTCTTTGTTTGCACACATACTCTATTTTTTGAGAGAGAGCGAGAGAGCGAGAGAGCACGCACGACTGCATGAGCAGGGGAGGGGCGAAGAGAGAGGGATAGAGAAAGAATCCTAAGCAGGCTCCTTGCTGAGCATGGAACCCCATGCAGGGCTTGATCCCACAACCCTGGCAACATGACCTGAACTGGAATCAAGAGTTGGAGGTTTAACCCACTGAGTCACCCAGGCGCCCCCACATAACACTCTTTTTAGCCACTTGCCAGGAAGTAGTTACAGAACTTGTAAAGTGTAGAGACACTTAAGAAATCAAGTAGCTCAAACCCTTCAGTTTGCAGACAGGGGGCATAGTCTTTTTTAATATGACAGAGCAATTTAACCGGCTGAGATTCCAGATATCACACGTTCTACCCAGTACCCTTTCCACTACATAATCAAGCTCCTACTAACTGGAAGGAAGAATAAGATCCCTGTTACTAGCAGTGATTTTTTATCAGTAAAGAAGGCAACATTATCTAGCCATCTGATGTTCAAAATGTCTACTTATGTGCTCTTTGCAGCAGGAGCAAGGGAATTTATGCTCTTCTGTTGTAATGATAAAAAGGATAAACGGAAGAGTGCAATAAGACAGTGTGGAATAAGTTTTGGAATAAAAATAGATTGGTTAAAGGCTAGCTCTGCATTTGTTTACATAATCATGTTATGAGGATTTTAACTCTTAACTTACCAAAGTGTTTTCATATGTATTATTTCATTTAGTCTTCAACAGGCCTGGGAGGCTATGTAGGTCAGGGTTTTTACTAGCTGAAGTTTAGGGATGAAGAAAATGAGAGTAAAAACAGTTCAGTTATCTATCCTTCTCTGCCTGACTTAGGGACACAGATCAAGGGAGACTACTGAATACTGGAGATGAAGAACCATGGACTGAAAGGGGAGGGGGAGGGAGGGAGGGGGTGATGGTCATGGTGGGGGGCACTTGTGGGGAGAAGCACTGGGTGTTATATGGAAACCAATTTGACAATAAACTTTTATAAAAAAATCAGGTAATCAATATATTTAAATAAAAATTAAAATAAAACAAAAAAAAATTAAAACAGTTCAGTTATTTGCCCAAGGTCACCTATCTAGCTAGTGACAAGGCCAAAACTCACATGTGTTTCTCCTGCTTCCAAATTTCTTCCTCCAGTCTAGACACATAATTCTAGTAGACCTTGAGTGATAACTACACATTCTGTGAACTAAACTTTACAGATTTCAATATGCTGAGACTGCAACATACTGAGTTCTAGCAAGCAACAACCGTGTGGCAGTCTTATCCCACAAAGAAAAAAGTTTAGTTTCAAGGTGGGACCAAGCAAATGCATGCCATAGGTTAACACAAAATTAAGAATCAAGAAATAGAGACACCATTTTCTCAAATTTTCTTCTTTCTAGGAGGGGAAATGTGAAACAATGAACATGCTCAAAATGGTTCTTGTAGGTCTAGAAGTTTAAAAGATTAAAGGTGGTTTCCTACCTGAATCATCTCTGAAGACTTTAAAAAGGAAGGCTATTAACACCCAAATTGCAGTTTTATTAAAGAAAAGTCAGGTCAGCCTCATATAATGCAGGCAATTTAGAAGGCTGAGAAGAAAGGATGGGGGGAAGAAGGGAGGCCTGTGAGAGAAGTTTCAGTGGCCTGCAGGGCTACTCAGCAGGCCTGGGGAAGAGTCAGTGACAGGTAAGGGAATAGAAGTAGACAGTGGAAACCTTGTCTGCAGAAAGCTGACTGTGGAAGGCAGGGTGCCACAGTGTATTCCTTGGAGTTGAGGAACAACTTGCACAGGAAGAGGGCAAGAGACACCATAGGCAAGAGGGAGTGGGAAGGTCCCCTTGAGTCACAACTGACTTGTCTAAACTTTCCCTCTTAGTATGAGGCTTTTTAAAAACTCTGCCTGCATGTGCCCCTAGAGACAATACCTCAGAGAAGGTAGGCAACTTGTCTAGGACAAGATGAGAAATCAGCGTAAGATTTAATAACAGATTCATTTTTTAAGACTATTACTATGGGTGTTTGCTTGTGTGTGTGTGTGTGTGTGTGTGTTTGGTCTGTTCTAAAACTCAAGCTCTGAAACTACAGCCTCAAGCATGAATAGATGAGCAGAAATGTTCTGGACCCTGTCTAAAAGCTGATTCTTCCAAAAGGCACATTGTTAATTGGCCAGCTTATCAATGGATTCTCTTTCCTGTAGGTTTGTTTAGGAGTGGAAACAATACTACTAGTCTGCGAGCAGTTTGCTGATTCCTGGCTTGGTCATCTCAGTGGGGGCAAGTGCAAGGCCATGCCAGGAACTCCAGATGACTACAACATACACAAGCACAGTGCTACCCATAGACGCCAGCGCTGAGCCAGGGTGCGGCTAAGCCCGGGCAGGGGGCATCCTCAAAGTGCTTCTTTATTTAAACTATGCTCTGGGGCAATGTTTCATAATGACCCCACACACCTAATGCATACACACAGAGCAGCCTACACACACAGCCCCACTGTGTTTGCTGGCCTGCTTTCTTTACTTTCCATCCCTCTAGGCAAGGTTCACAAATGAGCAGCCTTGTCATCCTCCCAGGACCTGGTTTGAGGACCTTCAGAAGAAAAAGGCAGTCAGAGAAATATGAACACGCTAATCGGGAAGCCAGCTTTTCAGCCCACTCGGCCACGCGGGCTATCCACACTAAAGACTTTTCACCTCCCCTCGCCTAGGCTGGGACTGGCTGGAGGGGCGGGGAACACGGCGGTAAGGAGGAGGACCAAAGTGGGGGGCAGCTTGAATGAAACAATGTAACAATTGATGTAAGGCCTCGCCTAGCTCCCGCTCCCCAGCGATCCTATAGGCCAGGTCCCACTGACTGCCCCTCCCCATTGCTCCGTTTTCTTGTCCATTATGCGCCATCCCTCCGCCTCTCCTTCTTTCTTTTCTTTCTTTTTTTTTTTTCTTCTCCTCCCCCCCTCCCCCTTTCTCCAGCTCTGTGTCATTTCCTCCTCGCGCTCTACTAGCCCGCTGCCGGAGCGTCTCCGACCGGGAGAGTAGGCGGAGCAGGGCGGTGCGGGGCGGCGTAGCGCTGGAAGGCGATGGTGGCAGAGCCGCTGGGGGCGGAGGCAACGTACCCCCCGCGGAAAAGGAGCCCCGCGGTGCCTGGGCCCAGCGGAGGATGGAGAACCGGCCTGGGTCCTTCCAGTATGTCCCCGTGCAGCTGCAAGGGGGGGCCCCCTGGGGCTTCACTCTGAAGGGGGGTCTGGAACATTGTGAACCGCTCACAGTGTCTAAGGTAAGAACTGGCGCCTGTGTCCCAGCAGTGCCCAATTTTGAATGGGCAAGCGGGTGCGCAAGCTGCTGCGGGACGCCGGCCCTCAGACCAACTCTAAAACTTGTTCCGAGCTGGGGGTGAAAGCCCTTATGTAGAGCATTTAGCTGCCTGGAGGGGTCTTGCCACCAAGCCCAGTCACAGACACCCTTGATGGGTGGCGGAAGCACTGGACGGGAGCATGGGGGCGAGATCCCTGTGCGTGCACACTCGGGAGGCTCCAGGGACAGTTTTTGCTCTCCCACGTCGCGGCGGCTTCCCCCCTCAGTTTGAGCTAAAGGAAGTGGTGGCTGTTGGAGGTTTCTCCTTGGAAGTTCCCGCGCGGCTGCGGGACAGGCAGCGCCGCTTGGCAGCTCTCAGTCGGCAGCATCGGCCCCTCCAGCGAGCAGCGGGTCATCCAGCTAGGGCAGGTTGCAGGGCGAGGGTCTGGTGTGGGAACAGGGATGGGGCACTGGTGGCTTTCGCCGGACTCACTTCCCAAGGCCAGACGCGCACATCCATTCGGCTGGTGAGGCGTTGCTCCTGCGGGTTCGGCCCGGCCTTTCCCTCCCTCCGGAGTCCTGCCCCAGCGCCGGCGAGATTTCCTGCACGTTGAAAAGTGTGGAGGAAACTTTTGCGCCATGGAGAGCAGCTGTGCTGGAGCCGCCGCCGCCGCCGCCAGGGTTTGTTTGTTTTAGGAGGCTGTGATCCGCTGGAAGCCAACTTGCAGCCTAGGACAGGGGAGAGGAGCTCTCCTGTGTGCTCCAGAGCCCTCCAGAGGAGCCATCCCCAGCAGGAGTGAGGGGGTGTAGGGGCTGCGGGGGCCGTTCCTGGGAAGAGAGATTTGTGGGGCCACTCACTTTGTGGCGCCAGATTGCCAAGTGAACAGACGTCAAGAACTTTATCCCACTTTTGTTTTTGTTTTTGTTTCTTGCAAAGGCTCGCATCTGAGAAGCTCTTACCCTGCCAGCCCACGCAGATTGCAATTCGGACTGTGGATGTGGGTTTGGGCTGCAGATAGAAAGGTGTGGCTTCTCATCGGGGAACAAATGTCTCTAATTTTTTGGCTTTGTAAGGGGAGGTCACGTCTCAGCAGGGGGTGCCCAGTGTCCCGCTACACCACTCACAGGAACCCATGCTGCTTTCCCCCTGGCATTGGATGCACTGGTAAGCTTGTAGTGTAGAGGTCCTTCAGGCCTTGGGGCCCATATCTTCACCCAGCTGTCTCGTGTATTTCTAACCAACCTGAGGTGCCTTTCTCACCCACTGTCACATCCCCTTCTTAAGGCACTCTCCCTCCAATATTCTCTGAGGGAGTAATAAGCTTTTATTTTTTTTTTTAAACAAAACAAAACAAAACAAGAGCACTAACAACCATTTTTTGGGAGCGGAATCCTGACCTTCAGGAATTTCTTCTAATCAGACTCCTCTCTTTCTTTTTTTTTACCAAGGTCAGAATGGGCTATGCAGCCCTCCAGGGTCTGGCAGTTCCTTCCTTTCTTTTTCTCCTTGCACCACCCATAGAATTTCCACAGTCTGCCTAGACAGCCTATCTTGGAGAGGACGTTTTTTCACCTCTGCCCAGGGCTGACCCATCCTGAGAAGTGCGCTGGAGAGCGCTTATTGCTGTGGCCCTCCCTGGATTGTTTTGTGTGCCAGTGCTGAGCATAGCAGGGGGTGTTACAAGTACAGGGCAGCCAGCAATTTGTGGTCTGGCTGGGGGATTTTTTGAGGGTAGATGAGGGTTTCTTTGGCCAAACAATTGAGGAAGTGAATCGTGTGTTGAGAGGCAGGGTGCCTTTTAATGATTCCCTTTCGGCTGAACATACAGTTGACCCCTATTATATGAAATCTCATTATTACACACATTTGGGTATGCAGGGAGTAGAATCATTTCTCCCATCCCTCCCACATAGCCTGGCATGGTATTTAAGTTCAACGGTTGTATTTTTTTTTCTATGCCAAGACACTCTGTGGCATAGTTCATTAGTCCCCTTTTCATTTTTCTAACTTATTTTTGTTTCCCCTTATGCTTCAGAACAATACAGCTTTCTTCTCAAAAATAGCCTAAGCCTGCACACACTGGTGTGGATGGGATGGAAGGTTGTAGAAAGAGAATTGTATTGGCAGATTGAAAACTTGGGTTCTAATTCTTGCTCTGCTGCTCATTAGCTTCAGGGTCCTGAGTTCATCAGTCCCCACCCCCACCCTGGGCTTAGGTGCCCCCATGTCTATAACAAAGTTCAAGTGGGGGAGTCTTTAAATAAGACTATGACAGTCTCATAGGCAATCCTTTCTGCTAGCTTTGATCCTTTCCTCAGAAGGTTTGTGGACTGAAGAAGATGAGGCTTTATTCCATTAGCATACAGCATTACTGTTTATACTGTGTTTCCATATCCCTTGTTTCATTAGCCTCTTCCCACCACCCTGTGAGGCAGTCAAGGGAAGGTTGTGGAGAAACTGATGGAAAAACTGAGGCTGTGATGCACTGAATGGCTTGCCTAGGTCTGCCATACAGTGAGTCAGTGGTAGGCTCTATGTCTATCATATTTTCTACTACTTGGAGAGTTTCTTGATTCTTCTGGTAGTATTGAAGTTTGTGAAGGGGCATGGGGCAGTACCATTCAGGGATGTATCTAGTCTTGACAACTTCCCCAGTGACTCTTTCCATACCAGCCTGTGGTTCCATAGTAGGTGAGGCCCAGATTGCAGACACTCCCTGCTGAAGTCTGGGCTCTGGGAGTAGAAGAGGATGGATTTAGTGCCTCCAAATTACTGCGATGATTTCAGGTCAGGCAGAGAGAGGGGTAAGGTCCAAGAACCATGGTGAGAAATGCTGGAGAATCTCCTTTGGTGTTACAGGATAAAAAAGCAATTTGGGTCTGGTATGGCATACATGTTTGGAGATAGCTGAAGGAGACATCTGGGGAGTGGTAGGGTTTCAGAAAGGGAGCTTAGTGAGAAAAGAATGCCTTGAGTGTGAAAGTCTACCTCATATTTGTCATGGGAGACTCTCTGGACCAGGAAATGATCAGGTTGGGAAATGCTCAATTCCTACTGACTGCTGTGATTTTCTTGAATGTGGGGAATTCAACTGCCCAAGCTTTAGAAGACTGGTGTAGTCTTCTGACAATCAAGTGAGAAAGAAAGAAGAAATGCTAAAAAAAAAAAAAAAGGCACTGCTATTGATTATTCCAAGTGTTAAGGGGTGGTTTATAATTTCTCCATACATTGCGATGTTTCCAAAGAAACATAACCCACAAGGGCTTTGGGCCCATGACCTTGGTGTTATTAATTCCTTTGGTTAGCATCTTCTACTAGTTCGTTGGCCCAAGAGGTCTGTTTGGATAAAGTGGAGATTATATTCTAAATGCATCTATCTGTTTTGCTATCTAGGAGTCCCATCTACAGTGTAGGCAGTCATCCATGAAGTTGGCTCCTTGCACTGGAAAAGATCTTCTTTGGGGAAAGGTGACCCTTCCAGGATTCTGGCAGCAGTGATTCTGCATCAAATAGGGCTTTTCAGAGGCCTCAGAGATTCAATGGTATCCTTTTGTCGGGTGTGTGTGTGTGTGTGTTTAAGTATGTATGTGTGTGTGGGGGAGACAGAGAGACAGACAGATGGACAAATGGAAAGAAACAGAGAGAGAGAGAGAGAGAGAGAGAGAGAGAGTTACTGAGCTGTTAGCTTGGGGTTCCTACATTCATTCTGAGTTCTTGCAAATATGCCCTGACGTTAGTGGAAAGTGGAGAAAAGGAGTGGAGACTAGTGGGGATGCAGGAGAGGGAGGAAATTTGGGGAGGAGAAGACAGGCTCATCCTACATTTTGCCTTATTCCTAGCCCATTTTTGGTGGCAGTCTCCATTTGGCACAGTGAAGCAAGTGGGGGCTGGTTATCGCCGTGGAACAAGGTAGGGTGGGATGGGGAAGTAGCATGGAGGAGAAGGAAAGTTCACTTCCTCCACTTAATGGGTATTGCTATTGCTATATCATCTTACCCTCTATATACCCAGATGTCTGTTTGCTAAATGGGAGTAGGCAGGTATCTTTATTATAAAAGATGATGTGAGAATGAATTGGGAAAACTCTAATACTGTTTGCTGTCTTTAGCCTAGGAAGATGGCAGAGCATGCTCTTTAAGTTGTTTTTAACTCTCCCTCACCCATCCCCACTGTGACCTTATTGCTAGGAGAAGCACACATAAAGAGGCAGTTGATATTTCAAGAAGATGTATGTAAAGTCAAATGGAGGCTCTCTTGTGACTGGTACTAAATTTGGGTGTGAGTTTGAGTGCTTGCTATCTGCAAAGATAGTGTTCTATGAGAACCATTAGTTGCTGTGAAACCTTTGTAGTTGTGTTAAAGGCTGACCCCAGACCAAGGCTTGGCATTCACGAAGGGACCTTCAAGGGATGTGCTTTTTGGGAGCAAGTACTGGGTACTTACAAATGAATCCCCTCCTCATCTGCCTCTAGAATCAGCAAAGATAGCTAGGGCCTCAGTTTCCCAACTGCTACTATCTCCTGGAAAGTAGAAAGCATTTGGAGACATGGAATGGGAATCCATCCAGAGAGATACAAAGAAGGTTGGAGGGAGGTAGGGCAGGAAGAATGGGGAGTGGGGGGGTATGTCTAGTAACCCTTGGCTGAGCTTTGGGTACACACTCTTTTGGGGCCTGCTGGGCTGTCATAATATACCTGGTACCCTATTGAGATCCACACATGTGCTCCTTAGAGTGAAAAAGGCCAAGCCTGGTAGAGGATTTTCCCCATCCCAAATCTCAGACAAAGAAAATAATTCACCTCCAGCTGGAAGACACTTGAGCATTGTCCCTTTAAAAAAATTAAAATGATTTCCCCTTTTGCTTTTCCCAACCCTCTCCCAGGACTTTTTTAAAGAGGAAAGAGAGACTAAGGCTTGATTTGGTGTTTATGGAGCAATTATCTGGAGGGAACACCACAGTTTTTATACTTAAGCTTCTTCAGAACCAGGAGGGGAAAAAGATGCTGACCCACTTGAGGAGAGTTAACCGCTACCCCACCCCCATCAAGCACCAAAGGGCAGACTTGATTCAGGGCTGCTAACCTAATGCTGTTCTTGGAGGGGGCCTAGAATCATCACAGACTCTCAGAGTCAAGAGGGCCTTTTGGAAGTCACCTGGTCTTAATCTTAATGGGTCCATTAGCCTTCTGTGTAGTATCTCTAAGCTTGTTCTCCTGTGCTTATGCCAGGAGTTCACTGCCTTCTTAGCCAATCCATTTCCTGGTCGGAAAGTTTTGATGATAGCAAACTTTTTCATATATTGGGCTGCAGTCATTATCTTTCTACCCTCCATCCATGAGTCCTAGACCTACCTTCTGGGACCACACTAAACAAGAATGCTTTCTTTTTGTCTCAGGACAGCCTATGGGAGGTTCAAAGACACAGACCATATTGCCTTGTCTCACTTTTCTAGGCTAAAGAGCCCCAGAAATTTCAGCTATTCCTTACGGCATCTGAGATCCAGACTTCTCTCCTGCTTCCTCCTCCCACTCTGGATACACTCCAGCTTGTTAGTGTTTCTCTTTAATTATGAACCCTATAGCCAAATACAATAACTGAGAGTCTGACCAAATTTGAGTAGGACCATTTTTTTTTTTGAAAAGAAAAAGACGGCTGAAGACCACTCTGGCTCTTTCTGATGTCCATGCCCTACAAAGGCTCTGTGTCAAGCAAGACATTTTAGTGGAAGCCATACACTTAAGGCATCTATGTAGACATCTAAGACAGCCACATAATATGTTTGGGAGGGACACATTTCATCTCTTATTATTTATTTAGAATTGTCCCAGCCCCAGGCCTAGCCCAGGCTAGTGTTGAGAAAGGGGCTCTAAGGGAGATGAGAGAGAAGATATAAGCCCTGACCTCAACGAGTATATATGTTGATACAAAAAGGCACAGAGAAGGAAGTTGTAGAGTAGAAGGAAGTGGCATTTAATGAATAGAGCCAAAACCTGAGCTTCAGAATGTCAGATGTATTTTATTATTTTTTCAATCAACTTTTAGCTTGGAATTTGTAGGAGTGACCTCTCTGAACTTAATGTTCCCTTTTTGAGAAAAACAGTGTCTGCAAGATTGAAGATGCTGACCGTATATGACATACAGTCTCCAACTTGCAGAGCCCTTATTTAGAATTTTAGACACATCAGTTCTCATCCCAAACCCATCAGATATGTATCTCCCTGTATACCACCACTGGCCTGGACTGCAAAATACTCTGCTGTTGCTGTCATCCCTGGGTTCTGAGGTCTTCTGTCCATACCCATTAGGGTCACTTCTGCTGGAGGCTTTGCACCCATGGCCTTGTCTCCCCATGCCCCTCACATCTACCAGTTTGTCACCTGAGTTGGATAAATATTCTTCTTGCTACTAAAGCCCTGATCAGGGAGTATATTGGAATGGAGCTTACTCCTTATTATTATTGAAGGAGGAGAAGCCTGGAGGAGAGACCGTTGAAGACTAGGAAACATGTCTTTCTGACACCGTGTTATTGATAGTGACTAGGTTCACAACAGTTCTGGGGAGGCCTATTAAATCCATAGTGTATGACTGATGAAATTATAGAACCTAACCACAATTTATAATATTCTGTCTACAGGAAACCTCCAAAGCTCCAAGCTGTTTATTTTCAAAAAGTATTCTTGGGAAAAGAGTTTATTCGTAAGTTAGGGACAAGTGCTCTTGAATCTCTGCTACAGAGATCTGGTTGGGTTTGGGGTTTCTACTACTATTGGTGCCCAACATGTTCATATTCTTTTTTTTTTAGTTTATTTATTTATTTGGAGAGAGACTGTGCATGTACACAAGCGGAGGAAGGACAAAGAGACACACACACACAAGTGCGTGCGCGCGCGCGCACACACACACACACACACACAGAGGCAGAGACAGAGACAGAGAGAATCCCAACAGGTTCCATGCTGTCAGTGGAGAGCCCACTGTGAGCTCTATCTAACGAACCACAAGATCATGACCTGAGCTGAAATCAAGAGTCAGATGCTTAACCAACTGAGCCACCCAGGAGCCACCCCCAACATGTTCATCTTCTTGATGCTGGGCACAGATGTGTGTCCTCAGCATATGTATGGTCAAATTTGTCTCTGAAATTGAACTCCAGGTTTACCTGTTACCTTGTAATCAATAATTAATCCTTTTATGTTGCTTATGTTGTTACCTAGATCACTTTCAATTTCTGTGGAACCAGTATTTGTCCCCTGGTGCTCTCTCTCCTGAAATATGCCCTTCAGACAGACTTCAATTAAGTCATTAATGAATAGTTTGAGATATGATTTTCCTGGCGAAAGATTGTCTTCCAAGGACTGGGATGGGGTATAGGTTTGTCTCTTTACACTCCTTTGCCACAGCCAGTGTAAATAGGCCAAGTGGAAAGATTGTTTTAGACATTAGTTTTGCAAGAATGATCCGTTCTTCCTCACATCCTTTTGGCGTGTTTACTTGGGCACATAGCCATCCTGGCTGGGCACTGAAGTTGCAAAGATCAAGACGATTTGGTTTCTCAAAATGACTAACCCCTCCCCTTTAACTTCACATCCACTCCCTCCTTCGTCAGTGCAAGTCTATGGCTATACTGTGTTACAGAGTGAGCACTGCCTAGTAGCAACAGAAACACATTTTCCGTGTATCCAGGCTCCTCTCTTCTTTCATGTCCAATCTTTGGTTCCCAGCCCCCACCCATCAGCACCAGTTGCTCAAGGCCTACCCTTTGGACTGGCTCATTCAAGTGCCACTGCCTCTTTGTTCATTCACTGGCTGCTCGGCCCTCTGTCCAAAACCCAACTTTTTTTCTTCTTTGGTCAAAGAGGGCCCTTCTAGTTTGCTGTACCAGCCATGCTTCTGGTGGGAAGTTCACATGCTCAGCCATGCTTCCGGTGGGAAGCTCACAGAGTGAAGGTTGATAAGGTTTGAAAACACTCAGCAAATTAATAGCTGGACATTGGGGGATATTTTCTTATACTGTCTCTCTCTATCCTGTTTCAGTGGAGGACAGGACCTTTGTCACATTTCTGATACTCTTTTATCAACTTGCAGAGTAATCTTGGCATGCTGCTTCTCCTCTCTGCATCCTCCTGTTTCTTCTCAGACTCTCTGTGGGGTGAGCTTCTGCTTTATTGAAGGGCTGTTAAGGGCTGCAGGATCCTTGCTTGGTCTGGGCTGTGGAAGTGTGAAACCTGACTGACATCAGGCAGTTATTACAGGGCATTGCTTTTCTCCACACTACTACCTCCTATCTTCCCAGAAGTGGCTGTTTCTTGGTATGTTCTCAAGAATGGCATGCGGCATGGTCTGTTAACTTTCACTCAAGTCTTTTAATGTTACATCTGTGAGGAATGTGAGAGGTGGGACTAATTTGACAAGATCAAGGGTTAAGCCCAGTGACGGACAGATCCTTTGTGGTGTCTCCTGGCCCCCACCCGAATGCCACTCAGCAGATTCCCAGCTGTATGCTCGGCTCTCTTCCTGAGCCTCTGGCAGGGAAGTTTTGAATGGTTCTCCTATACTGTCTTTCACGGTCCATCAGAAATTGATTTTTGGGGGGGAATGGGGGTTGTGGGTGATGTGAGGTAGACCTGGGAGTAAAGCTAGTTCAACGAGTTATTCTGGAAAGGGGTTAGAATCTCATGGCTGCAGCCCCATCTTTACTTATGAGAAGATGACAAGCTAAAGCTTTGTCTTTGTTGAGTAGCCTTGCTGTTTTCCATTTCATTTTGCATGTGTTTGATGTCAGGAAAAGCTCCCATGAAAACCTCTGCAGGTAGGCAGCATTTTATCTGACGGAGAGGGTGAGTGGTGACATCTTGGAGCCTCAGGGTTGAGTAACTGGGTCTTGATTCTCATATTCTTTGGAGGGCTTTGACTGAGAGTTAGATGCTCTGTGTTAATTTCAAGTTGCAATCAGGGAGCATTAAGACAACAGGCTGGATACTTGTGTGCAAGTGCCTCACTGGGTAGAGGCAGTGGAATTTGGATCGATCTCAGCAACCTCTCACACCCAAAGGGTAGTCAAGGCCTAGACATGGTGGGATATAAGAGGTAACAGACCTGCTATGTGGCAAATACTACTGCTTCTAGGTGTTTTACATGGATTCTCATTTCATTTTTTACAGTAACTCTTTGAGGTAGATACTTATGTTTCCACTGTACAGATGAGGGGACTGAAGCTCGGTGAAGTTCAGTAATAGATTATAAGTCACATAGTAAGTGCAAGAGCTGGCATCAAAATTTACTTCTGTCTGACCCCAAATCCCAGATTCTTTCTATAATACCATGTTTACATGGGTGAATAAGAGAGAGAGAAAGACAAAAAGAACTGGATAAGAATATGAGGCTGAGGATGGGGACAAAATGAGATAGAGAAATAAGCTAGAAATGAAAAGAGTAAAATGAGCAGGGGGCAGGGGTGAGAGGGAGAGGAAAGGAGGGGAGAGAGAAATGAGATAAATGGAATTTTGTGCAAAAATCAGTAACATTACCTGTACATGCTCCTCAGGGGCCAAGATCAAAGGAAGGATTTTGTTTCGTTTTGTTTTAAATCTCAAATCAGGGTAAGGGGTGCAGGCTCATATTCAGAAGGCCTGAAGTTTAGTCTGTGCTTTGCTACTCAGGTGTGTGTCCTTGGGCAAATCATTTCCCTCTCTGTGTCTCAATTTCCTCTCTTGCAAAATGAAAATGATAAAACTCACATTTTTTCCCTAAGAGGAAAGGAGATTGGTTTTATCCTTTATCTCATATAAATACCAGATGTGTATGTGATTTAGGAGAGCAAAAGCATTCCACAAGTGTCTCTTATTAAACAAAAATTCTCTTAAGAGAATTTTGAATTTACAAGATTGTATGCAGATACCAAATCTTTCAGAAGGTGTGAAGTGGCAAGACATCTTTAATGGGATGTCTTCTGCAGCCAGAGTTGAAAGACTGGACATAATTTCTGGCTAATATCTGAGAAGCCAGCATTTTGAAAGGCTATGCTAAACCTTGTTTGGCCTCTGCCTAAGAGCTCTCAACTAAGCCTCCAGTCAATAATCAATCAATCAACCGACCAGTCAACACATATTTGTTGAGTTCTTTGTAAAGTGCCTAACTCTAAACAAGAGAATACAAGACCTGTTCCCTGGAAGTGACAGTTCTGTGAGGAGAGCCACTACTGCAAGCCCACAAAACAAAAACTTTTAAGTGCTGAAACCATGGGATAGGCTCTAAGAGCAACATATATTCAGTGGAAAGAAATTTCACTGTGGGTTGATGTGGTCAGGGGGAGCTTTGTGGAAAAGGAGGAAGAATTGGAGCTAAACCATGAAGGATATATAGGTTTTAGGTAGGCTGGGGAGGAAGAAAGTCATTCATTCTAGTTAGTATATGCTAGTATATATGCTGTGTGTCCTAAAGACAGACAAGAGACTGAGGTCGGTTTGCTCACCTGACAGTAAAATAATAGCATGAACTCCCCAAGGACAGGTTGTGTGTTATTTGTTCACTTATTCATTCATCCATTCATTCAATTTATTGAATGTTCTAGGAATTGAGCAAATTTTCCTCTGGCCTATGAAACCAGCACAGAGTTCCATAGCTATCACTTTTATTTCTAAAGTTTCTAACAAAACTTTCAGATGCATAGTCTGGGCAAGACAGTGGTTTTCCAGTTGAACACTTAGGAACTCATTTATTAACACCATTCTACAGATGAGAAAATTGAGGCATAGAGAGGTTAGTTAACCTGCCCAATGTCATACTGCATGTATGGTTAGATAAATGAGTCAGTGGAGATCTGCTTGATTGTTGCAGACTACAAGAATATAAAGGTGATGGATATGAGCCAGCTATTCTGAAGAACCCAGAAAACTGGGCAATAGAATAGATTCGGGTTTGAAGAGGGTAACCATTTTGTTGTATTAGAGGATTAGAATTAATGTATTCAAGATAAAGCATCTAGCAGAGTACCAGTCACATAAGTGTTTCCATGAGGAAAGACCTGAACTGAACAATATGAAGGGACATTTTTTTTTTTTGAGAGAGAGAGAGAGAGAGAGAGAGAGAGAGGAGAGGCAGGGAGAGGGAGAGGGAGAAGGGGAGGGAGGGAGGGAGAGAGAGAGAGA
>NC_043717.1:41845189-41847716 GCF_006229205.1 Suricata suricatta | reverse complement strand
GAGAGAGAGAGAGAGAGAGAGAGAGAGAGAGAGAGAGAGAGAGAATCTTAAGCAGCCTCTATACCCAGTGTGGAGGCCAATTCAGGGCTCAATCTCATGACCAACCATGAGACCATGACCTGAGCCAAACAAAGTCAAGAATCAGACATTCAACAGACTGAGCCACCCAGGTGCCCCATGAAAGGGCATTTTAAGGGAATCAGCCATCTTGGCAATGTGCATTAGCAAGTTGCCAGAGGTTTGTGGTATTACACACCATTTGGATCTGAAGAAATGAAGGAGAGGCAGGGTTTGGAGATGGATCCATTATAACTAAAAGGTTCTAAGCGGTGATAGGGATTGGGAGGCCAATGAGTTTTTGTTGAGTTTTGGGTCTTCTGAGACCTAGGTCTGTAGGACTATGCAGTTAAGAAGTTCCATAGACAATTTGAGGGAAAATAAAAAGATTTGTTTATTTAAACCCACTGATCAGTTAAAATAACAAATCATTGTTTGAGGACCCTAATGGTTAACAAAGGCAATTTACCAATCTGCTGATTGTTTTGTAAATTAGTTAATTACCAGACAATCTCATGCTCCAACAGACATCACAGGCTTGCATTGTTATTTAGTGAGCTTTTCTGGTCATAGCTTTGTCCTGTTATCTCCTTCAATCTGTGGGATGCCTGGTCACCTGAGGTGTTACTGGCTGAAGTTCCTTCTGTCTAACTTAGTACTTTAAAGTGATGGGAAAGTCCACAAATCAAACAAACAAAAAATAGAAGAAACTGTCAAAATGCCAAACTTCAGACATGGAGCTTGAAATGTTAAAAGGTTTGAGGCTGTTGAAAAGCATCATTTGCCAAGATGTTTAAGGATTATTTTCTCTATATAAAAAACAGAATGTGGAGGCATGGTAAAGCAAACCTCAAACCACTGGAATTTCAAGTCTGTATTGCATTTAAACATTTTTTAATTTAATTTTATTTCTTTTAAGAGAAGGGGGAAGGGCAGAGAGAGCTGGAGAGAGAGAATCCCAAGCAGGCTCTGCATTATCAGCACAGAGTCCTATGCAGAGCTTCATCTCATGAACCATGAGATCATGACCTGAGCCGAAACCAAGAGTCAGACACGTAATGGACTGAGCCACCCAGGCATCCCTGTATTGCATTTTTGTTATTATCAGTTTTATATTATACATAGTGTAATATTATTAATCCATGAATATCATTCTTAATATTTCTACAGTAGTATTGGTTGTTAAATGTGGTCTTTGAAAAAGCACTGTTAAACTTGTAAGTATGATTTGACTGCCCTGTGTGGTGTCCCTACCATACTGTCATCCTGATTCTTACATTAAAATAAGAAGGAAATAGAGAATTGCTTCAAAAATTCATTTACTGCCAATCTGGCTGGAAAATGTCACTTTATTATTATGAGATGTTTACAAATTTGGGGTGATTATCTGACCCAAACCGTAGCCCTGATGCCATGTATACTTACATGAAATTCTCAGGAGAGGTTAATTTTGTGTACCCTTGGGCTACCCACTCCTCTTCTGTCCCATCCTTCTGAGATTTACTTTCTAGATCCATTAGTTTTGGGTAGTGTCAACCGCTAGTAAAACTCAGAATGTTGCAAAGATGCTTGTGCTCTCAAACTTGGCCTCTCTACTCCCTCCATTGTAGACAGAATTCCCTTCCTGCTAAGGGCTAATGGGCACATGCGTTCCTTTACCTAATTCTTCTCTCTGTCAAGGTGAAATAGTTTAAAATTTATATTTGAAATTGACTTGAATATCTAGCTGCTGATGCTCTTTTGTGAAAAGGACTCCCTGAATGCTCTGGCTTTTACAAGAGCCAGCTTGCTATCTTTTCTATGCTGTGTGAGTTCTGGTGGGAAGATGAGACTCTCCCCCTCTGGATGTAAAGGGTTAAATATGTAATTTTCATATTTTTCTGTGCCTTTGGCTGAAGAAATGTGCAGTGTTCTGAAACCTGCCCAGGCCCTGAATATACTGTATCTGTTTAAGGAGGGTTTTGGCTCTTTGCCCGTCTCAGCTGCATTAGGGTTCAGGTTACATTCCTCTCCCCTTCCAGCCACTAATAAAAGCCAAAAGAATTAAGGATCAGGGAGAGTTAATTCCCAATGCTAAGACCTAGGTGGGGCCCTTCCACCTCCCATTCCGGCTTCTAGGTTGGAGCCTTAATTTAGGGCTGAGATCTAATATAAGCCTATAAGTGACTGTGATCTGGAACAGGCCCCAGAAAAGCACTTGACAATCAGGTTTTGCCCTATGTTGGCAGTCCTCTCTCTCTCTCTCTCTCTCTCTCTCTCTCTCTCTCTGTGTGTGTGTGTGTGTGTGTGTGTGTGTGTGTGTGTGTGTATCTCTCTCTTTCTCCTTTTTTCTCTACCTTTCCCCTTGCCTCACACTTTTCTGTTGGGTTCTCACAAGAGACCAGTGACCACAGGGGCCAAGCCACCTAATGCTATTACAGAATTGGAAATGATGTATCATAGTTCCTTTCTTCTAAACTGGAAGAATTGG
>NC_043717.1:41821905-41845089 GCF_006229205.1 Suricata suricatta | reverse complement strand
CTCTCTCTCTCTCTCTCTCTCTCTCTCTCTCTCTCTGTGTGTGTGTGTGTGTGTGTGTGTGTGTGTGTGTGTATCTCTCTCTTTCTCCTTTTTTCTCTACCTTTCCCCTTGCCTCACACTTTTCTGTTGGGTTCTCACAAGAGACCAGTGACCACAGGGGCCAAGCCACCTAATGCTATTACAGAATTGGAAATGATGTATCATAGTTCCTTTCTTCTAAACTGGAAGAATTGGATAGATGAAGCTTTTACTTTTTACTTCTACTTAAGTCCCTGACCCAACTTCAGTATAATATTAGGAGTCTCATTCAGAATAAGAGGTGTCATTCATATCTCACCCCACTTAAAAGAGTTGTGTAGTAATGTGCTTTGAAGTAGTGAGCTCAGACAGAGTGCACCTCTGAAGGAGGATCTTGCAAGAGCTGGGACAGGCGTGAAGAAGCTTCCTTCTGGAACAACTCTACTACTGTAGTGGCCTCCCTAGTGGTTTCCTTCCTTTTGATCATCCCCTCGCCCTGCCACTTAAAGTTACTTAGTTACTGCTACCTGTAAAATAGAGCCGAAACTACTTCAGCTTGCTGTATGGACCATTCACCATCTGGCTCTAGTCTTACTTGTGTCATTCCTTCCTTCCAGGACCCAGACTTTAAGGCAGAATACTTCCCTCTCTGCATGCCTCCAGACATAGCGGGGGAATTCTGACCTCCAAATTCCCCATCCTGATGTTCCTTGCATGGCTTTGCTTTACACTGCATACTTGGAAGGCCTTCCCTCATCTCTGCTTCTTCCAACTGTCAAGCCCTAGCCATAAGCCTCAAGGAGATCATCTTGTGTTCCTGGCAGAAGTAATCTCTCCCTTTTTTGGTTGCTGGAGTTCTGATTTTCCAGTAGAAACCTTTGGGCACTTTTGCTGCCTTGTGTCTGGCTTGCTGGACCAATATCTTCTAGAAGACAATGGTTATATCTTCTGTATCTTTATCATTGTCCTCAGCACTGAGCACCAAATAGAATCTCCATAATTGTTTGCTGGAGGAGTCAAGCAAAAGTCTTGTACTCAATAATTGGTCATTTTGCCCTTCCCACTTCCAACCTGAAATTAAAAAGAGGATATGACTGTAAGAGCTGGATATACTGGCCATGTTTTCTAGTCTTTCAGTGACACCTAGTAAGTAGGGTGAGCCTTGAATGACACACATGTGTGAGCTAGGGACAGCGAAACATGTAGAAGGAAAGAATGGTATGGGTAGAAATTGAGAGGGATCCCAGAGGCAACTTTGGATGAGAGGGATGATGGCAGCAGTGGAGGATAGGGGAAGTTGCCTGCGTGTCTCAGAGCTGCTTGGAGTTTGGTTTGTAACAGTTAAGTTTCTTACTGCTGCAGGTCTTGTGTGTGAGCTGTGTTCCTGAGGCTTGCAAGTGAGAGAGGCCTGCTGGCTGATGATTACAGCACTCTCCTTGCTGTTGGGCAGTGTTGTTTTGAGACTCTTAAAACAGCAGCCACTCCTCCTGTTGCTATGAGTTCGGGAAGGACATAGTGTGAGTCTTCTGTTTGTCTCAAGTGTTTCTAATGCTTCAGCTGAAAGGAGATAGCTTTATGTGAACATACTGTGTGTGAGTGTTTGTGTGTTTCCACTTTTGCTTAAGCAAGCCCTAACATGTTCTGTCTGACTAGCCTTGGATGTGAGTCATTGTCTGGTATTTATATCCAGTGCTTTAAGTGTCCTCATTATTTGACCATGACATTCCTTTTCTCATTATTTTAGTCAAAGCTGAGAATGCTGAAAAGGGCCCCAAAGAACCATCTCTGTTCTTTCTAATGGGGTCTAATGTAATTGGTGGCTAACTGTCTCTGTGGAAGTCAGTTAGATCATGTCAGGACACCAAAAGGACAAATTGAAACTCAGAGTGGCAGTACTATGACAGTTTAAAGGACATACTGCAGGGCCCTCTCTTAGTTTGTTCCTGCTCATACTACTGCTGGAGAGTTTGAATCACTGGAGCTAACTTTGAGAACATGGCTGAAAAGGAACCCCCAGAAACGTGTGTCCTTATCAGTATCACCTAGTAAGTTTAAAAGGAGTACACACAACCTGAGAAGGTCTTAGAGGAGATGATTCAACCTTTGCAGGCATTGGTGGGAGAATCAGGGAATGTTAGCTTGCTCCTTACTGCCCTTTCCATCAAGGTCCTTCCAAAGCTGAAAGTTTTGTTTTGGAAGCATGCTCCTAGAGTGTGGGAATAGGAAATCCCATCAGGGGCACCATTGTTATCAAAGGGACAGAGCTTCAGAGAGGAAAGACATGACTGCTAGTATAGTCATTTGGAGGCCAGGCAGCAAGTAAATCATTTGAGAATGAATTAAAAGTTCAAAGGGCAGGAGGGAATTCTTTCGGAGGCTCCATAGGTACTTGAAAAATCAAAGAGATGGCCAATGTGCTTTTATTTTTTTGAGCACTGGTCAAAGGCACAAGGGAATGAAAGTACACAGTAGGAAATGGGCATTGCTGTTTCCATGTGCTTGGGAGCCCCAGCTCTGGGCTGGGGAGGATCAAAGCTACCAATAACTAAATGCCAGTTATGTTCTGGGAATTTTATATGCATAATCTCCAATCTTCTAATCACTACTGTAAATTAAGTGACAATATTCCTACTTTACAGATGACCAAAAGAAGAGGCTTAGAGGACCAAACATCATTCTCAAAATAACAGAGCCAGTAAATGGTAGAGCTATGGTTTGTTTATTTTTTTAATTAATAGTTTATTACCAAGTTAGTTTCCATATAACACCCAGTACTCTTCCCCACAAGTGTACCACTCTATGACCACCACCTCCCTTACCCATCCTCCTCCCACTTCAACTCTTGATTCATTTTCAGTATTCAATAGTCTTTCATAATTTTCCTACCTCCCTCTCCCTAAATTTCGTTCCCCACCTTCCCCTTCCCCTTTCCCTGGTCCCTTGTTAGGTTTCTCCTGTTAGACCTATGAGTGAAAACATGGTATCTGTCCTTTTCTGCCTGACTTATTTCGCTGAAATCCTCGAAATCCATCCACTTTGCTACAAATGGCCATATTTCATTCTTCCTCATTGCCATGTAGTATTCCATTGTGTATATATATATATATACCACTTCTTCTTGATCTATTCATCAGTTGATGGAGGTGGTTTAGGGTCTTGCCATGATTTGCCTATTGTAGAAAGTGCTGCTATGAACATTGGGGTACATGTGCCCCTATGCATCAGCACATCCCTTGGGTAAATCCCTAGCAGTGCTATTGCTGGGTCATAGGGGAGTTCTACTGATAGTTTTTTGAGGCACCTCCACACTGTTTTCCAGAGCGGCTGTACCAGTTTTCATTCCCACTGAAAGTGTAGGAGGATGCCCGTCTCTCCACACCCTCGCCAGCATCTATAGTCTCTTGATTTGTTCACTTTAGCCACTCGGACCCATGTGAGGTGGTATCTCAGTGAGGTTTGGATTTGTATTTCCCTGATGATGAGTGACACTGAACATCGTTTTATGTGCCTGGTGGCCATCTGGATGTCCTCTTTGGGGAAGTGTCTATTCATGTCTTCTGCCCATTTCTTCACTGGATTATTAATTTTTTGGGTGTGGAGTTTGGTGAGTTCCTTGTAGATTTTGGATACTAGCCCTTTATCCGATATGACATTTGCAACTATCTTTTCCCAATCTGTCCTTGCCTATTAGTTTTTTTTATTGTTTCCTTTGCAGTGCAGAAGCTTTTTATCTTGATGAGGTCCCAATAGTTCATTTTTGTTCAAGATTTCCTTACCTTTGGGGATGTGTCGTATAGGAAAATGCTGCAGTTGAGGTCAAGGAGGCTGCTTCCTGCTTTCTCCTCTAGGGTTTTGATGGTTTCCTGTCTCACTTTTAAGTCTTTCATCCATTTTGAGTTTATTTTTGTGTTTGGTGTAAGAAAGTGGTCTAGTTTCATTCTTCTGCGTGTTGCTGTCCAGCTCTCCCAGCACCACCTGTTCAAGAGGCTATCTTTTTTCCATTGGATACTCTTTTCTGCTTTGTCAGTGACTAGTTGGCCATACATTTGTGGGTCCAGTTCTGGGCTATCTATTCTATTCTTTTGGTCTATGTGTCTGTTTGTGTGCCAGTATCATACTGTCTTGATGATGACATCTTTGAAGTAGAGGATAAAGTCTGGGATTGTGATGCCTCCCGTTTTGGTTTTCTTCTGCAATATTACTTTGGCTACTTGGGTTTTTTTGAGGTTCCATTTGAGTTTCAGGATAGTTTGTTCTAGCTTTGAGAAGAAACAATGCTGGTGCAATTTTGATTGGGATTGCATTGAATGTGTAGATTGCTTTGGGTAATAATGACATTTTAACAATATTTATTCTTCTGATCAAAGAGCATGGAATGTTTTCCCATTTTTTTGTCTTCTTAAATTTCTTGCATAAGTTTTCTATAGTTTCATCATATAGGTCTTTTACATCTTTGGTTAGGTTTATTCCTAGGTATTTTATGGTTTTTCGTGCAATTGTGAATGGGATCAGTTTCTTGATTTCTCTTTTTGTTGCTTCATTATTGGTGTATACAAATGCAACCGATTTCTGTACATTGATTTTGTACCCTGCGACTTTGCTGAATTCATGGATCAGTTCTAGAAGGGTTCTGGTGGAATCGGTCAGGTTTTCCATGTTGAGTATCATGTCATCTGTGGAAAGTGAAAGTTTGACTTCTTCTTTGCCAATTCTGTTGCCTTTGATTTCCTTATGTTGTCTGATTGCTGATGCTAAGACTTCCAGCACTATGTTAAACAACAGTGGTGACAGTGGACATCTTTGTCATGTTTTTGTTCTCAGGGTAAAAAGCTCTCAGTTTTTCCCCATTGAGGACAATATTAACTGTGGGCTTTTCATAAATTGCTTTTATAATGTTTAGGTTAGTTCCTTCTATCCCGACTTTCTCAAGGGTTTTTATTAAGAATGGATGCTGATTTTGTCAAATGCTTTTTCTGCATCTATCGACAGGATCATATGGTTTTTATCTTTTCTTTTGTTAATGTGATGTATCACATTGATGGATTTACAAATATTGAACCAGCCCAGTAACCTAGGAATGAATCCCACTTGATCATGTTGGATAATTCTTTTTATATGCTGTTGAATTCCATTTGCTAGTGTCTTGTTGAATATTTTTGCACCTTTATTCATTAAAGATATTGGCCTATACCTCTCTTTTTTTGTTGGGTCTCTGTCTGGTTTGGGAATCAAAGTGATGCTGGCTTTATAGAACAAGTTCAGAAAATTTCCTTCTATTTTTATTTTTTGGAATAGCTTGTGAATGATGGGTGTTAGCTCTGCTTTAAATGTCTGGTAGAATTCCCCTGGGAAGCCGTCTGGCCCTGGGTTCTTGTTCGTTGGGAGATTTTTGATAACTGATCTGATTTCTTCACTGGTTATGAGTCTTTTCAGATTTTCTATCTCTTCCCGTTTGAATTTTCGTAGTGCATGTTTGTTTAGGAATTTGTCCATTTCTTCTAGATTTTCCAGTTTGTTGGTATATAATTTTTCATAGGAATCTCTGATGATTGCTTGTATTTCTGAGGGATCAGTTTTAATAGATCCATTTTTGTTCATGATTTTGTCTATTTTTGAGTGTTCTCTCTTCTTTCTGACAAGCCTGGCTCGAGGTTTATCAATTTTGTTTATTTTTTCAAAGAACCAACTCTTGGTTTCATTGATCTGTTCAACTGTTTTGTTTTGTTTCGTATTCTATATTGTTTATCTCTGTCCTGATCTTTATTATTTTTCTTCTTCTGCTGGGTTTGGGTTGCTCTTGATGCTCCACTTCTAGTTTCATTATGCTCTTTTAGATTTTGAATTTGCAGTTTTTCTAGTTTGTTGAAATAGGCCTGGATTGCATTATACTTTCATATTAGGAATTCCTTTGCTTCGTCCCAGAGAGTTTGAATTGTTGTAGTTTACTTTTCATTTGTTTCCTTATATTTTTAATTTCTTTTCTTATTGCGTGATTGGCCCAATCATTTTTCAGTAGGGTGGTTTTTAACCTCCACATTTTTGGAGGTTTTCCAGAGTTTTTCCTGTGATTGATTTCAAGTTTCATAGCATTGTGATCTGAAAGTGTGCATGGTATAATCTCAATTTGTTTGTATTTATGGAGGGATATTTTATGACTCAGTATGTGATCTATGTTGGAGTATATCCCATGAGCACTTGAGAAGAAGGTGAATTTCCTAACTTCAGGATGCAGAGTTCTAAATATATCTATCAATTCCATCTGTCCCAATGTGTCATTCGGGTCCATTGTTTCTTTAGTGATTTTCTGTCTGGTCGACCTATACATTGCTGTACCTGGATTATTAAAATTTTCTGCAATAAGCAAGTCTTATCAAGAAGATTGTTTATGTTTTTGATTAGTTGTTTTATGTACTTGTGTGCTTCCAAATTCGGCACAAAATGTTTATGATTGTTAGCTCTTCCTGATGGAGAGAGCCTGTAATTATTATATAATGTCCTTCTTCATCTTTTGTTACTGCCTTTTTTGAAGTACAGTTTGTCCGATGTAAATATGACTACTCTGGCTTTCTTTTGACTTCAGTCACATGATAGATATTTCTCCATCCCCTTACTTTCAATCTGAAGGTGTCTTCAGGTCTAAAATGAGTCTCTTGTAGACAGCAAATAGATGGAATTTGGTTTTTTTTAATCCATTCTGCTAGCCTTTGTCGTTTTATTGGAGCATTCAGACCATTTACTTTCTGTGTTATTATTGAAAAATGTGGGTTTAGATTCATTTTGTTCCCTGTAGAGTGCAGGTTTGTAGTGATGTCTCTGGTTCCTTACGTTCCTTACTACATTTCCCTCATAGAGTCCCTCTTAGGATTTCTTGTAGAGCTGGTTTGGTGGTGATGAATTCTCTCAATTTTTGTTTATTTGATAAACCTTTATGTCTCCTATTTTGAATGACAGGCTCCTTGGATAAAGGATTCTTGGTTGCATATTTTTCCTGTTCATCACATTGAAGTTTCCTGCCATTCCTTTCTGACCTGTCAATTTAAATAGATAGGTTTCCCTTTGTATGTTAGGGCCTTTTTATCCCTAGCTACTTTCAGAATTCTCTCTTTATATTTATCTTTTTCCAGTTTCACTATGATATGTGCCAAAAGTCGATTCAAGTTACATCTATGGGAGTTCTATGCACCTGTTGAATTTTGATGCCTTTTTTTCCGTCCCCACATTTGGGAAGTTCTCAGCTATAATTTGATCAAGCACCCCCTCAGGACCTTTTTCTCTTTCTTCCTCTTCAGGAACTCCTATGATATGGATATTGTTCCATTTGATTGTACCACTCAGGTCTCAAATTCTCTTTTCATGCTCCTGGATCAATTTCTCTCCCTCTTTTTTGGCTTCCTCTTTTGCTATAACTGTGTCTTCTAATTCACCTATTCTTCTCTCTGCCTCTTCAATCCGTGCAGTAGCTCCCTCCATTTTATTATACATCTCATTTTTAGCCTTTTTAACTTGCCATAGCTATTTTGAAGGTCCCTAGTCTTTGTATCAATAGCTTCTCTGATGATTTTTCAATTCCCGTGTTTAATTTTATGACAATTGTTCTACATGCTTGTTCTGTTATTTTGCTTATGTCTGTTTTGAGCAGTTCTGTGGCTGTGATATCTTCATGCAATTTCTTTAGAGGAGCATACTTTCATTTTGTCATTTTGGCTAGCTTTCTGTCTCTTGCCAGTTTTAAAAGCTTGTTATGCACTGTGCTCCTGTTAATATTGCTCTATTAAAGGAGGCTCATTGACTGTCCAGGGCCTGTCTTTTCAGGAGGTTTTCTTTTAATTGTGTCTCTTGGTTTCTCTTGTTGTGCCTTTGATTATTTTATTTCCCTGCTCAGTGTTATTTGGGACTCTCCACCATGTGTACTTTGGCTTATTTCCTGAGGTAGTTCTGAAAAGAACAACAGACGTACAAACACACAGGGAACAAAAGCACACCAACACACTGGCAAAACCAATAAATAAGCAAAGCAAAATGGGAAAGAATATAAGAAACAAAAAGAAAAGAAAGGAAAAGAGAAGAGAAATAGAAGGGGGTGACAGAAATGACAAAGGACAGTCTGAGAGTGTAAAACCTATGGAGGGCAGAGATAAGAATAAATATTTCTTGATGGCAGGAATTGATCTGATCCCAGCAGTGTATAAATGTTGGTCTTTCCCAAACTCAAGGTGGGGGTGGGGGGAGAGGAGAACCAAAGGAAAACAGAAAAGAGAAAAAAAAATAAAATAGTAAAAAAAAGTTGTAAAACATCAAGAAAAAATTAATAATAAAAAGCAGCTCTCCAGGGCGAATGGGCATGGTTTGGTGTAGGTAGGCTTGGTCTCAGGGGCTGCTCTCTGAGGCCCTGCCTTAGGGGATTCAGGGAGAAGAATGGCATGCCCCATGCCCTTCTCAGACCCTGCGTTTTGTCCACTCATTTGAGTTCAGTCTCCCTGTGCCACGAGTGGGCCAAATTGCTTTTTTCCCCTAAGCTCCACCACTTTTCCAAATCCTTTTCCATGCACTTTAATGCTGTTGCCCCAGATGAAATGAAATGAAATGTCTTCCTGCAGACAGGTGGCTTTCTAGCTGGGATTGAGTGAGGGGACTGGGGAGCCAGCTTTTCCCTAGCTCCGCCTGGAGTCACCAAGCCGCCGAGCCCAAGGGAGAACAAACCTGGTGAGGGGGACGAATTTCTCCCCTGATGCCAGTGGCTCTATATGGGATGGTGTGTCTCTCCATCCCAACCCAAGGTCTCTCTCTCTCCAGTATCCACTCTATAGCATTTTCAATCTCTTTTTCTCTTCCCCTCGGCAATCCGCCACTCTACATGGCCATTTCATGCACAGCTCCAAATGGCCGCTCCACGTGTCACTTTGCACGGCCGATCTGCACGCTGCTCTACATGGCCGCTCATTGTGCGCCCCTCGAGGGTCCTGTGTGGCTTCTGCACACAGGGCCTTCAGAGGCCTGGTGCTACCTTTCTGGGTGCTCTCTCTCCTGGCTCTGCTTTGGGCCAGCGCTCCCTCCCCTCAGAATCTCCGGTCCCAGTTTGCATTCACTCAGGCATCCATGAAGCTGTCATCTCAAGGAGTCTGTGTGCGCACATCCAATTCTTGCAGATCAGAATATTGTGGCTTTGGTCCTTCTCAGTTTGATAGTTGTGGGTGGAAGGAGATTACAGAGCTCCTTACTTCTCCACCATCTTGCTGCTCCCTATTTAGAGCTGTGATTGGAACCCAGCTCTACCTGACTCCAGATCCTAAGCCTGTTCCACTACTCTTTGGAATTTTTTTTAAACCCTCCTTATGTGCCTCATGTTCTCCTTCTTATACAAATATTAACTATTCCTGTGACCATGTTCTTTGTGCTGTAGCCTTGGAGAAAAGTGGATCACGTTAGACTGCTCATTCCCAGGCTTTCCTAGGAAGCTTGTTAAACACAGCTGACCCTTGAACGACATGGGCTTGAACTATGTGAGACCACGTATATGAGATTTTTTTCAATAAATATGTGTACAGTACTGTGAATGTATTTTTCTCTTCCTTATGATTTTCTTAATAACATATTCTTTTCTCTAGCTTACTTTATTATAAGATACAATATATAGTACACATAACATACAAAATATATGTTCATTTACTGTTTATGTTATCACTAAAGCTTCCAGTCAACAGTCGGCTATTAGTAGTTAAGTTTTGGGGCAGTCAAAAGTTATATGCAGATTTTTGCTTATGCAGGGGTTTGGTCCCCCTAACCCCCATGTTGGATTAGATTTAGGATTACATGATCTGATATATGAGTGGTTTCCCTATTCTAAGATGCAGAAATCAAGGTTAAGAGGGTTAATTAACTTTCCAAAATTCATGGGGTCAGTACGTGGTAGAGCTAGTATTTAAAATTCTGTTTATCACATTTTAGACTGTTTGTTCTTCCCAGCTTCCCTGTAGACTCTTATACTGGGATGGGAGGGAACTGATAAACAAAAAATCCTATTTGATCCTCTTGGCCCTTACAAAATCGACCTGTGTTAAGCTGCCCTCATTGCCATCAATTTTTGTGAAATGAGAAGTGGCCTGCCTTCTTTCATTCCTTCTTTTTTTCCTCCCTTCCCTTTCCTTCCCTTCCCTTCCTTATTCCTTTCCTCCTCCCCTCCCTCCTTCATTCCCCTCGTCCCAGCAAAATCTATTTGTTTAAATTGTTGTTTGGGGGATAAGTGACAAGTGTTCATGGAAAAAAAATTAAAATTATATAGGTGGGCAAGTGTTTCTTTATACCTAATTTCTCTTTCCAGAAGCAGCCACTGTTACAAATTTCCTTTTTGTCCTTCCAAAGATAGCGTGTGCATTATATATAAGTGTGTAGCATATGCTTGTATATTTGTGTGCTTGGTGTGTCTATTTCCTCACAGCTTGTGTATTCTTTGATCCTCTCCAACCTGGCTTCCATTGAGGTCTTTATGAGGGTCAAATTTACTGGCATTTTCGTGGTTGTAATCCCCCTTGTCTTCTTTACACAACTATTTTATACTTAATATTATGTGTAGGGGCACCTGGGTGGCTCAGTCGGTTAGGCATCCGACTCTTGATCTCAGCTCAGGTCATGATCTTGTGGTTCGTGAGATTGAGCCCCATGTTGGGCTCTGTGCAGACAGCAAGGAGTCTGCTTGGGATTCTCTGTCTCTGTCTCTTTCTCAAAATAAATAAACAAACAAACATTTAAAAAATAAAATAAAATAGTGTGTTGAATAGGTAACATATTCATATATTTCAAAAGCCAATTAGTATGAAAAGCTAGACAGAGAATTATGTCTTGCTCTTAGTTGTCCTTCAACCTGTCCTAGGTTCGTCACCCCCTACTGTGCTTAGATTTTTTTTTTAAATGGGCACCTAGGTGTTTCAGTCAGTTAAGTGTCTTACTCTTGATTTTGGCTCAGGTCATGATCCCATGGTTTGTGATATCAAGCCCTGCTGTCAGTGTAGAGCCTGCTTGGGATTCTCTCTCTGCCCCTCATCTCAAAATAAATAAATAAACATTTTTTAAAGTCTTAAAATGCATCTTTCCAGAGTATCTCTATATACATACAAGTAAATCTCATATGGATTCTTTATCTTGTCTTTTACACATACTAAACCTATCTTCTGCACTTTGCTTTTTTAACTTAAATATACTGGAGATCTTTCTTATCAAAATATACAGGGCTGCTGCATTTTTTAAACAGCCATACTATATTTAATTATTTGACCACTCTTTGGTATTGCTAGTCATTGGCATTGTTTCCAAGGTACCAGTCTGGTGTTCTCAGAGCTCTGCTGCCAGCATGCTTCTGTGGCACTGAACTATCTTGTTCTTGAAACTTTTTCACTGTTTTCTCTGTTCTTTTTGTGATTCAACTGCCTCGCCTATCCCCACCTTGTTAGTATCCCTCAAGGCTCTGTGGTCAGCCCCCTGCTTGCTCTCTTTTCCTCTCTCCAATTTCTCTCTCTCTGCCTCTCTCCAGTTTCCCTCAAGAAAGAGCAATGATGAGATCTCATGCCTCCCACATCTCTTGGCTTAACCTTTCCATCAGAGCTCTGGACTCCTCAACCATCTGATGGACAGTGTCTACTTGAATTATTTTCTTTTCTTTTTAAATCTCAAACCCCACCATGTCTAAAATGAAACTTGTATTCCTCTTGCCAAACAGGGTCTGTCTTTAGCCTTTTGCCTCCCACTAGACTAGCATTGAAATCTTGGAATAACTGCTTACTCATCCCCTATATCTAATTAGTTACCACCCCTGTGGTCTTTCTTCCTTCAAAACAGCTCTCATGTCTACTTCCTTTCTTTCAAGACCTGCTACTTCCACCCTTTTGGAATCTCCTGTTATTTTAACTTCTGGATTTCTGGATTCCTGGTTGACTCCCCTGACTTTAGGCTAACCCCTTTTAACTTTACCTCTTTGAGACATTTCCCCAATCTGAGAATTTTAATTTACCTGTCTTTACAATGAGGAAGCTGGACTGACTGGTTGATTTCTGTAGTCCTTTCCAGCTCTGACACTCTAGAACAGTAATCTTTTTAAACAGTGTGTTCCCACATCCCACCATTGCCACCCCTGTACTACCCTGTCTTACTTGAATAGTTCCTTATGGCTCCATGTTCCTAGTAGTGACTTGCACAAGTCTTTCCTCCATACTGTTCCTAGTTTCTTTATCCTAAATCAACATAGTTGAAAGGGATATTAGAGGCCATTTAGTTTGGCCAACATTGACCCATTGTCTGACTCCCATTTATAAATACCCTTGAATTTGGTTGACCAGGATGTGCTTGAACCCTCCCACTGATAGTAACAACTCTCACAAGCCAGCCCTTTGCATTGCCAGGTAGCTAAAGTTGTTATAAATCTACCACAAAGTGACACACATTTGTCTGCCTTTTTGACACTCTGTTATTTAATACTTCCTTCATTTTGATTTATGTACCAACCCTTAAGTCAGGCATCATAAGTTCTCCAAATATGGCTCCTACCTTCTCTTCCAGCCTCGAGTCCTGGACACTTCCTTTGCACTTCATCCAAATAAAAAATGGCTAACATTTGTTGAGTACTTACTGGATGTCAGACACTGTTCCAAGTCATTTTACATGCATTATCTCATTAAATTGACACAGCAACCATGTAGGTTTCTACTTTTCTTCCTCATTTTTCAGAGGGGGAAATGAGGTTTATGGAAGTCCAAATGATTCACCCAGAGTCTCATAGCTAGCAAATGGTAGTGCTAGGATTTTAATACAGAAAGGCTGTCTAGAGAGCCTATGTCCATAATTCCTTCCTTATACTGTCAACCCCAAATGTGACAACTTACAGTTTCCTAAACATGCTCTGTTCATAATCTTTACACCTTTCTAGTCCTATCTACCTGACTAAGCCCTGTCTATTTGTTGAGGCCCATCACAAATGATACTTCTTTCGGGTCCCATTCTACCCTATCGTCTATTCTTCTACACTTTTCCATTCTTTCCCTTACCTTAGAAAATCCTTACAGCTTTCTCTACCTCTCTTCTTGAGCTCATCATATCCTTTCTAATGAGCAGTGTGAACTTGTTTTATATCTCTCACATACAAAATATATTTCTTTTCAAATTTTAAGAGTGTATCAGTCTTTTCTTTATGAATATGATTTCTTTCCTAGGGTCTGAATCTCATTTCTGTCATTGCCCTGTTGTTTGTACATGTGTTCCCAGATACCATCAGTGATAGGGACAAAAAACTAAGGCGTGCAAGCACTGCCATCCATAGCACTATAACTTATATATTGTATAGATTATATACTTAATAACTTTATATTTGCTATTTATATATTTAAATGTAATTATATTTATAATAAATGTATTTTAATATATTAACTTTTTTATTTATTATAAACACATATTTATGCATGCATAAATATATTTTTTAAATATATAAATATATGTTCCATATATAAATATATGGGAGCTGAATGAAGGACAACCTAAAAATGGAGAGATTTTATGAGAGCCTCTATCTCCAATCTGACTACTGTAATATTTATTCTCATCTTCTCTTTCCCTTTCCCTTAACATTTATTGCTATGCTATCTAATAACTGGTACAAATTTTGTTTTCTTATATTGATGGATGGATAGATGGATGGATGGATGGATGGATGGATGGGATGGATAGATAGATACTTCGCCATTTGATCTAGAGACTGTGAATTTGTGGGGTGGGGTGAGGTGGGGGATAGTTGGATGGTTGGAGGTAGTTGATTCTTTGGAAATAGAAAGTTTCCTCAGCATGGGGTGCCTGAGTGGCTCAGCCAGTTGAGTGTCTGCCTTCAGCTCAGGTCATTATCTTGTGGTTGGTGAGTTCAAGGCCCCTCTTCAGGCTCGGCTGACAGCTCAGAGCCTGGAGCCTGCTTCAGATTCTGTATCTCCCTCTCTCTCTGGCCCTCCCCCAGTTGTGCTCTGTCTCTTTATCTCTCAAAAATAAGTAAACATTAAAAAAAGGAAGTTTCCTCATCGTCTATGCTAAAAAATACCCTTTTATTGTTATCCCCAACTTTATTGAGGTAGATTGACAAGTAAAATTATATAAAGTATACAATGTGATGGTTTGATATATTTGTGCTTTTCTGTGATAACCCTTAAGATCTATTCTCAACATGTTTCGAAGTATATAACACAGTGTTATTAACTATAGTCACCATACTGTATGTTAGAGCCTCAGAACTTACTCATCGTATAACTGAAAGTTTGAACCCTTTGACCAATATCTCCCCATTTCCCCAGCCTCTGTCAAGCACCATCATTCTACTCTTTGTTTTTATGAGTTCAACTTTCTCTTTTTTTAAGATTCTGCATAGAAATAATACCATACAGTATTTGTCTTTCTGTGTCGGGCTTATTTTACTTAACATAATGCCCTCCAGGTTTATCGATGTTATCATAAATGGCAAGATTTCCTTCCTTTTATGGCTTAATAATATCCCTGTGTGCGTGTGTGTGTGTGTATGCACCTGTGTATATATAATCTGTGTATTACATATATCACATATCTGTGATCTCTCTCATATATATATATATGCATAAAATCATAAAATCACATTTTATTTATCCATTCATCTGTCAGTGGGCACTTAGGTTGTTTTCATGTCTTGGCTATTGTAAATACTGCAATGAATACTGGAGTGCAGATATCTCTATGAGATACTGATTTTGGTTCCTTTAGATATATTCCCAGAAGTAGGATTGTTGGATCATATGGTGGTTCTATTTTTACTTATTTTTGAGGAACTGTCAGACTATTTTCCACAGTGGCTGCACCAATTTACATCCCCACCAACAGTGCATAAGGGTTCCCTTTTCTCCACATCCTCACCAACATTTTCTCTCTCTTGTCTTTTTGTTAATAGCCATCATAACAGATGTGAGATGATATCTCATTGTGGTTTTGATTTGCATTTCCCTGATTAGTTGTCAAGCATCTTTTTAAAGTACCTGTCAGTGGTTTATATATTCAGGTCCTTTGCCCGTTCTTAATTGGCTTATTTGTTTTTGTTTTGTTGTTGTTTTCTTTTTATTCTTTTTGTTATTGAGTTGTATGAGTTCCTTATATATTTTTAATAATATTAACTTCTTTGTTAAACTTTTTGATGTTTTTATTTATTATTGAGACAGAGAGAAACAGAGTGTGAAGGAGGGGCAGAGAGAGAGGGAGACACAGAATCTGAAGCAGGCTCCAGGCTCTGAGCTCTCAGCACAGAGCCTGATGCGGGGCTTGAACCCACAAACTGTGAGATCAGGACCTGAGCTAAACTCCGACGCTCAACCGACTGAGCCACCCAGGCGTCCCTGGATAATATTAACTTCTTATCAGCTATATGGTTTGCATATATTTTCTCCTACACTGTAGAGAGCTTTTCACTCTGTTGATTATATCCTTTGCTGTGCAGAAGCTTTTATAGTTTGATGTAGTCTCAATTTTTTTCTTTTGCTTTTATTGCCTGTGCTTTTGGTGTCACATGCAAGGAATCTGGTACAGTTTCATTCTTCTGCATGTGGATATCCAAGAGCATTTATTGAAGAGACTGTCCTTTCCCCATTGTGTGTTCTTGGCATCCTTGTCAAAGATTAGTTGACCGTATATACTTGGGTTTATTTCTGAACTCTCTATTCTGTTCTATTGGTCTATATTTTTCTGCCAGTACCATACTGCTTTGATTACTATAGTTTTGTAATATGGCTTTAAATCAGGAAATCATTTACAAATCTGGCTTTGTTCTTTTTTCTCGAGATTGTTTTGATTATTCATGGTCCTTTTTGGTTCTATATGAATTTTAGGATTGAATTTTTTCTATTTCTGTGAAAAATGCCATTGGAATTTTGATAGGGCTTGCATTGAATCTGTAGATTGCTTTGGGTAGTATGGACATTTTAACAAAATTAGTTCTTGCAATCCAAGAACACAGGCTATCATTCCATTTACTCATGTTTTCAATTTGTTTAGTCAGTATCTTATAGTTTCAGTGTACAGGTCTTTCATTTCCTTGGTTAATATTAGTCCCAAGTATTTTATTATTTTTGGTGCTATTGTAAATGGGATTGCTTTCTTAATTTCTTTTTCAGAGAATTTGTTGTTAATGTATAGAAATGCAACTGACTTTGTATATTGACTTTATATCCTGCAACTTTATTGAATTTGTTTATCCTAACAATTTTTGGAGGGAGAGTATTTAGGATTTTCTATATATAAGTTCATGTCATATGCAAACAGAGACAATTTTACTTCATTTCCCATTTGGATGCCTTTTATTTATTTTTCTTGCCCTTTCTTGTCCTTGCTAGGACTTTCAGTGTTATGTTGAATAGAATTCTTGAGAGTGGACTTCCTCATCATGTTCCTGATCTTAAAGGAAAAGCTTTTAGCTTAATATTTATTACTTCTCATTTTCCTTTTCCCTTGCCCTTAAAATGTATTGCTATGTTATTTGCAAATTAATATGAATTTTGCTTTTTGATATAGATGGATGGATGGATATATACCTCAGCACTTGACCTAGAGATTGTGAGGTTTAGTGCATGTGGGTGTACAAGAGAGAGACATATACATTATGCGATGGTGGTTGGGTAGTCAGGGAGTGGTTCTTTTGGAGTAGAAAGGTTCCTTGTCTTCTGTGCTAAGAAAGCCCTTTTAAAATGCTACATCCTATAGAACTTTTCCCTCATCCCTTCCTCTCTCCTTTCCTTTTCTTCTCTATTTCCTCCCTTCTTTTGGTAGTGATTGTGGTTTCCCACTTTTATTTTGTAAATGATTTCCGTCTGAAGTTTCCAAGCTCTCTGGTTGAGTGAGATATGCTTATCTAGCTTCTTAGATAAGGACATAATTTACTACCCAGACAGGCTAATTCAATGGGTAACACATTGTTCTATTAAGGATCACGATACTGTTGCTAATTCCCTGTGTGTACCAATTTAATTACATTTCAGAAGTCAGAAAATTTTAAGTAGTTCCAGTTGCAGTGTTCCAGTTCACTAAGCATTAACTATAAATCATTAGTGGGTACTTTAAAAATATGTTGATGGATTGGCTGGTATTTTTACATGAGTATAAGCCACCTACCTAAGGGTCTCTAAGTTGGTTTTGCAATGTAAAAATGTGCTCTTGATCTCTCTTTCTGGCCCCATAATATCTTTGTCAAACACCCCCTCAATCCCATGCACCTTTCACAGGGCCCCCTTTTTTCTCCCTTCATATATTTTTCATAAGACTCTAAGGGAGTTAGAGACTGGTTGTGATTATTACTGAACCATATGGAAACCACACATCTTATTTTTTTCTTCTTTTATGTTCTTGAATAATGGTTATGTCTTCTTAAATGAATTTTAAAGAAAACAAAGCTAATGGACAAGTTTTTCACTATTGAACAACTTAGTAGCCCTGCCTTAATTTCATCATCTCATAAAGCCAAGTTAATGGCCCGTCTTTTTTCTTATAGTTAACACCTGAAATCTGTTCTACAGGAAGGAGATAGCAGTTACTGCAATATACATTAGTGTGCAGCCTTCATGACCTCTATTGTTTTTACTCACAATCTGTTGGATTAGAAGGGTCTGGTAGTCATTATTTAGTCTCTTTTTCCAGAATAAACTGTGCGTACTATGTAAAGTTTGACTACAAAATAAGAATACTGATTTTAAATTGCTTGGGAAATCAGTCCCCATTTTATAGGCATATTTACTATGGTGTTGAGGTAAGGTTGAATTAATTTTACATTTAATAGCTTTATTGAAGTATAAGTGATATATATAATAAATTATACATGTATAAGTACATATATAGTTTGATAAGCTTTGGTGATGCCTGTGAAACCATTATCATAATAAAGATAATAAACATCTCCATCACCTCCAAAGGTTTTTTGTACCCCTTTATAAGTCACTCCAACAATCCCCGGGCAACTACTGCTATATCTGCTTTTCTTTTGCTATAGATTAGTTTGCATTTTCTGAAATTTTATATCAATAGATATAATAGTTTATTATTATATCTTTCAGCATGAATATTTGTACATTTGTTTATGCTCTTGCATATATTAACAGTTTGTTTCATTTTACTGCTGAGTGGTATTCCATTAGATGGATATACCACGTTTGCTTATCTATTCACTTATTGTTGAACATTTGGATTGCTTATGGCTATTATGAATAAAACTATGAACATACATGTATAAGTCTTTGTGTGAACACATACTTTTATTTTTCTTGGTTAAATCTACAAGGGAAATGGCTGGGTCATATGGTCATATGATAGATATATCTTTATCATTTCTAAAAGCTGACAGGTTATTTTCCAAAGTGGTTGTAAATATTTTACACCAACATTATAAGAGAGTTTTATTCCTCCACATCATCATCAATATTTATGGTCAGTTTTTTTTTTATGTCAGCCATTCTGATAGATCTGGTATTTTTTTGGTACTTTTGGTTGATATTTTTCTAATGAATAGTGATATTGTGCATCTTTTCTTGTGCTTCTTTGCCATACATATTATCTTCTTAGTTAAGTTTCTACTTAAATATTTTGTCCATTTTTATTTGTTTTTTCTTCTAATATTAAGATGTAAGAGTTCTTTATATATGTGAGGTATAAGTCCCTTTTTGGATATATGTGATCTGCAAATATTTTCTCCCAGTCTTGGCTTGCCTTTCCATTTCTTAATAGTATCTTTTGAAAAGTTAAAAATTTTAATTTTGATGAAACCCAATGTAATTATTTCTTTTATTTTATGGTTTCATCTTTTTTGTGTCCTTGTAAAGAAATCTTTGCCTTACCCAAGGTAACTATGATATTTATCCTATATATTCTTCTAGAAATTATATAGTTTTAGCACTTGCACTTGAGTCTAGGATCCATTTTAGGTCAATTTTTGTATGTTTTGGGAGGTAAGGGCCAAGGCTTTCTGTTTGTCTTTTTTTTCTTATTTGTCTGTTTTGCATATGCACATTTAATTCTTCCAGCACCATTCGTTAAAACGATTATCCTTTTTTCATTTAATTGCTTTGGCACCTTTGTCAAAATTCAATTGACCCTATATACATGGGTCTATTTGTGAACATTTTGTTATGTATCGTTGACCTGTATGTTTATCTTTATGCCAAAACCACTTTGTTTTGATTACTGTATCTTTATAATGTCATGAGATCAAGTACTGTAATCTCTCCAACTTTGTTCTTTTTCAAAAGTGTTTTGGCTATTCTCAGTTGTTTGAATTTTCATAAAAAGTTTAGAATCAACTTATCAATTTATATTTGAAAATCCTGCTGAGATTTTGATTGAAGTTATGCCATGTCTGTAGGTCAATTTGGGAAGAGTTAACACCTTAACAATACTGACTCTTCCTATTTAGGAACAAGGTATATATCTCTATTTATTTAGATCTTCTTTTGTTTATCTCAGCCATGTTTTGAACTTTCAGTTTACAGCTTCTTAGACATCTTTGGTCAACTTTATTCCTAAGTATTTCATATTTGTGAAGCTATCATAAGTGGTTTATATTTTTAAATGTCACTTTTTGATTGTTGATTGCTAGTATATAAAAATGTGATTGATTCATATCGATATTTGGGTCCTGCAACATACCAATCTCACTTGGTAGTTCTAGTAGCCTTTTTGTAATTTCCTTAGAATTTTTCACCTAGCTGATCATATGGTCGGTGAAGAAAGATGACATCACTTCCTTTCCAGTTCATATCCAAACCTGGCTTTAACTGGCAGTGTGTAGGTTAGACATGTTATGTAACTTCTCTTAAATCTCTGTTTTCTCATCAGTAATGTGGGGATAATACGGTACCTGCTCATAGGGCTATTGTGAGGATTCAATAAGGTAATGTAAATAATGTTACTAGTACAGGACTTGGCAGAATATATAGCTCCCAAATGCTCATCTTTTGGGTCTGCCTCCTCTTTCACAATGTCAACATCCATAGTAAGAGATGTTCTCCAAACATTAATTTTCTTTTTACTATCTGTCATCAATGAATGTATCTAAACCTTAAAGAAAAACCCATATTCCTATTGTCAGGCGTTCTAAACATTGGGAGCAATGTGGGGTTTTTTTGATGGGGGAGGAGCAGAGGGGGAAGAAGAGAGAGAAAATCTTAAACAGGCTTCATGCCCAGTGTAGGATCATGACTGAAGCCAAAATTAAGTCAGATGCTTAACTGACTGAGACACCCAGGCCCCCCAGCAATGTGTTTTATAAGTCCACTTAATTGTATGGAGTTGAAATTGTATGACATATGGATAAGACTTCATTTTATTTGTTGTAACTTTGCCATTGTCAGGCCTTTTTTATAGAGCTTCTCTAGCTTGATGCTATTGTCCCTGAGATGTGGTGACCAGACCTACACAGGATATCCCAGGTGAAGGCAACCCAAGAAGAATGAATTGGGGACAGGGTGAGGTGACAGAGTGAGGGAATGGAGCATCTTAGTTTTTATTCTGTTCCTGACAAGCCTAGACCAATAATTATTTTTTAATGTTTATTTATTTTTGAAAGAGAGAGAGAGAGAGAAAGAGCAAGAGCAGGGGATGGGCAGAGAGAGAGGGAAATACAGAATTCGAAGCAGCTCCCGGCTCTGAGCTGTAAGCACAGCTCGAAGCTGGCTCGAACCCAGGAACTATGAGATCATGACCCGAAATTGGATGCTTAACTGAATGAGCCACTCAGGTGCCCCACGACCAATAATTTTTTTTCACTAAAACAGCAAACCAGAAGGGTATCTTTAGGAGGCACTGTACAGTGATTTCCAGATCCCTTTCCTCTTTCAGAGCTGATAGCTTGGCATACATATTCCCAGAGTCCGAATCCTATGCTAAAACAAACAAACAAACAAACAAACAAACAAACAAAAAACTACCCTATACTTGTCCCTGCTGAGACTGTATCTGGAGAAGCTGGGAGGCTTCTTGGTTTCGTGGCATACAAATATAGGTATCCAGGGTCAGACAAAAGCCTCCATGAAAGTATCCAAACTCACCACTCCCTATTGCACTCCCATCTCTGCCCTTCTAACCAAGAGCATTCACTGGAAAATATATGCATATTTATAGAGCTGCCTGCCATATTCCTTGCCTACCCCTAATTCACAGTGGGCTTCAGCTCTATTTACATGACCAGTGTAGAGCAAAATAAGAATTTTGGTTTAGAAAAAATGAAAATAAGATGCCTCATATCAGACTGGCCTTTCATGTTAGCCTTCTATTATAATCCTGGTCTGTCCTAAAGATGTAAAATTAAGGGAATTTTGCAGCTTAACTTGGTATAGTGTGATGACCCTTGTGCCAGAGAAGAGAATGTACCCAGGTCATTTCAAATGAACTCTGATATTTGTAGGGACGGAGTGGGGGAGGAAATAAGGGAAGGAGAATTATGGCCAGGGATAAGTTTGATTTGAGAGTTTAGTGTGAGGAGGACAAGAAGAGTAGCTGGGCTATTTAAATTACCCAGGGCTTTTGTAGCTACACAGGTAGGCCACTGTCTGTCTCCTAACTTACTTTCTCCCGAACTACATCTGCATTTAAAACATGATTTGCTATCTGCACAAGGCTTCAATCGTTGAAATCTGGGTTATTTCTTCTCTGCCAATTTGCTTGTTTGTTTGGAGGGGTCCTAGGACTTAGCGAAATGACTGAGATGACTATTCAATTCATGTCAAGTAGAGAGTTGGAAATAGAGAACATGTATGGTCTCAGATTTCAGATAACTTTATCCCATCCTACACGACCCTCACCAGATTTTTAAGTCACATAAAGCAAAATATCCTATAGTGTGCATTATTACTTCCACGATCTGTTACCTTGGGCAAATTTCTACCATTCTCTAGGTCCCATTTCCTCCATCTGTAAAGTGGAGAATTTAAACTTAGGGACATTAAGGACCCTTTCAGTCTTGAACATTCTGGTTCCAACCTTTGTTTTCCTTCTGTGAGTGCAATATACGGGATAGCAAAATATTGTGAAATGTGATTATGCTTTAGTTTTAGATTAAAAAATAATTTTAATTACCTATTTGAATATTAACTCTGTTAGGAGTTTTGCTTTTCAGGCATTCAAGTAAAACTCTTATCCAGCTTTATTTTTTTAAGTTTTTATTTAAATTCCAGGTAATTAATATACAGGGCAATATTGGTTTCAAGAGTAGAAGCTAGTGATTCAGCACTTACATACAACACACAGTGCTCATCATCGTAGGCGCCCTCTTGATCCCCATCACCTATTTCACCCCCCCACCTCCCCGCTGATAACAGTTTGTTCTCTATAGTTGAGAGCCTATTTCTTGGTTTGCTGCTCTCTCCTTTTGCCCACCTATGTTCCTTTGTCAGCTTTATGTTTTTAAATTTTTTAAATGTTTTATTGATTTTTGAGACAGAGACAGAGCATTAGCAGGGAGGGGCAGAGAGAGGGAGACACAAAATTGGAAGCAGGCTCCAGGCTCTGAGCTGTCAGCACAGAGCCCTACGTGGGGCTCAAACCCACGAACGTGAGATCATGAACTGAGCCAAAGTCAGAGGTTTAACGGACTGAGCTACCCAGGTGCCCCATCTGTATGTTTTTAAAGACATAAGGTGAGAGATGAAATAGCTGGATCTGTTTGGGGTTAACACACTAATATTTGTCTGTAAAATCATGATTGTTATCAATATGAAAGCCCCCAAGGACACAGACTTCTGAGTTTCCACTAGCCCAGATTGTGCTTTTATGCCATTTACAAAGAGACGTTCCTTTCTTCAGGTGCATCCAGCCCTGTGTAGAGGCACCAAGCTTGGTAAGTGGAGCCCAGGTTTCCATTTACTACCTCAGCGTGAAGACCTTCTATAGTGCTTAGATAGATGTTAGGTGATTTCATTAATCACTCTTTTCATAATTTCCTTTACAGATAGGACTCAATTTTGCTTGTTTTCTAACTCTTTACATTTGAGATTTCTTTTTTTTTAATTTATTTATTTTTTATTTTTTTATTTTATTTTTTTTACTTTATAAAGTTTCATATTTTTAACATATGCAATTATTTTCCATCATTTACAATACAGTAGTTGCAATGACACTCCAAACAGAAAAGCAAAGTAAAAAATCAAAACA
>NC_043717.1:41792027-41821805 GCF_006229205.1 Suricata suricatta | reverse complement strand
AAAGTAGGAAAAAACCTCCTAGACCTCCACCACAGCAATCTCTTACTCGACACATCCCCAAAGGCAAGGGAAATGAAAGAAAAACTGAACTCTTGGGACTTCATCAAGATAAAAAGCTTCTGCATGTTAAAGGAAACAATCAAGAAAACTAATAGGCAACCGACAGAATGGGAAAAGATAGTTGCAAACGACATTTCAGATAAAGGGCTAGTATCTAAAATCTACAAGGAACTCACCAAACTTCATACCCACAAAACAAATAACCCAATGAAGAAATGGGCAGAAGACATGAACAGACACTTCTCCAAAGAGGACATCCAGATGGCCTACAGGCACATGAAACGATGCTCAACATCACTCATCATCAGGGAAACACAAATCAAAACCACACTGAGATACCACCTCACACCAGTCAGAGTGGCTAAAATGAACATTTGAGTTTTCCAATTGGATCTTATCACTGCCGTTATGACTCATTTTCAGCGGCAGCATCCTTAAAGGTTGCCTGCCGTTTAATCATTGCTTCTTCTTCCTCACTTTTTTGCCTTTTGGTATACCATATTGTTGATTATAGGTCTCATGATCTCTGCTTACTTTTTGGTTGACTTTTAAAAATTACTGTGGGGGCAGAGGACAGATATTTTCATTCATAGGTCTAACAGGAGAAACCTAACAGAGGACCATGGGGAGGGGAAGGGGGGAAAAGAGTTAGGGAGAGGGAGGGAGGCAAATCATGAGAGACTCTTGAATACTGAAAACAAACTGAGGGCTGAAGGGACGGGGGAAAGGGGAAAGGGGTGGTGGTTAGGGAGGAGGGCACTTGTGAGGAATGGCACTGAGTGTTATATGGAAACCAATTTGACAATAAACTATTACAAATAATAAAAATTTTAAAAATGGCAAAAAATAATTAGAAAATTTAAAAATGAACATAAAAAATAAAACAAAGTATAAAAATTAAAAAATAAAAATTTAAAAAAATATTTAAAAATTACTATGGGGTACCTGGGTGGCTCATTTCATTAAAGCTCTGACTCTTGATTCCAGCTCAGGTCATGATCTCAGGGTTCATGAGTTTGAGCCCCATGTCGGGCTCCACACTGACAGCACTGTCTGTCTCCCTCTCTCTCTGCTCCACCCCCACTCATTATCTCTCAAAAATAAATAAATATTTATAAAGTTATCTTATTCACGGTCACTGGATATCATATACAAGTGATGAATCACTGAATTCTACTCCTGAAACCAATATTGCATTGTATGTTAACTAACTAGAATTTAAATAAAATTTGAAAAAATCATCTTATTCATTTAGATGTCTAAATAGTCTCTCACCTGCATGCACAGAGAACTCATTGTCTGCTTTCCTGCCTTTGGTATACATGAGGCCAATTCAGGACTCTTTTGCATACTTCCTTATCCAAGGGATGTATTCCTTAACAGCCATGCACAGAGGCCCTCACCCATGTGTCAAACACCCTACTGGGAGCACCACATCTATGCCTCTGGCTCTAGGGCCGTTTTTCTTCACAAGATGCTGCCACCAGTTGGTGGGAGTTTGGAAGATTCCCCAAGGCCACTGCTCACCCATTCCCTTTTCAGCAGGGAGCGAACATTATACTACTTTTCCAGGCCTGCCCCTAGTCCCAGGCATTATCTTCCTATGATTTCTCTTAAGAGAAGTGTGTGGTTTGCCTTAACTGGTGATGGTGGTGGTGAAGATGGTGACTGGGGGAATCCCTAGGGCAAGAAACAAGAACCAGGGGTAGCAATGTCCAGGAGAGGAGTGTTGAAAGTACACTGTAAGCCTCTCTTCTTGCGTGTTCCCAACTCGCTTATTTCAGCATAGAAGTATCTGTGCCAAATTCTCGTCCAGGGTATGTCTAGGTAGCTGAGAGTGCAGAAAAGTTGCCATTAACCATTTCTTGGCCTGGAATACTGAAGGAAAAGTCCCAGAGGCCCAGATTGTTACCTTTGGCTTACCCTCCACAAAACCTTGCTTCATGTTTATGTCACCAAATGCAATATTTACAACACTATTTTAATTCTTTGTATCAGTGAGCTTGTGAACTCTTACAGAGCCACATTCTGCTTTTCCAAAATCAGGGTAACCGGAATACTCACATCAACTTTAACCTCATTCTATATTATATTTTAAAACCATCAACTCCTTCTTTATTGCCTATAAATCCTCCAGCTTATAATTTTTAAATTTTTTATTAATTATTTTTGAGAGAGAGAGAGAGAGAGAGAGAGTGTGTGTGTGTGTGTGTGTGTGTGTGTGTGTGTGTGTGTGTGTATGAGCAGAGGAGGGGCAGAGATAGAGGAGACACAGAATCTAAAGTAGGTTCCAGGCTTGAGCTGTCAGCACAGAGCCTGATGTGGGGCTCAATCTCATGAACCACGAGATCATGACCTGAGCTGAAGTCAGATGCTTAAACGATTGAGCCACCCAGGCGCCCCAAGCTTCTTGATTAAAAATATTGGAGAACATGGACTGAAGTCCTTTGGACCCAAGTTCAAGTGTAGCTGTGTAAGCTTTGCCTTTTGTAAAAGAAGACCACCATTAATCTCATTGAAGAGTTGTGAGAATTCAGTAAGAATATGCCTGTTAAATCCACAGCACATGACCCTGAAGGAAAGAATTCAGTCATCATGGTTATTAATGGCCTGAATTTTGAAATACTTAACCATAATGATATTCTAAGGAAATATGTGTAATACCTAAAATTTATTTTGTGATAATTGTGGCAGATACTGTTTAAAGCTTCTCATCACTTTTGCTCATTTAATTCCTGCAAAAATCTTTTCCTGCCAAAATCTTTTCAATATTAGTATCATTAGAATCTCTATTTCACAGATGCGGAAATTGAGGCATGTAGAGATTAAGAAAAGTGCCCATGCTGGAACATGGTGAAGCCTGGTTTATGATCTCAGGCTGGTAGGCCCCAGATTCCATAACTTAACCCCTCTGCCAAATGAAATAAATTTGATCCTGGTAACTTTAAAATACGGTCTTTAAAACTATTTTTAGTTGAAGAGCACTTCCTGGGGGCCTCCTGGATGATAGAAGTTGAGGCAAAGGAAGATAAAAAGGTTACTACCTTTTTTTGATCTTGGCGTTTATGGGAGGAGATGGACAAACACATGAGAGAGGCATAAGGACAGCTTGGAAACAGTAAATAAATCTGTCAATTAATTAAAGTTGTCAACACTTTGATTCACCTTGATAGCTTTAAGGCCTTTTGGGCCAGTGCTTCTCAAACATTACTGTGCATGCAAATCACCTGGGAATACTCTTTTTAAAAAGAATTTGTTAATGTTTATTTATTTTTCAGAGAGGAGGGGGCAGAGAGAGAGAGAGAGAGAGAGAGAGAGAGACAGAATCCAAAGCAGGTTCTGTGCTGACAGCTCAGAGCCTCACACAGGGCTTGAACTTACGGACCATGATATCATGGCCCGAACCAAAGTCAGATGCTCAACTGACTGAGCCACCCAGGCTGCCTGTGAATATGCTTAAGTTAATGCAGACTTTGATTAAAGCGGTCTGGGAAGAGCCAGCGAGTCTGCCTAACAAACTCCCAGGTGAGACTGATGATTCTGGTCCAGAGACCACACTTTGATAGAAAGGTATGACACATTGAAAGTCTACAGTGTAACAGTGCTTTCTAGTTAAGCAAAGACATACTAAATACTTTAAAGTTGACTGTATGGGGACCAGGATGATAATTGGACAGTGTCCTCAAAGAACTGGTTTAAAGATCATTGTGGAATATGTGAAGAGTACTTGGGAATCTCTGTTGGAGTCTGAGGAAAAGATTAATATGGTTAGAAAGGTGATTCCTGTTGCTTCGAGGAGAGTGGCTAGAGGAGGCCAGAGACTGTAGGAGGTCCAACTCTGAGACTGATGTGGAAATTCAAGCAATGAAGGGCTCAAGGCCTGGAGTGTGATTATGTTAGTGGAAATGGGTAGGAAGGCCTAACTCCAAGGAGATTGATATCTATAAATCACCAAAAATTCAGCACACTTAGGATGTCCTCAAGACGTTAATAATACTCTAATGCTTGAAAAAAATTCACTTCCACACCCATTAACTCATTTTTAATGTTTATTTATTTTTGAGAGAGAGCAAGAGCGAGCATTAGCGGGGGAAGGGGCGGAGAGAGGGGGGGACAGAGGATTTGAAGTCGGCTCTGTGCTGACAGCAGTAAGTGAGGCTCAAACTCACGAACCATGAGATCATGACCTGAGCCAAAGTTGGATGCTCAACCACTCCATTAACTCATTTTATCAACACAGCAACTATGGGAGTTTAGTAGTTACTTTCACCGTCACTTTACAAATGAAACTGTGATAATGTAGCAAGCAGCAACTTAAACCATGTTTGAGAAAAGGCAAATTTAATTGCAAGAGGAAAGACACTGTGAAAAGGGTCGCAATTATTCATCTTGTTTTTATAAATTGACTTTTCCTCATTAACAGAGTAATATATTTTGATTATACCAGTAATATATATTTGAAGTCATACTACATGGCTTTATTGTCTGTGCTCCTGTCTCAAATTCTTCCACTTGTTAGGTTTCTTTTTCATTGTCGTTAGAAATGTTTTGAAAAGTTCACTTTAAATTACTGCATAATAATAGCCCCATATAGGCACATTACAATTTAATTTACTACTTCCATGTAATTGGCCATTTAGGTTTTCAGGTTTTCCTATTGTAAATAACACTGTGGAAAGCATCTTTCTGCATGCATCTTTGTTGAAGCATCCGATAATTTACCTAAAGATGTCTGAACTCACAAATTTACTGCTGATTGAATGCTTGATAAAAGATTGGGTCTGCCTAGGGTTTCGGGAGGTTACTGAAGTATCTCTAATTGTCTCAGATTACACAGTGAGCTCTTGCTGGACCCCCAGTTTCAGGGAATCATGTTTTGGAAAATTCTGCTGCATTCTGTTATCATCGCTGATCTTGGGTCTCCTCATGCTGGTTCATCAGCAACACATAATGACTCTCCATTGGGCTCTGGACCAAAGATGGCATGAGATGTGGCAGGGTGGGGGAGAACTAAATAGAAGGCCTACTTCCTGCCTGTGAAGGCCTTATCAGCTCTTTGGCATGAGAGGCCAGACACAGTGTGGGATAATGAAGAAACAGAGCAAATCAAGAGGCCAGTGCATGTAGCTTGAAAGTCTATAGAGGAAGAAGATATGTTAATGATTTTTCAGTGATTTGTTTCCCTCTTTTTGCTAATCTATGTTTTCTGTGGTATCTGCAGAGAAAAGGTAGGAAAGAATGTAGTATAGGTCCAGAGACAGAAATGAACTGAATTTCTGTCATTTATTCCTTATGTAACCTTGGGCAAAATATTGAACCTCTTTGAGCCTAATTTTTTATCTGTGAATTGATGATAATATTACTTATATGCAGACTTTCTGATGTGAAGAGATGGTCTAAGCCACCGTGTGCTTAATCCTCATAATGCTTATTACTAGGTAATAAGTGCTACCTAGTATTATTATTTAATATTATTGGATATTATTTAAATAAAAGGTTAAACTAATACATTTGTAGTTAAATATGTATGCATGCATGTATATATATATTTGTATTCCTACCTATTCAGTTGTTTCTAAATATAACTATAAATAACATGTGTGCATATATATAGTATATATGTATATATAGTAATATTTAGAAACAACAGAATAGGTAGGAGGTTAAAAAAGACTAGAAATTCAATTTTGATTTTCTTTCCTACTTCAGGAATGAAAGCTTTTCTTTGGTATTGGGCTGCCAAGGGAACGTTGCTGCTGCCTTCACCATCACCAGTGTTGTGGGCTCCGTGCCTTAGTTGTGCAGGGCTGGCACTGTTCAACAGCAGGCTGAACTGAAAGAATACAAGTTGTGCAGCCACAGACATCTGGGTACAAGCCTGAAAGTTTTCTTTTACCAGCCAGGTAGCCTTGAATAATTTCTGTGAAACAGTTCCTATATCTCCGTTCCCTTCTTCTCTTAAATGGCAATCAAATTTAGATCTAGGACTTCAATTAAATAATAATGCAGATATAATTGTATATTGTCCATGGTTAAGTTAAAGTTTTTTTATTGTGCCTTTTCTCTTTTCTCAGTGGAATTTCTGCCTGGCTTTTACAATACCACACCCTTCACTGTCTCTCCTAGCCTGAGCTAGGGAACACTATTCTCATTTCTCACAACTTGAAGAGACTTTGGATGATAACAATAACTCCCTTTATGTGTTCCCTAAGTCAGATGTTGGTTTCTTTATTATTTTATTTTTTTATTTATAGTTTATTGTCAAGTTGGTTTCCCTATAACACCCAATGCTCTTCCCCAAAAGTGCCCTCATATATGACCATCACACCCCTTCCCCTCTCCCTCTCCCCCTTCACCCCTCAGGTTGTTCTTAGTATTTAAGAGCCTCTCATGATTTGCCTCCCTTCCTCTCCCTAACTCTTTTTCCCCCTTCCCCTCCCTATGGTCCTCTGTTAGGTTTCTCCTGTTAGACCTATGAGTGAAAACATATAGAATCTGTCCTTCTCCACCTGACTTACTTCACTTAGCATGACACCCTAGAGGTCCATCCACTTTGATATGAATAGCCAGATCTCATTTTCTCATTTCCATGTAGTATTCCATTGTATATATATGCCACATCTTCTTGAACCATTCATCAGTTGATGGACAGTTAGGCTCTTTCCATGATTTGGCTATTATTGAAAGTGCCGCTATGAACATTGGGGTACATGTGCTTCTATGCATCAGCACTTTTGTATGCCTTGGGTAAATCCCCAGCAGTGCTATTGCTAGGTCATAGGGGAGTTCAACTGATAGTTTTTTGAGTAACCTCCACATTGTTCTCCAGAGTGGCTGTACCGGTTTACATTCCCACCAACAGTGTGCCCATCTCTCCACACCCTCGCCAGCATCTATAGTCTCCTGATTTGTTCATTTTAGCCACTCAGACTGATCTGAGGTGGTATCTCAGTGTGGTTTTGATTTGTGTTTCCCTGATGATGAGTGACACTGAACATCATTTCATATGTCTGTTGGCCATTTGGATGTCCTCTTTGGAGACATGTCTATTCATGTCTTCTGCCCATCTCATCACTGGATTATTTGTTTATTGGGTTTGGAGTTTGGTGAGTTCCTTGTAGATTTTGGATAATAGCTCTTTATCTAACATGTCATTTGCACCTATCTTTTCCCTTTCCGTTGGTTGCCTTTTAGTTTTCTTGATTGCTTCCTTTGCAGTGCAGAAGCTTTTTATCTTGATGAGGTCCCAATACTTCATTTTTGCTCTTGATCCCTTTGCCTATGGAGATGTGTCAAGTAGGGAATTGCTGCAGTTGAGGTCAAGGAGGCTGTTTCCTACTTTCTCCTCAAGGGTTTTGATGGTTTCTTGTCTCACATTCGGGTCCTTCATCCATTTTGAGTTTATTTTTGTGTGGGGTGTAAGAAAGTGGTCTAGTTTCATTCTTCTGCATGTTGCTGTCCAGATCTCCCAGCACCACCTGTTAAAGAGGCTGTCTTTTTTTCCATTGGATACTCTTTTCCTGCTTTGTCAAAGATTAATTGGCCATACATTTGTAGGTCCAGTTCTGGGTTCTCTATTCTATTCCATTGGTCTATGTGTCTAGTTTTGTGCCAATACCATACTGTCTTGATGATGACAGCTTTTAAGTAGAGGCTAATGTCAGATTGTGATTCCTCCCGTTATGGTTTTCTCCTTCAATATTACTTTGGCTATTTGGGTATTTTTGTGCTTCTATACGAATTTGAAGATAGTTTGTTCTAGCTTGGAGAAGACTGCTGGTGCAATGGTGATTGGGATTGCATTGAATGTGTACATTGCTTTGGATAATAATGACATTTTAACAATGTTTATTCTTCCAATACATTAGCACAGAATGTTTTTCCCTTTCGTTGTGTCTTCTTCAGTTTCTTTCATAAGCTTTCTATAGATTTCATCATACAGGTCTTTTACATCTTTGGTTAGGTTTATTCCTAGATATTTTATAGTTCTTCGTGCAATTGTGAATGGGATCAGTTTCTTGATTTCTCTTTCTGTTACTTCATTATTGGTCTATAGAAATGCAACTGATTTCTTTACATTGATTTTGTACCCTGCGACTTTGCTAAATTTATGGATTAGTTCTAGTAGGCTTCTGGTGAAGTTGGTCGGGTTTTCCATGTAGAGCATCATGTCATCTGAGAAAAGTGAAAGATGGAATTCCTCTTTGCCAGTTCTGATGCCTTTGATTTCCTTTTGTTGTCTGATTGCTGATGCTAGGACTCCCAGCACTATGATAAACAATAGTGGTGACAGTGGACATCCTTGTCATGTTCCTGATCTCATGGAAAAATCTGTGAGTTTTTCCCCATGGAGGATTATATTACCTGTGGGCTTTTCATAAATGGCTTTTATGATGTTTAAGTAAGTTCCTTCTATCCTGACATTCTCAAGGGTTTTTATTAAGAAAGGATGCTGTATTTTGTCAAATGATTTTTCTGCATCTATCGACAGGATCATATGGTTTATATCTTTTTTTGTTGTTGTTGTTAACTTGGTGTATCAAATTGATGGACTTGCAAATATTGAACCAGCCCTGTAACCCAGGAATGAATCCCACTTGATCATAATGGATAATTCTTTTTATATGCTGTTGAATTCGATTTGCTAGTATCTTGTTGAGAATTTTTGCCTCTGTATTCATTAAGGCTATTGGCCTGTAGTTCTACTCTTTTGTTGCGTCTCTGGTTTGGGAATCAAAGTGATGCTCGCTTTGTAGAATGACTTCAGACGATTTCTTTCTATTTCTGTTTTTTGGCATAACTGTGAAGGATGGGTGTTAACTCTGCTTTAAATGTCTGGTAGAATTCCCCTGGGAAGCCATCTGGCCCTGGGCTATTATTCATTGGGAGACTTTTTAACTGATTCAATTTCCTCACTGGTTATGTGTCTATTTAGGTTTTCTATCTCTTCCCGTTTGAATTTTTGTAGTGTGTGTGTATTTAGGAATATTCCATTTCTTCTAGATGGACCAGTTAGTTGGCATATAATTTTTCATAGTAATCTCTGATGATTGCTTGTATTTCTGAAGGATCTGTTGTAATAGATCCATTTTCCTTCATGATTTTGTCTATTTGGGTGTTTTCTCTTTTCTTTCTGAGTACCCTGGCTACAAGTTTATCAATTTTGTTTATTAAAAAAAAAAAAGAACAACTCTTGGTTTCATTATCCTGCCCAATTGTTTTTTGGGATTCTGTATTGTTTTTTTTCTGCCCTGAATTTCTTCTGCTGGGTTTGGGGTGCCCTTGCTGCTCCCCTTCTAGTTCCATTAGGTGCTCTGTTATATTTTGAGTTTGCACTTTTTCTAGTTTGTTGAAATAGGCCTGGACTGCAATATTCTTTCCTCTTAGAACTGTCTTTGCTGTGTCCCAGATATTTTGGATTATTTTATTTTCATTTTCAATTGTTTCCATATTTTTTTACTATCTTCTCTAGTTGCCTGTTTGGCCCAATCATTCTTTAGTAGGGTGATTTTTAACCTCTACATTTTTTGAGGTTTTCCAGAATTTTCCCTGTGATTGATTTCAAGTTTTATAGCATTGTGATCTGAAAGTATGCATCGTATGATATCAATTTACTAATATTTATGTGGGTATACTTTATGACCCGGTATGTGATCTATCTTGAAGAATGTGCCATGCCCACTTGAGAAGAAGGTGAATTCTCCAGCTTCAGGATGCAGAGTTCTAAATATATCTATCAGTTCCATCTGTTCCAATGTGCCATTAAGGTCCATTGTTTCTGTAGTGATTTTCTGTCTGGTTGATCTATCCATTGCTGTAAGTGGAGTATTAAAATCCCCTGTGATAAGCACATTCTTATCAATAAGGTTGTTTCTGTGTGTGATTAGTTGTTTTATGTATTTGGGTGCTTCCAAATTCAGTACATACATGTTTATAATTGTTAGCTCTTCCTGATGGAGAGAACCTGTAATTATTATATAATGTCCTTCTTCATATTTTGTTACTGCCTTTACTTTAAAGTCCAGTTTGTCCAATAAAAGTATGACTTTCTTTTGACTAATAGTTGCATGATAGATATTTCTCCATCCCCTTACTTTCAATCTGAAGGTGTCTTCAGGTCTAAAATGAGTCTCTTTTAAACAGCAAATAGATGGATTTTTTTTTTATCCATTCTGCTACCTTGTGTCGTTTTATTGGAGCATTCGGTCCATTTACTTTGTGTTATTATTCAAAAAATGTGGGTTTAGATTCATTGTGTTCTCTGTAGATTTCATGTTTGTAGTGATGTCTCTGGTACCTTGTCATCCTTGCAACATTTCCCTCACAGGGTCCCTCTTAGGATTTCTTGTAGGGCTGGTTTGGTGGTTTTGAATTCTTTCACTTTTCGTTTATTTGGGAAAATCTTTATCTCTCCTTCTATTTTGAAAGGCTCACTGGATAAAGGATTCTTGGCTGCATATTTTATCTGTTCATCACATTTAATATTTCCTGCCATTCCTTTCTGGGCTGCCAAGTTTCATTAGATAGATCTGTAACCACTCTGATAGGTTTCCCTTTGTGTGTTAGGGCCCTTTTATCTCCAGCTGCTTTCAGAATTCTCTATCTTTATATTTTGCTAGTTTCACTATGGTATGTCATTCTGAAGGTTGATTCATGATACGTCTTAGGGGAGTTCTCTGTGCTTCTTGGATTTCAATGTCTATTTCCTTCTCCAAATTGGGGAAGTCCCCCCCCCCAAATTGGGGAAGTTGATTAACCCCCCCCCCCAGGACCTTTTTCTCTTTCTTCTTCTTCAGGTATTTCTATGATACAGATATTGTTCTGTTTGATTCTATCACCCAAGTCTCGAATTCTCCTTTTGTTCTCCTGTATCATCTTCTCTCTGTTTTCACTGGCTTCCTCTTTTGCTATAACTGTGTCTTCTGATTCACCCATTTTCCTCTCTGCCTCTTCAGTCCGTGCAATGGCCACCACCATTTTATTATGCACCTCATTTATAGGCTTTTTGAACTCATCACAGATATTTTGAAGGTCCCTAGTCTTTGTATCAATAGCTTCTCTTATGCTTTTTTCAAGCACAGCAATTAATTTTATGATAGTTCTAAATTTTTATTCAGTTATGTTGCTGATATCTGTTTTGAGCAGTTCTGTGGCTGTGATATCTTCCTTGAATTTCTTTAGAGGAGAGTTCTTTCGTTTTATCATTTTCGCTAGCTTTCTGTCTCTTGTCAGTTTTGAAAGCTCGTTATGCACTGTGCAGCTGTTAGTATTGCTCTATTAAAGGAGGCTCATTGACTATCCAGGGCCTGTCATTTCAGGAAGTATTCTTTTAGTGGTGTTTCTTGGTTTCTCTTGTTGTCCCTTTGATTATTTTATTTCCCTACTCAGTGATATTTGGGACTCTCCACCATGTGTACTGTGGCTTGTTTCTTGAGGTAGCCCTGAAAAGGAAAATAGACATACAAACACACAGGGAACAGAAGCAGGCAAACACACAGACAAATCAAATAAACAAACCAAAAGGGGAAATAAAAGAAAAGGAAGAAGAAAAGAAAAGAAAGGAAAGAAAAGAAAAAAGGGGGGACAGAAAGAACAAAAGACAAAGGACAGTCTGAGAGCGTAAAACCTGTGGAGGGGAAAGATAAGAATGAGATAAGGGAAAATATATCTGGATGGTAAGAGTTGATTTATTCACAGTAGTGCATCAGGTCTTTCTGGTATTCTGGGGGGGAAAGGAGTAAAGAAGGAAAAAAGAAAAAATGAAAAAAAAAAAGCCGCTGTCCAATGTGGATGGCCGTGGTTTGGCCTATGTAGGTCAGGTTTCAGGGGGCTGCTCTCCAAGGCCCCACCTCGGTTGCAGGGAGAATAATGGTGGCACCCCAAGCACTTCTTTGACCATGGGTTGCAAGCCACTGTTTTGCGTCAGATCTCTCTGTACCTCTGGCGGGCCAAGTTGTTGTTTCCAAGCCTTGCCTAGTTTCCAAATCCTAGTCCATGCACTTTAATGCTACTGCCCAAGATGAAATGTACTCCCGTCAGTGGGCGGCTTTCTAGCCGGGATTGAGTAGGGGATGTCAGAGAGCTGTGTCTCCTGGTGCTGCCTGGAATCAGCACTGCTGAGCCTATGGAAAATTAAGCCATTTAAGGGGTACGAATTTCTCTCCTCGTAGTTATATATGGGATGATAGTATCTCTCTCCATCCAGGGCCGAGGTTTTTCTCTTCTTCTGAGACCACTCTATGAGAGTTTTCAGTCTCTCTTTATCTTCCCCTTGGCTCTCCATGGCTCTCCGCTGCTCTGTGCCACCGCTCTGCGGGGCCCTAGGCAGCCCTGCGCCTCTGCTCTCCACAGCTCTCCCCTGCTCTTTTATTTCTGCAGTTCATACTCACTCAGGCAACTATGAGGCTGTCATCTATGCGGTCTCTGTTTGCTTTCCTCCCACTCTTGCAGATCAGAGTATTGTGGCTTCAGTCCTTCTCAGTTTGAGAGTCATGGATGGGTGGAGATTACAGAGCTCCCTACTTCTCTGCCATCTTGCCCCTTCAGATGTTGGTTTCTTAACATGAGTAAGTAAAAATGTCAACAGTCATGTGAGCTTGGTAGCAGATCCGTGTCTAGTTGAGGGTCAGATGAGATCCCAACCCTGACCAACAGTTTGATTACAGCCTTGTTAATAGCCCAACTAAGCCATATCTGGATTCTTGATGCACAGAAACTGAGAGATAATAAATGTGTGTTGTGTCTATCCAATATTAAAAATAAGAAAGGAACAAATGAGTGTTTATTCAGTTGTCTGGGTATTCAAACCACTCTACCTCTAAAATAACCATCCAATTTCTAGTGGTGAATAAAGAATCTGTGGAGGGGCGCCTAGGTGGCTCAGTTGGTTAAGCATCCGACTTCGGGTCATGTCATGATATCATAGTTTGTAAGTTCGAGCTCCACGTTGGGCTCTGTGATGACAGCTTGGAGCTTTGAGCCTGCTTTGGATTCTGTGTCTCCCTCTCTCTCTGTTCCTCCTTCACTCGCACTGTCTCTGTTTCTCTCAGAAATAAATAAAGATTTAAAAAATTAAAAGAGTCTGTGGAGAACTCCAGGGGGTATGTTTCTTGGATTTGTTCCATTTTGTTTTCATATTAAACTCATGCCTTAATCCAACTTAACAGAATCATGGCTGTGAAATTTTATATTGTATGTAAAGCATTTAGCCCAGTTCCTGCCACTACCAGTAGGGACTTGGTAAAATGTTAGCTGCTATTTTTCTTAGTAGTAATCATAGTGCTAATAAGATATGTGACAACACCTAACACAGGGCCTGGTACATAGTCCTTGCTCAATAACACTGGCTGGTTTGGGGTAATTGAATCCATATACATACTATCCTTTTAAAGTGTAGTGAAGAAGGATTTGGCCACCTGCTTCCTGTCTTTCCAAGTTTCCTGCTGTGGCCCGCTGGCCAGTGGTCACATTCCCACCTGGAATTTGTTCTCAAGTAATTCTGAAAGAAGGGAGCCTGCCTTATTCATCATGGTCCCCCTATAGTTCCTGGCAAATGACTGGTGCTCAGTGAAGTAATACATGGATGGAGGAAGCAAGGGTTTGAATCAAACAAGGATTCTCTTTGCTTTTGTGAGATTTTAAGGACCAAGCTTCAATTCAGGCTATTGTTCACCCTGGGATTTTGGCATTAGGTTTTGATGGTTCTGCATATTCCTTGAAACTTTGCCCTCAGCTGGAAACAGTTGTGCTCTTTTTTTTTTTTTTAACAGTTGTGCTCTTAATGGGGTATCTCTGGCATGAGTACTCAAAAGTATCGAAGCTGGCTGTGGTATGTTGAGCACTTCAGGGGAGAATGGCCCTTGAGAGGGAAGGTGATAGAGCAGAAAATAAGAGCACGAGATTTAGTCAAGAGAAACCTGGGGAGCCTGGTTGGCTCAGTTGGTTAAGCTTCTGACTTTAGCTCAGATCATGATCTCCTGATTCATGAATTCAAGCCCTGTGGTGTTCTCTCTGCTGTCAGTGCAGAGCCTAGAGCCTGCTTTGTTTGGATTCTGTGTGTGAGTCTTTTTCTGCTCCTCCCCTATTCTCTCTCTCTCTCTCTCTCTCTCTCTCTCTCTCTCTCTCTCTCTTTCTCAAAAATAAACAAATGTTAAAAACATTTAGAGCTAGGGTGCCTAAGGTGGCTCAGGGTGGCTCAGTTGGTTGAGAGTCAGATTTCAGCTCAGGTCATCATCTCACAGTTTGTGGATTCAAGTCCCATGTCAGGCTCCATGCTAACAGCTCAGAGCCTAGAGTCTGCTTCAGGTTCTGTGTCTCCCCCTCCCTCTGCCCCTCCCCACTCACACTCTGTCTCTCTCTTTCAAAATTAATAAATATTAAAAGACTTTTAAAAAATTAGAGTCAAGAGAAACCTTAGTTCAAATCCTAGTTTTGTCACTTCTAGCTATGTGTCCTTGGGAAGTCCCTTAAACTCTCTGAACCTCGGTCTCCTCATCTGTAAGATGGGAGGATGTAAGGGGGGATGATATTAAATACCTCTTGGTGGTACTACAAGGGCTAATATATGATAAGTGTGCTTAAAGCCATTGTATGTAATAATTTCCCAGTAAATGTTAGTTACTATTGTTGCACACCTGATCTAATCTCCTTTTCAAAATGAATGTAGTTTGATCAGTTTCCATGTCATCAAAAGCAATACTGTCTGTTGTTTTGACATCAACTTAGACAATACCTAAAAGTTTAAAGGTAATGAAAATTACCTACATGCCTACTATTTAGAGATAACAAGCATTAATAATTAGGTGTATGCATGGGTGCCTGGGTGGCTCAGTTAAGTGTCCGACTTCAGCTCAGGTCATGATCTCACGCTTTGTGGGTTCAAGCCCCACGTCGGGCTCTGTGCTGACAGCTCAGAGCCTGGAGCCTGCTTCTGGTTCTATGTCTTCCTCTCTCTCTCTGCCTCTCCCCCACTTGTGCACATTTGTGCGCGCATGCTAGCTCTCTCTCTCTCTCAAAAATAAATGAATATTGAAAAAGAAATTTTAAAATAGGTGTATGCATATCTCATATATTATTTTGTTGTTTATACACACACATGCACATTAAAAATAAGGTCGTATGATATATGTTGTTTTGTAGTCAACTCTTATATCTAACAATACATTGTAGAAATCTTTTCAAATCTATATGATCATTTTAGTGGCTTCATAGTATCACACTTTATGACTATATGCATATGAAAATATTTTATCTAGTATCACATTAATTTGTTTCTAAGCAGCCATTTGTGTAATACATCTTCACATACTTGTCTAATTATTTTATTAAGAGATTTTATAAAAGAAGAAGAATTGCTAGTTCAAAGATAATACACTTTAAAAATTATCCACTTCATTAATTACAGCACACAGTGGATTAATCATTATTGAATGGGAGGAATCTTTGCAACTGTCAAGTGCTGTGCAAGTGTGAGTTATTGCATTGTGGTTGTTGTTGTTAGAGGTATAGTAGATTGATGACCTTAAGAACTAGGAGAGGACAGAAGGCTTGATTTCTCCCCATGAAACATGCCTATATGAAGATGAAATATACCTGTATCAACCTGCATCCATCAGTGGGTAGTTACTGTCTATTCTAAGGTATTTACATCTCCACTCCCTGCCCAAACTGCCAGGATGAAGAAAGGATCTTGTAACTTTGAATTGCTTTGAAATATGGCTGCTTTCAGCCAAATGTTGAAACCTTTTCTTTGTCAGCCTCAGATTCTAGGAAAGCACTTGAATAGGGAAGCACAAGTTCTCCCAAGCTGCTTCTGCCCTGAGTTGTTCTGCTATACTTTTGTGAACCAAGCCTGAGGGCCTGCCTACTTGGTGTGTATGTGGGGCGGTGGGTGGAAGGGCAGGTGTTGGAGAGAAATATGTTTCTATGGTAATATTGGTTGGTCAGTGCTCAGTCTAAGGGTACCTTGGTCACACCTTCAACTTTCCAGTGAGCCTCACATTCCACAGAGCTCAGGCCAGGCTAGAGAGACTAACTCACTCACTCACTCCTCTGGCATCCTGTTTTCCTAGCAGCCAGAGAGTGCCTCTAGACTGCAACTTTATTATAAGCATTGTTAAGTAGGGGGAAGTGTGTGTTGAGAAGTCTTGAATCTGGATCTCCTCATCTAACAGCCTGAATTCTCTCTGACTTCAAAAGGCTGGGCACTCATCCAGGAATGATGCTCTTGGCCCCTGCTAGAAGGTGGGACCAGGTGTGGGAATGTGTACAGACTGTGGGGGCCCGTACAGGGGTAGAAGCAGCAGGAGAAAATGTGATCATGGAGGCAAGCAGATGCCTATGTGCTTGGCTAGGCTTCACCTTATAAAGGGTGCTCCTTGCAGGAATGTTTTCAATGATGCCTTTCAGAGAGCTTGGGCTCTTTGTGTGTCTAAGTCTGATTCGGGTGATGTTTGCCATAAGCAGTAATGAGCATGGAAATGATTTGTTCTGGGGCCTTGACTATATTACTATTAAATCACTGGCATACTGATGGGGCCTCTTGATCCTCCAACTGTTTCCTGCATTCTCTTTACAAATCCATGCTTTCCAATCCAGTCCCCGCTAATTGGTTGTCACTGCTGACTATGTGTATGCGCAGTCTTGAAAAGCAGAAACCTGTGGGCATTTTGAACTCCATCCTCTCCCTTTCTCTCCAGGTGTCCAGCTCTCTAAGCTGTGAACTTTCACCACCCCTCCCTAATCTGTTTACTTTCTCTGTAAACAGACTCTGTAAGCAAACCTGTGTACAATACCTTTTTATGGTTTCACATGTGTTTATGGGTATGCATGCTTGGCAAGAGGTATTGCACTGGAAGAGAGTGATTTGCCTTCTTTAGACAAGCAGTCTTTGGTGAGCCCTTAATTGAATTATGAGTCTAAAGAGCAGGGAAGCTTATTTCATATTGTTGGGGGAAAGATGGAAGATTACACTGACTCTGGAAGAAAATGTCTTCCTTTTTTTTCTAGAGCATGTGGGGTGGACTCAGATAATGAGTGGAGGCTCTAGATTCAAAAGGCCTCTTCTGCTCAGGAAAATGTGGAGTTTGAGATGTGTGTGTGGGCTTAAGACAGGCGAAGGTTTTGAGTAGTTCTTATGTTCCCCACCCTCCGTAGACTCTAAGCCCTTTGAAGGTGCATTCTTCCATATTTTTGCATTTCCTTTATGGGTCTTGCACTACACAGGTGCCTATTAAACAGTGGATGGATTATTAAGACAGAAGGATAGACTACTAGGCTTAGTGAGACTGTCGATGGTTTTACAGAGTCACACATAACTCCCTAGGAAGGAAAGCTTAAGCTCAGGAGATCTTGTTTCCAGAGCTGGCCTTTGACAAGGGTCCCTCCCTCCACACTCATGAAGTAATTGGCATAATGGCTAGAACAAGTGAATAATTGTGCCATGATTAGTTTATGACCTGAGGACATGCCAGTTTGTAGCCCTGCCAGTCTACTAGCTGCCATCAGCACAGATATGCCTCATAAAAGTGCAAGTGACAAAGCTATGGTACTATTCCCTGAGCCTGCTTAAGCCTAATGATTCAGGCCCATGAACTGAAAGGAACTGAGCTAGTGTGTTAACATTTCCTGAACACTGACCTTTTATATTTTCATTTTATGCAAAAGTAACCTTTATTTCTTACAGTTGTTAATCCTTGCTTGGACTTAATTGTAATGTTCTTCCCTCTCGTCTTTCCTTCCTTCCTCTTTGTTTTGAAATGGGGGAACATAGTGAGGCTAAGCTAAGACAGAGCATTTGGCTCATTGTATGACAGTAATTGAAATCATTCCCTTCTAATATGCTCAGGAAATGGCTCAGCCAATATCTCCTGCAGGTCCCATTCTCCTGGCCTACTACTAGTATGATTCTTGTCAATATTCTCTTCCAATGTCCTAAGAGTTCAGGAAACCAAACTTTGGTAAGAAACCTATAAATCTGCCAACCTAGTCAGAGTGTCATTGTTAGACGTCGGTAAATCTGGACTCTGAAAGTGGACTTTGAGTCTGCAGTTCTTTGACCTCTTCTTTCCTTTCCTGCCCATCAACCTGAATTGCATTTTTATTGGAGATGCTCAACATATGGGAACCATTGAACCCCATTAAAGTTGAATTAAGAGTGTATAGGGGCACCTGGGTGGCTCAGTCGGTTAAGTGTCTGACTTCAGCTCAGGTCATGACCCCATGGGTTCGTGGGTTCAAGCCCCATATCAGGCTCAGAGCTGTCAGCACAGGCTGCTTCTGATTCTGTGTCTCCATCTCTCTCTACCCCTCCCCACTGGTGCTCTCTCTCTCTCGAAAATAAATAAACATTTAAAAAAGTTTTTAAAAAAGCATACACAGTATTTGTAGCTGACCAAAGCACTAAACAGTTTATGTTTATAGATAGAGAAAAAGATTTATAGATTCACTAACACTGTTTTGACAGAAATAAAGCAATTTACAGAATAACCAAAATCAAAGAATGGCTCCCATTCAGGGATTCCTTTCAGAACTATTAGGATTATTGTTTCCAGCATTATATAAGCAGAATTAACACCCCTATACCCATCCAGGGAACAGACCCAAGGTGGGAAATTCTTCACTTTTTAAAATCTTCTTGTCATTACAGCCAAGTTTTCATAGCTTGAATTTCTTCTAAGTATTTTGTTTTGTTGGTCATGCTGCTCAAAATGAAGGTGTCATTCTCTTTTTAATTTTTTTAAATGTTTATTTATTTTTGAGAGAGAGAGAGAGAGAGAGAGAGAGAGAGAGAGAGAGAGAGCAACTGTGAGCAGAGGAAGGGCAGAGAGATAGGGAGACACAGAATCTGAAGCAGGCTCCAGGCTCCAAACTGTCACGGCAGAGCCTGATGCGGGGCTCAAACCCACAAACCAAGAGATAATGACATGAACCGAAGTCGGACGCTTAGCCAACTGACTTACATGTGTGTCATTCTCTTTCAATATCACTAACAATCATTTTTCCCACCCCAAAATGTTATTTCTGTTTATTTTGAATTGCTTTTAAAGTGTCTTCTAATTTCTTTGATAAAGCTGGCATGCAGGTTTTTAACAAAAATGCTCTAATATATTCATGTTAGGTCTATATTTGGGCCATGCATTGATTTCAGATTTGAATGCTAGTCATGTATGAGTTTAAGTAATATCTATAACCTAGAGAGTCGTGATATTTTGCTTTAAAAAATAAGTTTGAGATTGGGTGCTTTATGGGAAGTGTAAGACCGTGTTTTACATATTTGTGGAATTCATTTCCATTTCAAAGCAGTAGTAAGCTGTAATAAGCCAAAGAAGCCTAAGTGTAAATAAACGTATTTTAGTTGATAATGGGCATTTAAGCATGATTCTAATGAATGAATTTCCTATTACTTGTCCCCAAATTTCTCTTTAATCCTAACATGACAATATGTATTTTCAAGACTTATTTTTTACTTTATTTTAATTTTAGTATAATTAATATACAATGTTATATTAGTTTTAGGTGTATAGTAGTGATTCAACACTTCATCACCTGGAGCTCATAACGACAAGTGCACTCCTTAATCCCCATCACCGATTTCACTCATTCCTCACCCCACCTCCCCTCTGGGAACCATCAGTTTGTTTTCTATAGCTACAGTCTGTTTCTTGATTTCTCTCTCTTTCTCTCTCTCTTTCCTTTGCTTGTTTGTCTTGTTTCTTAAATTCCACATGAGTGAGATCATATGGTAATTGTTTTTCTCTGATGTCACTTAGCATTATACTCTCTAGCTCCATCCATGTTGATGCAAATGACAAGATTTCATTCTTTTTATGGCTGAATAATATTCTACTGCATATATATATTTATATTTATATTACATCTTTTATTTATTTATTTTTTAATAAATAGTTTATTGTCAAATTTGTTTCCATATAACACCCAGTGCTCTTCCCCACAAGTGCCCTCCATCACCACCACCTCTTTTCCCCCTTCCCCTTCACCTTCAACCCTCGGTTCTTTTTCAGTATTCAGTAGTCTCTCAGGTTTTGCGTCCCTCTCTCTCCCCAACTCTCTTTCCCTCTTCCCCTCCCCCTGGTCCTCCATTAGGTTTCTCCTGTTCTCCTGTTAGACCTATGAATGCAAACATATGGTATCTGTCCTTCTCTGCCTGACTTATTTCGCTTAGCATGACACCCTCAAGGTCCATCCACTTTCCTACAAATGGCCATATGTCATTCTTTCTCATTGCCATGTAAGACTTCATTGTATATATATACCACATCTTCTTTATACATCTTCTTTATCCATTCATCTATCCATGGACACTTGAACTGCTTCCATAATTTGAATATTGTAAATACTGCTGCTATAAACATAGGTATGCATGTATCCTTTGAATTAGTGTTTCTGTGTTCTATGGATAAATACCAAGTAGTGTGATTGCTGGATCCTAGGGAAGTCTTTTTATAGCTTTTTGTGGAACCTCCATACTGTTTTCCACAGTGGCTACAGCAATTTGCATACCCACTGACAGTGGACGAGGGTTCCTTTTTCTCCACATCCTCTCCAACACTTGTGTTTTTTATGTTAACCAATACAACAGGTAAAGACTTATAATCTATAGAGTTTAGGCTATCTTTGCTGATCAGAGGTGTTTCCATAAGAAAACATTTCTAGTTTTAACTTGAAGAGTTTTATTCAAAAACAGTGTTCATGAAATGTAGTGTTACTAATGGCTTGTAATTAAAGCAAAACCATTTTCAGTAATGCCTTAATTATTCAGAAGCTCAGAACATAGCTTGACCCCAGGAATTACGTTTAAAAAATAAGGCTTTGAGATTTTGAAACAGCTACCACAAAACCCATGGTATAGTGGAGGACGACCCCATGCCTTGACATTAAAGGGATCCACTGATCCTTCACTTAACTGGAGCCTGTTAGAGATACTCCCCCACTAATATGGCCATTTGTAGCAACATGGAATGACCTCGAGGGTGCCATGCTAAGCGAAATAAGTCAGGCAGAGAAGGACAGATACCATAAGTTTGCACTCATAGGTCTAACAGGAGAAACCTACTAGAGGACCATGGGGAGGGGAAGGGGGAAAGAGAGTTGGGGAGAGAGAGGGATGCAAAACCTGAGAGACTACTGAATACTGAAAACGAACCAAGAGTTGAAGGAGGAGGGAGAGGGGAAGGGAGGTGGTGGTGATGGAGGAGGGCACTTGTGGGGAAGAGCACTGGGTGTTATATGGAAACCAATTTGACAATAAACTATTTTTATTTTTATTTTTTTATTTTTAAGTAGTTTATTGTCAAATTGGTTTCCATACAACACTCAGTGCTCTTCCCCACAAGTGCCCTCCTCCATTACCACCACCTCTTTTACCCCCTCCCCCTTCAACCCTCAGTTTATTTTCAGTATTCAATAGTCTCTCAAGTTTTGTGCCCTCTCTCCCCAACTCATTTTCCCTCTTCCCCTCCCCTTGGTCCTCCATTAGGTTTCTCCTGTTAGACCTATGAGTGGAAACATATGGTACCTGTCCTTCTCTGCCTGACTTATTTCGCTTAGCATGACACTCTTGACGTCCATCCACTTTGCTACCAATGGCCATATTTCATTCTTTCTCATTGCCATGTAATACTCCATTGTGTATATATACCACATCTTCTTGATCCACTCATCAGGTGATGGACATTTAGGCTCTTTCCATGTCTTGGCAATAAACTATTTTTTAAAAAGTTCACACCATACCATCATGCTTTTATGAAAGATTCACTATTCAAAAGAATTCGAAGAAGATTTTTGCTTTTGCAGGAAAGGTGAAAAGTGAAAATATTGTTCAGTGTTTGTTTTCCAGCAAGAATGGCCCCACCAGGCTCCTTCCCCAGGAACTACACTCAGCATTTCACCATCAGCTGCCATAGGGTTGAACTGTGTCTGTGAGCATCTGTACTTTATCTCAACTTATTTTGTGCCTCCATTAGCAAAATGTATCCTGAGGTATCAGAAAAGCCTAAAAGAGGTTATTTTTTTGGGCCTGCAAACACTCAAACATTTTTCCATATATAGCTGTCCTTTGAACAACATGGGGTGAGATGCCAGTCCCTATGCAGTCAAAAATACGTGCACGTCTTTTTACTCCCCCAAAACTTAACTACTAACAGCCCACTATTGAGTGAAAGTCTTCCTGATAACATAAACGATCAATACATATTTTGTATGTTATATGTATTCTGTAGTGTATTCTTACAATATAGTAAGCTAGAGGGAAGAAAGTCATATGGAGGAGAAAATACACTTACAGTACTGTACTGTAGTTATTGAAATAACTCTGCATATAAGTGGACCCATGCAGTTCAGACACATGTTATTCAAGGATCAGCTGTAAATTAATAATAAGTGCTTCTTTCCTTTACACTATTTCAGCTTATGGAAGTTTCATAGAAACAGTCTACTTTCAGATAATGGGAAACCTGCATTCCTTCAGTTATAGCAGAATACAAGCAGCAAATGAGAACTGGAGGTGGCAAGTTGCATGGGTTTCGAGGAGGTAGTTTACCCTACATGTAAGCCCAGTGACAGTTGTGTACTAGACACCTGAGATGGAGAGATCACAAAAGGAAAGACCTGGCATATGGAATAGGTAGATAGCCTTCTACACAAAAACATAACATTGTGGTATTCTGTAGTGTAGATATGCTTAGGTTTTGCTTAGCTTTGTGATTATTGGGGGGTTTAAGTTCTCTAAAAATTTTCACTCTCATGAAAAGTGATGCAGTGAATGGTTTCTGTACAAATTGCCTTATTCTGTTTAGAGTTATTGCTTTCTGGTATCTTACTAAAACTATAATAACCAGGTCAAAAGGTTTGAGCTGTTTTATAGCTGTTACAACATGTTGCCAAATTGTACTCCCCAAAGATTAAACTGTGTAAGAATGTATATTTTCTCACAGTTATTTTTCATATTTTTGTTGGTTTAATAGGTATGTGAGTATACTATTCATTTGTTTTAATTGTTATTTAATGAGGCTTTACATTTCTTAATATCATAATTTCCTTCATTTTCTTTGAGCACTTATCCTGTAAAATCTGTTGACCTTCTATATTTTTATCCATGTCCTATATTTTGGGTAGTCCAACTGTGTCATCTATATTTGTCACATATTTTTCCAATTTTATTGCTTTCATTTTTATGTGAGCTTTATTATATTTCACTATGCAAACATGTTCTTTTTCACATTTATGTATTCAGATTCATCTATCCTGTGTGTGTTGTTTCTTTCATTTTTCAATATTCAGAAATTTACCACTCCTCCACAGCTGGGACAAATATGTGATTCTGTCCTCTCCACTTCCCCAGGATATTTTTTCTATTTTGTGTTTAATTCTTAGACCCATCTGGAATTTATTGAAGTGTATGGTATACGGTATTGATCTAAAGTCCAATCTCCATACTGATATCCAAATGTTTTAGCAATTCAATTTGGCAAGTATTTCTTGAACTCCTTCTATGTGCTAAACATTGTGCTAAGTACCACAAGAAAGTTCTTAAGAAATAAGGCAAAGCCCAGACTCTCCAAGTGTGTGATCCCATGTCTATATCTGTCTGTATCTCGCCCTCCCTCCTTCTCTGAAGATGGGAAGGGTGGCAGTGGTAGTAATAAGGTAGATATTTAAATAATTATGACACAGTGTCCGGCCGCCAAGTTTTCTGTCTGCCTCAGGCAAGGATTATCAGTCTCCAGAGAGTGAACCAGCAAACAAGATTTGCATCTAGAGGCTGGAGACTGCCATTTCCTGGTCAAAATAACTTTGGCATCTGTCATGCTGGGCCAGACGTGAGTGGCCAAGGTGCACAAAAGATCAAAACCATATTTTAGATTATTCAGTGCTAACTCCCCCCCTCCCAGCATTGCTGAGGCAAATCTGGGTGTTTCTTTTGATATTCATTTGACTCTGTTTACCTGGAAACTGACCTTGGTCAGCTGCTTTGTTTTCCCACCTTGAAACCTATATAAAAGACAGTTTTCTGAATAAAGCTCTCTCTTTTTTGCCTGATCGGAAAACCGTGAGTTCTGTCTTTACTCTCTGCATCTCTCTCTCCTGCCCCCTTTTTCTCTCAGGAGAAGGACCCGCGACGATTCTCAGCCCTGCCGGTCTGGGCGGATGAAACAGGTACCCCGGCCCACGGGGTACGACAATTGGCGTCTCAACTCGGGGCTCAGTGAAGGAACGTGACCCTGAGCGTGGGATACGACAACACAGTACAAGGAAGACTATGATTGGTATCATTAGAAAGTTTTAAAAAGCAAGAAGCTTTGAGAATTTAAAGGAGTGAGAAAGGCCTCAAGATGGAGGTGACGTTTAAAAAGGGCACAGATAGGGGCACCTGGGTGGCTTGGTTGAATGTCCAACATCAACTCAGGTCATGATCTCACAGTTTGTGAGTTTGAGCCCTGCATTGGGATTGCTGCTGTCAGTCAGGAGCGCACTTCAGATTTTCTGTTCCTACCCCTCTCTCTCTGCCCCTCCCCAGATTGCACTCTCTCTCTTTCAAAAATAAATAAGCATTAAAGCAAATTTTTTAAAAGGAAGGGCAAGATTTCATTCATTCAAAAAAATACCTGCTGAATATGTATTCTGCCAGGCCTTGTCCTGTTGTTAGGGATAGAGATTAAAAAAAAACCTAATCCTGACCTCAAGGAGCTCTCAGGCTAGTGAGACAGGGTGCTGATAAAGGAAACATACCAGAATGAGGTAGAACAAAGGGAAATCCATGGCTTTAGAGAAAGTTGGAGAACAGTAGTAGAGATTGAGACTGGAAAGGAAAGGTGGTGCATTTTTTGGGCAGACCTTAAGTGTTAAGAGGAGGCATTGATTCTTTCTTTGTTTTTGTATGGAGAAGGTTTAGGAATATGACAGAGTACCATGATCAGAGTGGTTTTCTAGGCCAGACCATTTCATTTGGAACATTGTTATCTGTTTGCCAGACTGTTCTCTGAAATGTGTACCATTTTGATATTTTGTCTTCTTGACATTATCAAGTCTACCCTTTATTGGGTCTATCAATATTTCTGATACTTCTCTATAATTGACAGGGTTTGTGATACCTTTCATATATTGCAGCTAGTTCTTTTTCTCCAGTTATTCATTCTCTGTTTCAAGGAGTACTTTCAAGTAGTCTCTGCCTTTTGCCTAAGTTATTTAGAAGACATTTTAGAGTGAATACATCAAGATGGCTAAGATGAGACTGGTGTTTGAAGTAATAAAGTCCAGGTATCAAGAAGATTCCGTTAGGGGCACCTGGGTGGCTCAGTCGGCTGAGAGTCTGGCTTCAGCTCAGGTCACGATCTCGCAGTTTGTCGGTTCAAGGCCCGCATCAGGCTCTGTGCTGACAGCTAGCTCAGAGCCTGGAGCGTGCTTCAGATTCTGTGTCTCCCTCTCTCTCTCTCTCTAACTCTCCCCTGCTCACGCTGTCTCTCTCTCAAAAAAAAATAAAACATTAGAAAAAAATTTTAATAAAAATAAAGAAAATCCAGTTATGAGAAAACAGCTCATTCCCACCTTCTGGAAAAATGAGGGGCCAGTATGCACAAGACACAAAATTAACTTGAATGTCTCTGTTCACATGAACATATACTTAGTGAATATGTGAAATGTTTTCTTTCCTGTTGTGGTCATGAAGACTACAGTGTAGAAATTAAACCATTGGTAAGTGGACCCCAGCCATCTACAAATTTTAAAATGGATTGTTTCCCAGAACAAGAGAAGCTTAATCAGAGGCTTTAAAAATTAAGGGTTTGGGACTTCCAGAAAGGCTGTGTGAGGAGCTTGACAGACCCTCTTCTCAGTGAAATAACTACTTAACTGGTGATAATTATCAATAACAACCAGTTAATGTCTCTGGAAATTGACCTAGGGGAATTCAATATATTGAAAAGCATTCATTCAAAGAAATCTGCTAAGTCTTAGTAAGAACAATGGGAGTCAAGTTGTCATCTCTCTCCAGCCCCATGCTATGGATACTTTACTCTGGACAGGTATAGCTAAGAATATTGAGCACCCTTTACCTCTAGGTTCAAGTCACAGGGCTGTGATTTCATCCCACACAGTGTGGGGAGGGAACAATCTATCAGCATCTTTCTTTCCAGTCTCTCAGCTTCATGTTGTAGAAACTCTATTTTTGGCTGTCGTGGGCAAAAAGATTGCCCCCCCCCCAAGTTGTAAGAGGTTCCATGCCAGGGGAAGAAAACTTAGAAGACCACAGGGTACCAGCCTCCCCCAGGTCATGCTGGTAGGGTAGAGGTCCTTACCAGGAGAGACCTACCAAGAAGATGGGGGCTACCATTCCCACCTTACAGATCTTGCTTGTAGAGTGAAGGCATCCTTCAGGAATAATCAGGCCACCACCAGACCCTCGTTCCAGTGAAGTAATACAGAAATCCTGCTTTAGGGCATTAGGCAAGACAAGAGGACTGGCAGTTCAGCATCTTTGTTGAGGGAGCTAACCTAATTTGGAACAGAGCACAGAGGAACTCATATCTGAAGGTGTTGTCAAAAACAGTAGAGATCTTTGTGTTGAGCAGCTCTTAGAAGGCTAATAGTTCCATGAAACTAGGAGCAACAAATGAAATGACAGACCAGCCAGAAGCTTACCAGACCAGAGAGAGAGAGAGAGAGAGAGAGAGAGAGAGAGAGAGAATGCTAAAAAGAGCCCTATGAAGATGAGACTTATCCCTGGAGATCAGGAAGGTTGTGCACATATCCTACATTTCATTCACTCAAAAGCAACCAGAGTGGGCATTTGAGAATTAATAGTGACTGCTTGAATACAGAGATAATAACTTCAAAGCATTTTCCAAGCCACACAGAGATCTAGCTTCAAGTTCTGAAGCCTTACCAACTAAAGAGGCATAAGCATAACCTTTGACCAATCATTAGCTGAATATTATGAAGTTATGCTGACCTAGGAGCCACTCTGAGGTAGTTAACACACAAACAAGGAGGAAACCCTGAGTAGTAACATCAGAGGTACAATGAGTGGAAATGAACTTCATAACCTTAATTCAGGCAAGCCACCAGACAACAAGGTCCATGGTGTTGGTGGTGGTACTAATCAAAATCCAGAGCTGCTACAAAATATTATGTAACATGTCCAGTTTTCAGAGGCACCCAGGTGGCTCAATTGGTTAAGCATCTGTCTCTTAATTTTGGCTCAGGTCATGATCTCACAGTGTGAGTTTGAGCCCCACATGGGCTCTGCACAGACAGTGTGGAGCCTGCTTGGGATTTTCTCCCCCCTTCTTTCTCTGCCTCTCTGTCTCTCAAAAATAAATAAACAATATGCACTATATTCTAATTTGGATGTAAAATTAAAAAAAAACAAATAAATAAAAAGAAAAATAAATAAGCAATATAAAATAAAATGTCCAGTTTTTAACAAAAAATTATAAGAAATGCAAAGAAATAATGTTACCATTATATGGGAAAAAAGCAGGCAATAGAGACTACTTTTGAAGGGGGGTGCACATGATATATTTAGCAAACAAACACAAACACTTCAAACTAGCTATTATAAATATTTTCAGAAAACTGAAGGAGCCAGTTTGAAAAAATGATGAAAGGAAGATGTAACAATGAGTCATCAAAGGGATAATATCAGAAAAAGTGTAGAAATTATATTTAAGAAACAAATGAAAGTTCTCGGGGCACCTGGGTGGCTCAGTTGGTTAAGTGTCTGATTTTGGCTCAGGTCCTGATCTCACAGTCTGTGGGTTCGATTCCTGCATCAGGCTTTGTGCTGCCAGCTCACAGCTGGAGCCTGCTTCGGATTCTGTGTCTCCCTCTCTCTCTGCTCCTCTCCCATTCATGCTCTGTCCTTCAAAAATAAGTAAAAGTTTAAAAAATTAAAAAAAGAAAATTTGGAGTTGAAAATTACAATAACTGAAATGAAATATTCACTAGAAGGGCTCAGCACCAGAATTAGGCTGGAAGAAGAAAGAATCAATTAATTTGATAATAAATAATTAGAGATTATACACTTTGAACAAAAGAAGAAAAAAATGAAGTACATGAACAGAGCTACCAAAAATTATGGAATGGGAATTATTAAGTGCACAAACATACACATGATGAAAGTACCAGAAGGTGAGAGTCAATGGAGCAGAAAAAAAAAGATACAATGGGTGAGAACTTACAAAATATGATGAAAAACATTAATCTATACTTACAAAAACCTCCCAGAGCTACACGTAGGCATATCAGTTAAAATGTTGGAAGCAAAAGGGAAAATCATAAGATCAGCAAGAGAAAAAAAATTACTAATTATATATAAGTGAACCCCACCCAATAAGATCAATAGCTGGCTTCTCATCAGAAAAAATGGAAACCAGAAGGTAGAAGCATGACATTCAAAATGCTAAAGGTGGTGGTGATGGAGGAGGGCACTTGTGGGGAAGAGCACCGGGAGTTATATGGAAACCAATTTGACAATAAGCTATTTAAAAGTAAATAAATAAATAAACTATAAAAAAACAAAAAAACAAAGTATTTTATAGAAAAATAATAAAGCATAAATACAATATGAAAAATGCTTAAGTGTAAAAAAATCAAACAAGAATGTTATATCCAATAAAACTGTCTTTGAAAAGTGTAGACAAAATTTTATTTGGTAAACAAAGATGAAGATAACTCATTGATACATGCCTTACAAGAAATATTAAAGGAAATTCTTCAGGCAGAAAAGAAGTGACACCACATAGAAATTCAAATTTACATGAAAAAAACAGTGCTGGTAAAAGTAATTATGTAGTAAGTATAAAATAATATTTCATACTTCTCATTTTCCTCAACTGATATGAAAAACATTTGCATAAAAATATCTCTATAACTGAATTTTTTGGCCTCAGTCTATGAAGATATACTTAATAATGATAGCATGAAGTAGTGGAATGGGAAGGAAGTGATAGTGGAGCAAGAATGTGACATCACAGTACCTCAAATCCACAGGAATAAACAAAGAGTATCATATCTAGTAAATAAGAAGCTTAATATTTAAAGAAATCCTTTTGTATACTTTATTTCCTTTCCCAGTTTACTTAAAAGCATAAGATTATTAAAGAACAGTTACGTGGGGCACCTGGGTGCTCAGTCAGTTAAGCGGCCCACTTTGGCTCAGGTCATGATCTCAAGGTTCATGGGTTCGAGCTCTGTGTCAGGCTCTCTGCTGACAGCTCAGAGCCTGGAGCCTGCTTCAGATTCCATATCTCCCTTGCTCTCTGCCCCTTCTCCATTCATGTTCTGTTTCTGTCTCAATAATAAATATAAATTTTTAACTATTAAAAAAAGAATAGTTATAACATTTTGTTGGGTTGTAATGTATAAAGATACAATATATATGACAATAATGCAAAGGAGAAGGAGATAATGGAGCTATAGTGGAGCAGAGTTTTTATATCTTACTGGAATTAAGTTAGTATAAAACTGAAGTGGAGTATGATAAGTTATGGTATATATTGTAATCCTTAGAGCAACAAGTTAGAAAATGACTTAAAAATACAGTTAAACATTAAAGGAATTGGGAGGGGAGGAGCCAAGATGGTGGAGAGGAAGGGAGCTCTGTAAATTCTGTCCGCCCCATTTATCAAACCGAGAAGGATATTACTCTCATCTGCGAGAGCGGAAGGAGAAAATACGGACTCCAGAAAGAATAGAACCTCA
>NC_043717.1:41790702-41791927 GCF_006229205.1 Suricata suricatta | reverse complement strand
ATTTTTTTAAATAAAAATATTTTGTTTGTAGCTAAAATGCTCCACTGAATTGTAAAAATTCATGAATAGAGAAGGAAATATATTCCTTGCAATCTGGTTTGATGATGTTTCTTTACTCTGACTTTTTTTTTTAATCTAATTCACCTGTTATGAAAAGATGGAATAAATGCAATAATATTTTTAAGCACATTTTCCTTTTGTTTCTGTGTTTTGTGGGGTTCGGGAGAGACATCCTAAAGTGTATATTTTAGGCCACATTGGACGATGACATTATGTATTTTCCTTGTTTTGTCTTGTCTTGTTTGTTTGTTTCCCTTTATGTTTATTTGTTCCTTCTTTGAACGCTTTTGACCTTGAGTTTACTTTGATAAGTACATCACCACTACTACTTTTATTTCGCTGCCACTCACCTTGTGTATCTTTGCCTAAATCTTTATTTTGCTTTTTTATCTTTAAGATACACTTCTTGTAACTGTATCTGTTTTTTTCCCTAATCCCTCATTAGTGTCTTGAGATATAGTCCATTTAAATTTGTATAAGTATGATAATGTTATCTTTTGTATTGTGCTTATTACTGATTTTACTATTTCCTATATACAACTTCTTTTTAATTTACTTATACACACATTTTTTTATATTTATTGGTTGGAAATAAAATATTTTCCAACCTTAGGCATATTTTTATTTTTTAAATTTATTATTTTTTTGTATTTTATTTTTTTATTAGTTTATTGTCAAATGGTTTCCATACAACACCCAGTGCTCTTCCCCACGAATGCCCTTCTCCATCACCACCATCTTTTTTCCCCCTGCCCCCTTCCCCTTCAACTCTCAGTTCAGTTTCAGCATTCAATAGTCTCTCACGTTTTGCATGCGTCTCTCTCCCCAGCTCTCTTTCCCTCTTCCCCTCCCCCTGGTCCTCCATTAGGTTTCTCCTGTTTTCGTCTTAGACCTATGAGTGCAAACATATGGTATCTGTCCTTCTCTGCCTGACTTATTTCGCTTAGCATGACACCCTCAAGGTCCATCCACTTTCCTACAAATGGCCAGATGTCATTCTTTCTCATTGCCATGTAATACTCCATTGTATATATTTATACCACATCTTCTTGATCCAATCATCAGGTGATGGACATTAAGACTTTTTCCATGTTTTGGCTATTGGGGACATTGCTGCTGTGAACATTGGGATACATGTGCTCCTATGCATCAGCATTTCTGTATC
>NC_043717.1:41788699-41790602 GCF_006229205.1 Suricata suricatta | reverse complement strand
AAAGAGGTGGTGGTGATGGTGGAGGGCACTTAAGGGGAAGAGCACTGGGTGTTGTATGGAAAACAATTTGACAATAAAATATTATGGGAAAAAACATTAAAGGAATTTAAATGGTACATTAGAAAATATCCATTTAACACAAAACAAGACAGTAAAGACAGAACAGAGAAATAGACACATGATATAAGGAAAACAAGTAGCAAAATGAGAGATGTTATTTCTATATTCACTATACTATTAAATGTAAATGAACTTAATCCAATGAAAAGACAGAGATTCAGAGACAGGATGAAAAAATACTTAAGTCTAACTGTATGCTATCCAAAAGATACACCTTCAATTCCAAAATCCAAATAAGTTGCCAGTAAAATGATGAAAAAATATATCATGCAAACAACAATCAGAAGACAGGAGTAGCTATACAGTATCAGACAAAATCCACATTAAGACAGAAAAGTTATTACAGATTAAAAGGGGTATTTTATAATGATAAAAGGGTCAATTCATCAATAAGCAACTATGAAAGAACATATGAACTTATCAACAGGGCTCAAAAAATACATTAAGGAAACTAACAGAATTGAAGAGAGAAATAGTTCAACAGTAATAGTTGGGGACTTCCAAGTCCATTTTCAATAATGGATAAAATACTTAAAAACCAATAAGGAAATACAGGACTTGAATAACTATACAGACGTTTTCATGCCACTCTACCCAAGAGCAGAATATGCATTCATCTCCAATGTGTATCGAACATTTCCAGAATACATCATATGCTAGGCCATAAGACACTTGAGTCTCAAAATACTTAAAATAATAGAAATTTTATAAAGTACATTCACAGATCATGATTTAGAAATGAACAACAGATGAAAACTTGGGAACTTAAAAAATATGTGTAAATTAAATAACAAACTTTTAAATAGCCAATATGTCAAAGGATAAATCATAGAGTAAATTAGAAAAGACATTAAGGTAAGTAAAAATGAAAGCAGCATATCAATACTTATGGGATAAAACCATACTTACATGGAAATCTAGAGCTGTAAATACCTATATTAAAAAGAAGAGAAAGCTAAAAATCAATAACTTAACCTTCCACCTTTAGAAACTCGGAAATTAAGAGCAAAGTGAATGCAAAGAAAGCAGAAGGGAAAAAATTATAAAGATTAGAGTGGAAATAAATGAAACAGAAGACAGAAAAACAGGATGGAGAATCAACAAGACCAATAGTTGGTTCTTTGAAAATTTGAAAAAAAATGGTATTTTAGTTTTCTAGGGCTGGCATAATGAAATACCATAGACTAGATGATATAAACAACATAAATTTGTTATGTAACAGTTCAGAAGGCTAGAATTCAAAGATTAAGTTGTCGTCAAGGTTTGGTTTCTATTGAGACTTCTCTCTGGCTTTCAAATGGACTCCTTCTTGCTGTGTCTTCACATGGTCTTTCTTTTGTGCACATGTGTTTATCTGGTGTCTCTTGTGTCCTCTTATAAGGACACCAGTCAGATTGGATTAGGGCTCAGACTAAGGGCATCCTTTTAACTTAATTACCTCTAAATTCAGTCATGTTCTGAGGAACCGGGAGTTAGGGCTTCAATACATGAATTGTGGTTAGACACAATTCAGGCCATAACAATTGACAAAACTTTATGGCTAAAAATGAACAAATCAAGAGACTATAGATGCTGGCGAGGGTGTGGAGAAACGGGCACCCTCCTACACTCTTGGTGGCAATGTAAACTGGTGCAGCTGCTCTGGAAAACAGTGTGGAGGTTCCTCAAAAAACTATCAGCAGAACTCCCCTATGACCCAGCAATAGCACTGCTAGGGATTTACCCAAAGGATACAGAAGTGCTGATGCATAGGAGCACATTTACCCCAGTGTTCATAGCAGCA
>NC_043717.1:41725249-41788599 GCF_006229205.1 Suricata suricatta | reverse complement strand
CCCCTATGACCCAGCAATAGCACTGCTAGGGATTTACCCAAAGGATACAGAAGTGCTGATGCATAGGAGCACATTTACCCCAGTGTTCATAGCAGCACTGTCAACAGTAGCCAAATCATGGAAAGAGCCTAAATGTCCATCATCTGATGAGTGGATCAGAAAGATGGGGTATATAAAGATTGAAATCTGGCCATTTGTAGCAAACTGGATGGACCTCGAGGGTGTCATGCTAAGTGAAATAAGTCAGGCAGAGAAGGATAGATACCATGTGTTTGCACTCATAAGTCTAACAGGAGAAACCTAACAGAGGACCATGGGGAAAGGAAGGGGGAAATAGAGCTGGGGAGAGCGAGGGACACAAATCATGAGAGACTATTGAATACTGAAAATGAACCAAGGGCTGAAGGGGGAGGGAGAGGGAAGAAGGGGGTGATGGTCATGGAGGGGGGGCACTTGTGGGGAGAAGCACTGGGTGTTATATAAAAACCAATTTGACAATAAACAATTAAAAAATAGAAGTAAGAAAGAAAAAGAACAAAAAGGAAGGAACTTACAATAAACTGTTATTTTTAAAAAAACTTTAAGTATACTGATTGAGAAAAAGAAGACTGAAATTACTGATATCAAGAATGACAAGGGAATATCACTACTGAACTTTTAGAAAAGTGACTAAAAAATCATAAGAGAAAACTGTATGCCAACAAATTAGATAACGTAGATGAAATGGACAAATTGATAAAAAAGTGAATGTTTCCAAAATTACTCAAGAAGAAATACTAAATTTGAAAAGATTTCTAACAAATAAAGTGATTAGTATTTAAAAATCTTTCCACAAAGAAAAGCCCAGGCTTAGAGAGCTTCACTGGTGGATTCTACCAAGGAATTTTACCAGCTATACTTAAGGAAGAGTTAATACCAACCCTTCACAAACTCTTCCAGAAAATAGAGAAGGGAACAAATTCTCCAAGTACTGTCTCAATACCAAAGCCAAAGATATCACAAGAAAAGGAAACTAGAGACCAATATCCTTTATAAATATAGATGTAAAAATCCAGGAAAAAATACTTAAACTGAATCTAACTGCATAAAAAGGATTACACATCATGACCAAGTGGAATTTACCCTAAAAATACAAGGCTAAATTAGCATAAAAAACAGTGTGAATATTGTGTTAGTTGAATATAGTATGAGAGCATGATCAACTCAATAGATATAGAAAAAGCATTTGACAAAATCCAACACCTGCTTGTGATAAAAAACCCTTAACAAATTTGAAAGAGAAAGGGACTCATCAAGCTGATAAAGGGTGTCTGTGAATACCTACAAGTAACATCATATTTAATAGAGAAAGATTGAATGTTTTCTTCTTTTTATTTTTTATTTTTTTGAATATAACACAATTTATTTTTTTAACATATGCAATTATTCTCCATCATTTACAATGCAGTAGTTACAATGACACTCCAAACAGAAAAGCAAAGTAAAAAATCAAAACCCAACTTCTATTTCATGTAATTAGACTTATACAGAAATTAGAAGATTAAGTAACAACTAGTTAATCACCTAATTTCACAGCTATCTGAGGTGGCAATCATTATATAGCAGCTTATCTATGATACATTCAAGATAAATGATACAATTTATTACTTGCCCATAAGCTACAACACAGCCTGCTTAATACCTTTCCTTAAATTCCACCTCTATACTACAATATACTTGAGGTCCATGCAAAAAAGTAGCTACCTTTTACGTAGGAAATGGATGATTAAGTCTTTGGTGTTGTAAAAGCAACTTCATTTAATCTTAACCACCCCCACCATCAAAAAAAGAAGAGGAAAAAAAAAGTAAAGAAAGTAATAAGGTAAAAACCCAAGACACACTTCCTATGGGAAAAAAAAAACCCAGCATGTAATTTCTGTCCTTGACAGAATGTATTAAATAAGCAAACACCCCCAACAAGCAAAACAAGTACTACAATGTAAAAATATTAGAAAAAGAAAACCCTGTCACATGCATAAATGAAAGATTGCACACAAAGAACTCACATCTTTTCAAGCTTCAACAGTAAATATTCTGCTATGTATTAAATACTGCATGGTTTGCCCAAGCTAAGATGAAACCACATCATGAATCAATCAACATTTTGCATTTTCTTTCATTATCTACTCAAAGTCATGCCTACTGCACCTCTAAACATTTCATTAAATCCAATTGTACAGCAAACACTCCCAAAATAAACTTAGATTGTATTGCAGTTTCACTTAACAGTATATAAAATGCTGTGTTTTGACAGGTATCAACTATCCATTAGATACTGAATCAATGTATCTTAAGCACTACTAACTGCTTGCTTTTCTTGAAGCTAGATCAGGGCAGCTGAAATCCCAGCCTGAGCCAAGAATGTTTTCTTTTTAAGATGGGAACAAGACAAAGATGTCTGCTGTCACCAGTTTTTTTAACATGGTACTGGAGGTTCAGCTAGGTCAATTAGATAAGAAAAAGTAAATCTGTCTTTATTTGTAGATGACATGACGTTATACATAGGAAACCCTAAGGAATCCACTAAAAACCACTAGAACTAATCAACAAGCTTATCATGTTTGCAGAATATGACATCGACTTTAAAATGCAATTGTACTTTTTGGGGCACCTGGGTGGATCAGTCAGTTGAGTGTCCTGCTTTGGCTCAGGTCATGATTTCACGGCTTGTGGGTTCGAGCCCCATGTCAGGCTCTGTGCTTGGGGCCTGGAGCCTGCTTCAGATTCTGTGTGTCCCTCTCTGTCTGCACCAGCCCCACTCACACTCTATCTCTCTCTCAAAAAAATAAACACTAAAAATTTTTTAATGCAATTGTATTTTTTATAGTAACAATAAACAGTCTGAAAAGGAAATTTAAAAAGTTCCATTCACACCAGCACAAAAAAATAAAATAATTAGGAACATACTTGCCCAAAAAGTACAAGACTTGTAGATTGGAAACTATAAAACATTAGTGAACACAATGAGAAAGAAGACCTAGATAAATATACATCTCATATCCATGAATTAGAAGACTTTTTTTTGCAGAAAATGATAAGCTGATCCTAAAATCAATATGGAAAATATAGAGACAAAACAGTCTTGAAGAAGATCATACTTAGAGGACCCTACACTTGCCCATTTCAAAACTTACTACAAAGCTACAGTAGTCAGGTCAGTGTGGTACTGGCATATGGATGGATATATTTAGATGTGTGGAGATCATTTGAAATCTCAGAAATAAGCCCTTACATTTATGGTCAATTGATTTTTGATAAAATTACCAAGAAAGCTCAAAGGGAAAAATGTGTTTAACTAATAGGAGTTACCCAATTGGATTGACTAAGATTGTTTTTTAGCCAAATGGTGTTTAGCTAATAGGATATCCACTTGCAAAAAAAAAATGTATTTGGTCCTTTGCACTCCATACACAAAAGATTAATTCAAAATGTATAAGAGGCCTAAGTATAAGAACTTAAAATATAAAACTCTTTAAAGAAAAAATAGGAGTAAATTTTCGTGACCTTAGGTTACACAAAAGTTTTTAGACATGACCCCAAATAGTGATAAAAGAAAAAAAAATCATAAACTGGATTTAATCAGAATTAATTTTTTTTACTTCAAAAGCTACCACCCTGAAAGTGAAATGTCACCCCAATGTCTGGTAGAATATATCTATAAATCATTTATATTATAAAGTATTTGGATTCAGAATCTATAAAGGCCTCTTCCAACTCAATACTAAAAAGACAATTTACCCATTATTGGGGCACCTGAGTTTCTCAGTCAAACATACGACTCTTGATTTCGGTTCAGATCATAATCTTACAGTTCTGAGTTTGAGCCCCACATCAGGCTCTGCTCTGGCAGCTCATAGTGTGTTTGGGCTTCTGTTTCCCTTTCTCTCTGTCCCTCCCCTGTTTGCTCATGTGCTCTCTCTCTCAAAACTAGATAAATATTTTAAAAATTAAATGACAACTTACCCATTAAAGAACAGGATAAACATTTGAATTGGGAAACCTGAGTGGCTCAGTCAGTTAAGCATCAGACTTTGGCTCAGGTCATGATCTCACAGTTCATGAGTTCGAGCCCTGCATCAGACTCAGAGACTGGAGCCTGACAAGCTCAGTCAGAGCCTGGAGCCTGCTTCAGATTCTGTGTCTCCTCTATCTCTCGTTGCCCCTCCCCCATTCCTGTTCATGCTCTATTGCTCTCTTTCAAAATTAAATAAATATTAAAAAAAGAATTTAAATAAATATTTTCCAAAGAATATATACAAATGGCTAATAAGCACATGAATAGACACAACATTAGCTATTAGGGAAATGAACACCAAAACCACAACTACATAACATTTCTCACTCACTAGAATGACTATATTAATAAAAAAGACAATAACAAGTGTCAGTGAGGATGTGGAAAAAATTGGACCTCTTTCATACATTGCTGTTGGGGATGGAAAATGGTGCAGTTTTTAGAAAATAGTTTTGTAACCCCACAAAATGATAAACATAGAATTACCATGTGACTTAGCAATTCTCTTTCTATATACCTGTTCACCTAAGAGAAATGAAAATATATGTCCTCAAAACTTGTACATGAATGTTCATAATATCATTATTCATACTTGCTCCAAAGCAGAAACACCCCACATGTCCATCAAATGATGAGCAGATAAATACAATAAGTATATCTATACAATGGAATATTGTTCCACAATGAAAAGAAATGGAGCACTGTTACATGCTACTAATGTGAATAAGCCTCCAACACATTATGCTCAGTGAAAGAAACCAGACACATAAGGTCACACATTATACGATTTTGTTTATATGAAATGGTTTGGGGTTTTTTTTTTAAGCAAATCTATAAAGACAAAGTGACTGGCGATTGCCTGGGGCTGGGTGTGGGAATGGAAATGGTAAATGGCAAAAAGATTTTTTAGGGCAATGAACATGTTCTAAAATTAGATGATTGGATTGATAGTTGCACAACTCTGAATATGCTAACATTCATTAAATTGTACATTTTAAATGGGTAGATTTATCATGTATAAATTACTTATCAACAAAGCTGTTAAAATTCAGTGTTTGAAGATAATAATTTGGATGGCTTTATAAAAAATAAGATCACTAAAACAAATTATATTACAAAGTCCATTCCCAGATAGAGTATAATTCTCAAATTCCTATTGCCTTTTCAGGACCTTGTTTCATTTGTCAATTTCCCCCATGTACTCTTTCTGCACCCTGTCATAGACCTCTTGCTTTGGATTTTGTGCTCCATTTTCTCACTTGCCTTGAACCTATTTACCCTTCAAAAACTTCTTTCATCCCCCACCTCCTGGTTTGTGCTCTCACTTCTCTCCTAAAGCCCCTTTTCCTTGAGGTTTATTTCATTTCCAAATCCTGAGCATTTTTCTCAAACTGCTGGTTCTATCTCTTTGGTGAAAAGTGGCAGGTAGTTTCTCTTGGGTTTATGCATTTGACAGACATTTACTGAACATCTGCTGTGTACTTGACCCCATGATGATACTTGTTGTGGCTTATGTTGCTGATCCTTATATTTGAGAACAATACGAATTTTTAATGTGTCACATAAAATATTCTGTGTAGAAGCCAGTACAATGGCTATATTTCATGGCAATTTTTGCTCAACTAATAGAAGGTTCTCTATTTAAATGTGACAAATGTATAATTGCCTTCTCTTTGTCCCTGAGTTGTCCTTGTGTCTTAGGTTTAAGATACTGGAGTGCTGGTACTGACTTTCCATGGAAAATTAAATAAAACATGATTTGTAGTATTTGTGATTTCCAGACTGGCTATACTCCCACCATAGCCAGTTTCAAGTTACTAACATGATATTACTGAATGCAGAGTTGGGAACCTAGCCAGTTTGAGCCCTCTACTAAGAGGCAATTGTTTAGTCCCAATCCCCCCAAGAATAGCCTTCACACTGTCCCCAAGATACCACCCAACTTGGTATTGGAAGGACTTTGGAAAGAAGAGAACTAATGCTTTTATAGTAGCAACTCTGTGCTAGGTACTGTGCCCTTTAAGTAATCCTTTTCATAAACCTGTGAGGAAGATACCCATTTTACAGGTGAGTAGATTGACACTAAGAGAGTTAAAATGGTCTGCCCAAAGCCACACAGTACACTTCCAAGCTAGGATTTGAATCCTGATCATTAGGATGCCAAATCTGATGCTACTTTCATTGAACCATGATACTTCCTAAGGCAAAGCTAGCAATGGAGATAATGAGAGAATGCACTTTTCCAGTGCTAGTGCTCTGGATATTGTTCACCTTCTGAGGATTTTCTGTAAGGATATCGTTTATAGTGAATTTGTCTTGCTAGAGAATGTTTGGGTAATCCTTCTGAGCAGCAGGCAGGGAAGGCAGTGAAGACCATGCCTAATGTGGGGCAGAGAACTTCTCAACTCTGATTGATTTGAGTCTAATGAGGGATTTAGTTGATTGGCTAGGAGTTTGTGACTTTTCTGGGAGGAATAGGAGATATGCTGAGCAGCACATTCTTTTTTGTCCTCAAGCAAGACCTAGACTTGTCCATTTGAGAGATCAGTGCTGTCTCTGGAGGTAGTGGTTTACCAAGTCAGGAGGTATAAATGATTGAATCAAAATTCTGAAGACTATGCCTAGTTTTCACGGGAAATAAAACTCCCTAACAACAGGAATCTTTGTTTTCTTCATTGCTATATCCCTGTTGTCTAGAACAGTGCTTGGCACTCAGTATGTTGGATAGATGAATGGATGGATGAATGGGATGATTTACCTCCAGGCCTGTAGCTCTTTTCCATATTTGGCTACTACCTGAGATGAAGTTTTTTTTCTCAGATCCATAAGAGACGAACACTGAAACTTCTCAGTTTTTCCACCTAAGGATCCCATTAGCAATTATGTAAAGACAAATGATGTCACTTGGTGATGAGATGTGTAACACTGCTTTGGAAATCCTCTTCATTGCCTTGAATAGCATAGCTGTTGAGTGTTACTGTGTTCCTGGTAGAGAGATAAGTGCTTTACATCTATTAACCCATTAAATCCTCATAATGGCCTTCTGAAATAAACGTTTAATGAGGCACATTTTACAGATGAGGAAACTGAGACCTGAAGAATTTAAGTTGGTTGCCTAAGGCTGCACAGTCACTATGAGGAAGAGCCAGTAATCAAACCAAATTTTTTCCAACTATTAGTTCTGCTCTTATTCCACTATACCACATTGTCTCCTTTTATGTGTTACTACTTATTCAGTGATTCAGAGAACATTTATTAAGTCCCAAGCTCTACTACACCAGACACTTAGACCTACTTAAGGGAAAGGGCAATCTTGCCTTGCTGAGATGTCATGAAAAACACTTATATTTTCTAACACCATTTCTCCTCTTTCCCATAACTATGATTGCCTGGTGATTTGAAGTTACCAGGGGTCACTAAATAACTTCATCCCTCCTCTTCCAAAATGCTTCAGCAAGTTCCCTGGGGTGTGAGTGTCTTATTTAGTCCTAGAAGATGAATGAAATCTCAAGCAGTGGTTTTATAAACTCTATTATGCCAACTCCCAAAAGTTTTCTTTTTTGCTTTTAGAACTTGAAATGCTCCTCTTCAAAATGCTTACCTTCTGTAAGATGGGTCATACGAATATGGCCTTTCCTTTCAAGAATGTTTTTTCAAACATCCTAAATACACTTAATGCTAGTAAAAGGGGCTTTAAAGTATCACATAAGTAGTCCAGAGCACAAATTTCCCATCTTGAGCTTGGAGACTCAGAAAGATGTAAAAAGAGATTGGGTTAAACCCAGGGCTGGACCAACAGTTCCTTGATACCCCTGTTAAGGTTCTTGTACTTTTGCTGTTGCTGTTGTTCTTTTTTCCCTTCAACAAACATTTAGAGAATGTCAACTATGTGGAAGGCAAGGTGCTAGGCTAGTGCTACCCAACAGAAATATAAGAGCTACATATATGCCATTGTAAATGTTCAAGTAGTCATATTAAAAAGGTAGAAAGAAAGAAGTGTGATATATTTTAATAATATATTTTATTTAACCCAGTGTATCTAAAATTCCAGCATGCAATCATTATAAAAAATTATTCATGTGATTTTTTATATCTTTCCTTTCATTGTAAGTCTTTGAAATCTGGTGTGTATGTTAAACTTACAAACATGTCTCAATTTGTACTAGTAATATTTAAGTGCTCAAAGTCACATATGGCTATCAGGCAGCTACTGTACTGGACAAATCAGTGCTAGGCCTTCCTCTCATGGATACTGAAATGTATTAGATACCTTTCTGTGGTGATGAGGAAAGGCACATCAGCTAGAATGAGTCTGAAAATTTGTTTAGCAGAAATCTGTTCTTTCAGTTATTACCTACTTGGGCTATAAGCCTGGAAGTTAAAATCCCATGTAACATTAACAATCTTTTAAGTTCCTTCAAAGTCTCTTCCACTGCTTCTGGGAGAGTAATTCTCTTAAATAAGAACATCATTTTGATTCTGCAAATATTTTCCAAGGCATGTAGGTCACAGAACTCTGCAGGGTGGCCATGAACTGAAGCAGGAAGCGATGTAAAGTAGGGACTTCAGGGTCATCAAAGATAAGGCCCCTGCCACTCAAGTCCTTCAAGTAATCAAGGGGAAAGACCAATAAAGAACTACCTACCAGCCTGAAAATTCTCTCGTTTCTCTATCTACCCTTATATTGCTCAGTTTCTTCTCCCAGGACATTTTGTCTCTCAGAGCCTCCCTGTATTTCCTCTATGCTCTGGGGGATGGGAAGAGGTAGGGGGAATGTGTAACTGTATGTGGGAGGGTATGCAGTCATACAGTGACCATGTGGGGGTGTATGACTGTGTGTGTGTGCTATCATAGCTCGGCTTTGTAAGTAATGGGTAGATAGATGAGTTTATAGGCCCAAAAGTGTATCTAGGAATAAGCAAGGGAAAACTTCTTTCTAGTTTGTGTCCTCTAAGCAGGAGACATAAGTTAATGGAGCCTGAATTTGGACCCTGAGCTCACCTGACAATTTCCAGTGATAGACTCACCCTGTGGTTGTTGGAGCTGTCTATTACAAAGGAGGATTCAAAATTCAAATTGAGTTCTTCTTGGGAAGACAGTATTTTATTTTTTTTATTTTTTATTTTTTTATTTGTAGTTTATTGTCAAGTTGGTTTCCATATAACACCCAGTGCTCTTCCCCACAAGTGCCCTCCTCCATGACCATCACCCCTCTTCCCCTCTCTCCCTCCCCCTTCAGCCCTCAGTTTGTTTTCAGTATTTAAGAGTCTCTCATGATTTGCCTCCCTCCCTCTCCCTAACTCATTTTCCCCCTTCTCCTCCCCATGGTCCTCTGTTAAGTTTCTCCTGTTAGACTTATGAGTGAAAATATATGGTATCTGTCCTTCTCTGCCTGACTTATTTTGCTTATCATGACACCCTCGAGGTCCATCCACTTGCTTCAAATAGCCATATTTCATTCTTTCTCATTGCCATGTAATATCCCATTGTATAGATAAACCACCACTTCTTGATCCATTCATCAGAGGAAGACGGTATTTTAATCTATTTTCTCACATAAAGGATTGTTAGAGTTGTCTTAGGTGATCTTAGGTTTTCCTTGATTAGAGATTTAGAAATGTGGTTTTTAAATGTTTATTTTTGAGAGAGAGGGAGAGAGAGAGAGAATATCCCAAGCAGGTTCTGCGCTGTTAGTTCAGATCCCAATTTGGGGCTCGAACCCATGAATTGTGAGATCATGACCTGAACTGAAATCAAGAGTCAGATGCTTGACCAACTGAGCCACCGAGGGACCCCTAGAAATGTGTTTTTAAAGAGGGCGCTTTGAGAAGGCAGGTTTCTTTTTTTTAACTTTTTGGTGTAGAATGGAAAGGTGTGATGGGACAGCAATACTTTGTAGGAAATATTTTTTACAGTAGCCCTTGACTACATTAGACCTTCTCTCAGACTGCTTATGAAGGCACTCTGGTTAATGGGGTTAATCATCTGAAAAGTAAGACAGGTGGCCATATTGCTGCCCTGAAACAGACACAGTCACAGATTATTGTCTGCTTTCTCCAGCGAGAAGATGTTGCTCTAAGCCAGAACATCAAAACGGAAGACAAAAGAAAGACACATTCCTTAGGATTTAGGTATGAGTGAGACTTACCCTGTCTGCTCTATCAGAATAGGAAGTGCTTATAGACCAAATTTCCTAAAGGGTTTAGTCTGCTTGTTGAAGAACCATGTGCAGCCAGCAGTGACTAACCCTAGGTTTGAAGCTATAGGGGGATCAGGACAAAGAATCCTTGTAATATTGGGCGGAAAAAGCATGAAACACAATGTCTATCCTCTATATTTAGTCAAGATTTACTGTGATCACAACATTCTGTGTTATCTTGCTATATGTAGTGATTATAGAGAAGAAAGAGGAAGGTAACTTTCATTTACAGAGATGTGCCAAGCACTTAACATATTCTTAAGGCCATTCTTTGGGGTAGATGGCATATTCCACACCTTATAGATAAGGGGACTAAGACTGACTGACAGGACTTAAATGATTTATAGCTAGTGAGGAAGGGAGTTAAACCCAGATATGCCATATCCCAAAGTCCATTTGTCCCAGTGCCCTACACTCCTGCCTTTAATCTTATTGTTTAGCTAGGAAGATTCTATTCTCAAAACACAATCAGAGTAAGGAAAGTGCTATGTTAACTATAATTAAAATCTAATAATAATGTGAAGTAGAGACAATATATATTTGACACGATTCGGAATAGTTCTAAGGTCAGGCAGGGCACACTTTATATTTCCCTAATAGTGTTGGTTAGTATCGTGTTGGGTAGTAGGAAAAGTGGACAAGGAGCTGTCAATAATACAGCCCACTCTTGCCTAAAGAAAGTGACTATGGTAATTCTCCCCTCAAACTACTGCAGAAACAAACTTGTACCAAATCTAACAAAGAATACCAGCTCTTCCTGATAGAATATCATTAGCTTTTTAGCTGCCATTTTCCATAGTGATAGACACCCTTTGGGTAAGACTAGGTCTGATTTCTACCTGTGGGTGGAGAAATACTAGTCCTGTATTGTTCCCCCAGAAGCCATAGCTGAGGATTCAATGCCTGATAGTTCTAGAAGATAAAAGTTTCATTATTATTTTATTCTATTGTCACATCACTCTAGGAGCAACAATTTCACAGTTGGTCAAAGTGGTGGTACCACATAGGCCCATCTATATTCTCAACTCTGTTTAGCATAGAGTACGTGATTTCAGTTAGAGTGACAGGATTTTTTTATTAAATAATTAATTAATTAATTTATTTATTTTCAGAGAGAGAGAGAGAATGTAGAGGGTGAGGGAGGGGCAGAGAGAGAGAGAGAGAGAGAGAGAGAGAGTGAGTGAGAGAAAGAATCCCAAACAGCCTCTGCACTGTCAATGAAGAGCCCGATGTGGGGCTCAAACTCACAAACTGTGAGATGATGACCTGAGCCAAAATCGGGAGTCAGATGCTTAACCTACTGAGCCATTCAGGTGCCCCTAGAGCGACGGGATTCTATTATTGCCTCATAAGTCTTGATAACAACAACTACCTTGTTATAAATGAATAAAGATAGGTTTAATTAGCATGCTTCCAAAAATAGATTCTTCTATGTTTGTCTTTATGAAAACATGGGTGAAGATAAATGAAGGCAAGTGTTACAATTTCATCCTATTTTTACTGAGCAAGACAGCTACACTTGTGATGAACATAGCATAATGTATAGAGTTGTTGAATCATTGTGTCACACACCTAAAAACTAATGTAACAGAATATGTCAACTATTCTTCAATAAAAAACTAAATTTTCAAAAAAAAGAGTCTTACTGTTAAATATGGAATAACATATGAAATGGTGTTTTAATGGCTTGGCAGGTCTTTTTGTGTTGGCGATTTATGACCAGCTTAAAATTCTCAAAAACAATATCTGCTGTCTGTTACTAGTTCACTGTGGCTTTGATAACCCTCAAGAGATGGATGATGGAGATCTGTCTTCTAAAAATCAGATTCCTGGTGGCCCAGTCTGGGGTCAGCAGTGGAAGGCATGTCATCATATCAGTAATTGGTAAACTGGCTGAAAGTCTTGTTTCAGAGAGAATCTCCCTGTAGCAAGAATACTGAGAAGTTGATTCACCACATCCTTACACATCCTATACCCTAACCAATTCATATACGAAAAATTCTTCTTCAAACATACCAAGATCTTTCTTACTTCTTTGTCTTTGCACATGTTACACCCTTTGCTAGAATGTCCATTCTTCAAGGTCCACTCTTCAAACTTCCTCTAGGTCCAGCTCAAATTATATATCATCTATACCTTTCCCTCATTCTCACCCTACCCTTTCTGTGGCCCCTATGACCCAATAGATCTCTATTCTAGCATTGCTTATATGAGTGAGTAAGTTATCTATGAGGACACCTCTCTGTTAAAACTGTGACTCTTTCAAAAGTGGAAATTATGTCCTATTATCTCTATTATCTCCGATAGCCAGAATGGAGACTGGCATACATCAGTCTAAACCAAGTAAATTCTGATTGAGTAATTGAATTATTTATTAAGATTCAGCTTGGGTTACATATTTCTGTGTTCTGTCATCCTTAGGCTTGATTTGGTATCATACCTTGTGTCTATGTATTTCAGGGACCTAATGTTTAATGAAATGGTTAAACTTTTTGACCTTTCTTTTGTTTGTTTCCTTGAGAAAAATGTGCATTTGTAGGCTTCAAGTGAATTGGTCCAATGCTCAGATTCCAGTGGAATGCCACTGGCTCCCTCTTGTGAGGCAGTCTCAGATTTTTTCCTATAATTAATTTTTAAGGAGATCTGTGAACAAGTTCCTCTCAGTAGAGTTGTTTTAGTAATCTGAATGCTTTGGCTCCCAAGTGTTGTGAACCAACTAGTTCTTCTTGGGAAAGGTAAAAGCCTTCACTTGACAAGGGTAAAGGAGCCATTCTGGGAATCCTGACCAGCTCAAAATCTGAGCATCCTAGAGTTGAAAGGATTTCTGGAGGTTATCTTTATAACCAAATTTAACAAAGCGCCTCATGCCAGTTTTGAATTGCTGCCTTCTAGAGGTTTCTTTGTAAATTAGACGAATCTTCCTTTTGAAGAACTAAAATATGCCTCTAACTGGTCCAAAGACTAACCTTTGGAGCCATACAAAATAGCCGGTACCTTCTGAATAACTAACTGCCCTTTGGATTTTAATGACTTTTTAAAAATATTCAGTTATTTTGTTTGTTTGTTTGTTTTTTGTTTTTACATTTATGAGCACCTTCCTAGTGCCAGGCACTCTGGTCTAATCTCCAGGTCCCTCAACAGTTTCCCGTATGTCAGGTTTCCAGTCCTTTGAATCACGTCTTCTAGATAATTTCCATCTTGTCACTGGCTCCAAAGTTTATAACTTGTTTCATGTTATCCTTGTTAAATGCTTCCCATTTTTCCAGCCAGTCCATATGTTTAGGATCCCATCATATGTAGGACCTACTATGTCTTGGTTGAGATTGCTCTTTTAGTTTACCATTATATGCTCTCAGTTATGGGACTCTGGAATAGTACTTCTCATGGAACAGCATGGTATAGTTGAATTGGAGGGCACCAGATCTGTGTTTAATTCATTTAACCTCTTTGAGACTAAAATAGTGATAATTATCCCTCCTTCATAGGATCATTGTCAGGATTCATTAGATACTGTCTATAAGGCACTTAGTGGGTGCATGACAGAAGTTAATGTCCCTCTCTTCTTTCTGTCATCCTTGCTCTGCCCACCACTGCCCTCTACTGAGAAGAGTCAGTAACTGCTTTGAACTTGAATTTCTGGTTTGAGCCAAGTAGCTCTGTTCCAATTAATTTCTTTTTAGCCCTTTAGAGAATGGCAATCTTGCCTGAAATATTACACAAACTGACAGACTCGCTCTATTTTGTAAAGTAATCCTTGTAAAAATATTGCAGTAAATATCTTTGCCAATTTCTGACACAGCACAACTAAGAATTCTTATTACATGGATAGTTATTAGTGAGAATTTTTTAATATCATAAGATACCAAGGTGCTAATCAAGGGTGCTTGGAATATAATCAATCCAGTTAGTGTTGTTAACTGTCATGTAAACAGTCAAAATCATACCCTGAATTTGAATTCATTCATAGGTTTTGTGGATAATATGATTCCTATATCTTTTGAGGATGAGCATTTGTATGACTTGATGCTTTTAATTCTTTTGAAAGGATGACGTAGGTTTGAATAAAATCAATAAAAATATAGAGACTAAAATGGCACTCAGTGCCACACTGATAAAAGGCCATATTACTGGAATTCTCTTCTATGAGAGGATTTAGGGATGTGGAGGAAAGTTCCTAAGCTTGGCAATCAGACATTTTGGTAGAATAAACAGAGGGTGATCTTGGGGTTAGATCTAAGTTTGGAATTTATCTCTGCCATCCACTAGTTGTATTGTCTAGGACAAGTCCTCTGACCTCATGTTACCACAGCTTTGTCTTATGTAAAATGAGGCTTACTGTAAGTATTATAAATGAGGTTAACAGTTCTGTACCACTTAGCACGGTGCTTGGCACCTGGTAGGCAAACACTAATCATTGCTTTTAGGATAAATTCCAGCTAATAGCAGCTAAGCACTTGGAGCTACAGTGTCATTTCCCTGTTGGAGCCTGAAAGGAGTCATATGTCTAGGATTGGGGGATTTAATTTCTGGGTTCATGTAGAAACTGAGTCACCCTAGGTCCTTCAGATTCTGTTAGAAGTTTATAATCATTTTTCTGAAGGGCAATGGGAATACACTGGTTTGCTTACTAGCCCTTGGTGGCATATGGACAAAGATAGAAGAACCCTGGGGAGTGAAGGCACCTCTTATGCTATGGCCCACAATTCTTTAGATACAAAAACGTGGGTTTACCAACCCAAACAAGAGTGAAATGCTGCTGCCGTTTTTAGATGTATATAAATATATATTAATGAATCTGGTGAGCTAGTCACCAAGGCTCCCTTTGGAGTTGAGGGAGGTGATGAATATGTGTTTCCCATTAAGAGGTCTTGATCTAAAGACAAAAAGGAAATTCCTAAAATATTCTGCTCACAAGTAAAGAGCAATCTGGATGAGATGGGTTCCTTAGTGAAGGATAAACTTCATCAACAATCATCTTTACAAATTAGAAATAAACCCACAAACTAACCAGTAGTGACAGAAAGATGATCAGTGTTTGCCTGAGGAAATGAGGGAGAGAAAGGTAGGTGGCAGTACAAAGGTCAGAAATAAATTTTGGGGTTGATGTATATATATGTTCATTATCTTGATTATGGTGATGGTACATACAATGTCAAAGCTCATCAAATTGTATACTTTAAATATGTTCCATTTAATGTATGTCAACTGTACCTTAACAAAGCTGTTACTTAGAACAAACTCAGTGCACATAACACCTGGCATATAGTAGGTGCTTGCTAAATACACGTTGAATTAGGATAAATAATTGTGATGGGCCAACATCTGGAATGGCTGTGTGAGTTGCGCAGCAAAGCCTCTCATCAGTGAAATAACCTTTAAACTGATAAAAGTTATCAAAAACAGCCATTTAAAGTATCTGGAAATTAGTTTAGGAGCATGAAACAAATTGAAAAGTGTTTATTCAAGAAAATTTATGGAATCTTGGTAAGAACAATTGGCATCTGTGACATTTGAGCCAGGACTTGCTCCTACTCCTCAGCTTGCTTTATATTGCAGAAGATTTATTTCAGGTGGATGCAGCCCAAAACAAAACAAAACAACAGGGTTCTCCTTTTAAATAGATCCAGGTTGTAGAGCTATTGTTGCACTTCAGAGAGGGGAGACTGCTAGTTTGTGCCATTCCACCCTCTAGATCTATGTTGTAGGCAATTTATTTTAGGTGGGCATGGCCATGAAGATTGAGGGCTCCCATCCTTTGCCAAACTCCTACTCTTAAGATGGAGTCTATATCCTAGAAAGTTGCAGCAAACTCTGAGTGGTATTTAGAGAAGACTGAGGCTACCATTTTCTTTCTCCCAGGGCCAGGGCCCAGATGTACTTGTCAGACAAGGATTTCAGGATCTCATAATGTCACTCCAGAAGAAGCAGGCTGCCATATCACTGTCTCCCCATCTAGCTCCAGCATAGTGGCACAGCCTATGGAGGATTTTTGTTTTTAACACGGAGCATGAAGGAATTCATGCCTGAAGATGTTGTTGAAAATCAGAGAGATCATAGTAGTGGAAATAAAAAATCAATTATATATTAATAGCAACAGAAAAGTCTTTCTTCTCAGAAAGACTTAAGGAAAGAAACCACCAAAAATAGCCCTGCTAAGATCAAAATCATCTCCAGTAGACACATGCATTAGAGATGTTATTTGTGAACTGTGAAACTCTGTTTGAATGCATGGTAGAATAAAAAAACTCCCTGAACTGTGAAAGCAGTCACCAAGCCATACAAAGACATACTGGGAAAGGGTAGAAACTTAGGCTTAAGAAAAACCTGTGACTGTTTGATCACAGGTTAAACACTACCCTGAACTAGAGGTGATTTCTAGAAAGCCAAGTGTAAAAATAAAACAAGAGGGGAAATGAGTGTGATGTCAGAGACCACACTGCAAAGAAACTAGACTTAAGAGAGAATTAAACAAATAGAAAGTCATTAAACAAATAGAGCAAAACAAAGCAGAACAAACACAAACAGGACCTGTGGGTGGGTAAAAAAATCCAGAGTTATGACACAATATATTTAAATATACAGTTTGCAACAATGATGAGCCTTGTCAAAAAAATAATGAAATACAAAGAGTGGGCAAATATGACCATGGGAAAAAAAAGTCAATAGAAAGTACTTTTGAGGGAGCCCAGATGTTGTACTTGTCAGAAAAAGACTTATAAGCAATTATTATAAAAATGCTCAAACAACTAAAAGAAAGCATGTTTTATCATATAAAGAAAAGTATGCTGACCATGATAATCAAATAAAGAATATTAAATGAAAAGTCAGAACATATTTTAAAGATATGGAGAACAATATGGGATTTTTCTTTTTCTTTTTTTTCTCCCTTGCTGGAGACTTTCTTCTCTTTATTTTTTTAAATAGTTTATTTTCAATTTGGTTTCCCACAAGGGCCTTCCTCCCTTACCACCAACTCTTTCCCCCTGCTTCCCCCTTCAACCCTCGGTTCATTTTCAGTATTCAATAGTCTCTCAAGTTTTGCCTCCCTCTCTCTCCCCAACTCTCTTTCCCTCTTCTCCTCCCCCTGGTCCTCAATTAGGTTTCTCTTGTTCTACTGTTAGACTTCTGAGTGCAAACATATGGTATCTGTCCTTCTATGTCTGACTTATTTCGCTTAGCATAACACCCTCGAGGACCATCCACTTTGCTACAAGTGGCCATATTTCATTCTTTCTCATTACCACATAATACTCCATTGTATGTATATATATGTGTATATATACCACATCTTCTTGATCCATTCATCACGTGATGAACATTTAGCTCTTTCCACGATTTGGCTATTGTTGAGAGTGCTGCTATGAACATTGGGGTACATGTGCCCCTGTGCATCAGCACTTCTATATCCCTTGGGTAAATCCCTAGCAGTGCTATTGCAGGGTCATAGGGGAATTCTATGGATAGTATTTTGAGGAATCTCCACACTGTTTTCCAGAGCGGCTGCACCAGTTTCCATTCCCACCAACAGTGTAGGAGGGTACCCGTTTCTCCACACCCTCGCCAGGATCTATAGCCTCTTTATTTGTTCATTTTAGCCACTCTGATTGGCATGAGGTGGTATCTCAGTGTGGTTTTGATTTGTGTTTTTCTGATAATGAGTGATGCTGAGCATTGTTTCATGTGCCTGTAGGACATCTGGATGTCCTTTTTGGAGAAGCGTCTGTTTATGTCTTCTGCCCATTTCTTCACTGGGTTATTTGTTTTTTGGGTGTGGAGTTTGGTGAGTTCCTTGTAGATTTTGGATACTAGCCCTTTATCTGATATGTCATTTGCAACTATTCTACCCATTCTGTCAGTTGCCTATTAGTTTTCTTGATTGTTTCCTTTGCAGTGCAGAAGCTTTTTATCTTGAGGAGGTCCCAAGAGTTCAGTTTTGCTTTCATTTCCCTTGCCTTTGGGGATGTGTTTGCGGTTGAGGTCAAGGAGGTTGTTTCCTACTTTCTCCTGGAGGGTTTTGATGGTTTCCTGTCTCACATTCAGGTCTTTCAGCCATTTTGAGTTTATTTCTGTGTATGTTGTAAGAAAGTGGTCTCATTTCATTCTTCTGCATGTTGCTGTCTAGTTCTCCCAGCACCACCTGCTAAAGAGGCAGTCCTATTTCCATGGGATACTCTTCCCTGCTTTGTCAAAGATTAATTGGCCGTATATTTGTGGGCCCAGTTCTGGGTTCTCTATTCTATTCCATTGGTTTATGTGTCTTTTTTTGTGCCAATACCATACTGTCTTGATGATGACAGCTTTGTAGTAGTGACTGAAGTCTGGGATTGTAATGCCTCCCATTTTTGTTTTCTACTTCAATATTACCTTGGCTATTCGGGGTCTTTTGTGGTTCCATACTAGTTTGAGGATAGCTTGTCTAGCTTTATGAGGAACGCTGGTACAATATTGATTGGGATTGCATTGAATGTGTAGATTGCTTTGGGTTGTAATGACATTTTCACAATGTTTATTCTTCTGATCCATGAACAGGGAATGTCTTTCCATTTCCTGGTGTCTTCCTCAATCTCTTTCATAAGTTTTCTATAGTCTTCATCATATAGGTCTTTTACATCCTAGGTTAGGTTTATTCCTAGGTATTTTATGGTTTTTCATGCTATTGTGAATGGGATCAGTTTCTTGATTTCTCTTTCGGCTGCTTCATTATTGGTGTATAGGAATGCAACTGATTTCTGAACACTGAGTTTTGTACCCTGCAACTTTACTGAATTCATTGATCAGTTCTAGAAGGCTTCTGGTGGAGTCTGCCAGATTTTCCATGTAGAGTATCATGTCATCTACGGAAAGTGAAAGTTTGAATTCTTCTTTGCTAATTCTGATGCCTTTGATTTTCTTTTGTTGTCTGATTGCTGATGCTAGGACTTCCAGCACTATGTTAAACAAGTGGTGAGAGAGGACACCCCTGTCGTGCTCTTGATCTCAGGGGGAAAGCTCTCAGCTTTTCCCCATTGAGGATGACGTTAGCTGTGGGCTTTTCATAAGCTGCTTTTTTAATGTTTAGGTAAGTTCCTTCTATTCCAACTTTCTCGAGGGTTTTTATTAAGAAAGGGTGCTGTATTTTGTCAAATGCGTTTTCTGCATCTATTGACGGGATATATGGTTTTTATTCTTTCTTTTGTTAATGTGATGCATCACATTGATGGATTTGCAAATATTGAACCAGCCCTGCAACCCAGGAATGAATCCCACATGATCATGATGGATAATTTTTTTATATTCTGTTGAATTCGATTTCCCAGTATCTTGTTGAGTATTTTTGCATCTGTATTCATTAAGGATATTGGTCTGTAGTTCTCTTTTTTTGCTCCGTCTCCATCTGGTTTGGGTATCACGGTGATGTTGGCTTCAAAGAATGAGTTTGGAAGCTTTCCTTCTATTTCCATTTTTTGGAATAGTTTGAGAAGAATGGGTATTAGCTCTGTTTTAAATGTCTGGTAGAATTCCCCTGGGAAGCCATCTGGCCCTGGGCTTTTATTCATTGGGAGATTTTTGATAATGGAATCGATTTCTTCACTGGTAATCAGTCTGTTCATGCTTTCTATCTCTTCTCGTTTGAATTTTGGTAGTGCATGTGCATTTAGGAAATTGTCTATTTCTTCTAGGTTGTCCAATTAGTTGGCATATAATTTTTCATAGTAATCGCTGATAATTGTATTTCTAGGGGATTGTTTGTAATAGATCATTTTTCATTCATGATTTTGTCTATCTGGGTGCTCTCTCTTTTCTTTCTGAGGAGCCTGGCTAGTGGTTTATCAATTTTGTTTATTTTCTCAAAAAACCAACTCTTCATTTAATTGATCTGCTCGACTGTTTTTTGGACTCTATATTGTTTATTTCTGCCCTGATCTTTATTATTTCTTTTCTTTTGCTGGGTTTGGGGTGCTGTTGCTGCTCCCCTTCTAGTTCCAGTAGGAGCTCTGTTAGTTTTTGAATTTGTGCTTTTTCTAGTTTCTTGAAATAGGCCTGGATTGCAATATACTTTCCTCTTAGGACTGCCTTTGCTGCATCCCAGAGAGTTTGGATTGTTGTATTTTTGTTTTCATTTGTTTACATATATTTTTTAACTTCTTCTCTAATTGCCTGATTAGCCCAATCACTCTTTAGTAGGGTGGTTTTTAACCTCCACTTTTTTTGGAGGTTTTCCAGACTTTTTCCTGTGGGTAATTTCAAGTTTCATAGCATTGAGATATGAAAGTGTGCATGGTATGATCTCTATTCGTTTATAATTATGGAGGGGTGTTTTATGCCCCAGTATGTGATCTATCTTGGAGAGTGTACCATGTGCACTCATGAAGAAGGTGAATTTCCTAGCTTCAGGATGCAGAGTTCTAAATATATCTATCAGTTTATCTGTTCCAATGTGTCGTTCAGGTCCATTGCTGCTTTAGTGATTTTCTGTCTGGTTGATCTATCCATTGCTGTCAGTGGAGTATTAAAGTCCCCTGCAATTCACACACTCTTATCAATTAGATTGTTTTGTCTGTGGTTATTTGTATTATGTATTTGGTCGCTCCCGAATTTGGCGCATAGATGTTTATAATCTTAGCTCTTCCTGATGGGGAGAACCTGTATTTATTATATAATGTCTTTCTTCATCTCTTGTTACTGCCTTTATTTTAAAGTCCAGTTTGTCTGATAGAAGTATGGCTACTCTGGCTTTCTTTTGGCTTCCAGTTGCATGATAGATATTTCTCCATCCCTTTACATAAAATCTGAAGGTGTCTTCAGTTCTAAAAATGAGTCTCTTATAGACAGAAAATAGATGGGTTTTGTTTTTTTGATCCATTTGCTACCCTGTGTCCTTTGGTTGGAGCCCTCAGTCCATTTACATTCAGTGTTATTATTGTAAAATGTGGGTTTAGAGTCATTGTGTTCTCCATAAAACTCATGTTTATAATGGTGTCTGGGACTTTGTATTCCTTGCAACATTTCCCTCAGAGTCCTCTTAGGATTTCTTATAGGGCTGGTTTAGTGGTTATGTATTCTCTCAATTTTTGTTTATTTGGGAACACATTTATCTCTCCTTCCATTTTGAATGACAGACTTCCTGGATAAAGGATTCTTGGCTGCATGTTTTTTCTGGTCATCACATTGAAGATTTCCTGCCATTCCTTCCTGGCCTGCCAAGTCTCATTAGATAGGTTTGTAATCTCTCTGATAGGTTTCCCTTTGTACGTGAGGGCCCTTTTCTCCCTAGCTGCTTTCAGAATTCTCTTTATCTTTATATTTTGCCAGTTTCACTATATGTCATGCCGAAGGTCAACTCAAATTATGTCTTAAGTGGGTTCCTTTTGCCTCTTGAATTTTAATGTCTATTTCTTTCCCCAGATTTGGGAAATTCTCAGTTATAATTTGGTCTAATATCCCTTCAGGACCTCTCTCTCTTTCTTCCTCTTCAGGAATTCCTATGATACAGATGTTGTTATGTTAGATTGTATCACTCAGGTCTAGAATGCTCCTTTATTGCTCCTGGATCAATTTCTCTCTTTTTTTCCCAGCTTCCTCTTTTGCTATAATTATATCTTCTAATTCACCTCTTCTTCTCTCTGCCTCTTCAATCCTTGAGGTGGCTGCCTCCATTTTGTGATTCACCTCATTTATAGCCTTTTTTTAACTCGTCACACCTAGTTTCAAAGTTCCTAGTCATTGTCTCAGTTGCTTCTTTGATGCTTTTTTCAACCCAGTGATTAATTTTATGACAAGTTTTTAAAATTCTTGTTCAGGTATGTTGCTTAAGTCTGTTTTGAGCAGTTCTGTGGCTGTGACATCCTCCTGAAGATTCTTCAGGGGAGAGTTCCTTCATTTTGTCATTTTGGCTAGTTTTCTGTCTCTTGTCAGTTTTAAAAAGCTCATGTGCACTGTGTACCTGTTAGTATTGCTCTGTTAAAGGAGACTTATTGACTGTCCAGGGCCTGTCGTTTCACAAATATTCTTTTAATGTTGTCTCTCAGTTTCTCTTGTTGTGCCTTTGAATATTTTATTTACCTACTCAACGATATTTGGGACTTGCCATCATGTGCACTTTGGCTTGTTTCTTGGGGCAGCCCTAAGGAGGAAAACAGACAGACAAACACAGAGGGAACAAAGGCACGCAAATGCACAGACAAATAAAACAAACCAAAAAATTAAAAGGGTGAAAGGAAGAAAAGAAAAGGGAGAGGAAAGAGAAGAAAAGAAGAAGAGAAATAAATAAAAGGGGGCAGAGACATCACAGGACACTGGACAGTCTAAAAGTGTATAACCAGTTGAGGGGAGAGATAAGGATGAGATATGGGAGAATATATCTGGATGGCAAGAGGAAGAAAAGAAAAAGAAAAAAAAATAAAGAGGGAGAAAGGAGAAAGGAAAAAAAAGAGTAAAAATTTAAAAAAATTTAAAAAGTAAAAACGGTAATAATAATAAAAAGTACAAAAAAACAAAAAACAAAATCAAACAAAAAAAAAGCAGCAGCTACCCCTTGTGGATAGGCATGGTTTCGTCTAAGTAGGTCTCAATGGGTTACTCTCCAAGGTCCCGCGGTGGTGGTTGCAGAAGGTGAATGGCAGTACCCCAAGCTCTTTTGGAACTAAGCACTGCAGGCCACTCTAATCAGTCCAATCTCATTGTGCAGCAGCTGAACCAAGCTTTATTTTCCATGCTCACCTCGTTTCAAAATTTTATTCCATGCACTTTTATGCTACCACAGATGAGATATACTTGCTTTGGTGGCTTGCTTCTTAGCTGGGATCTTATTAGGGAGGGAGCAGTTTCTCTTGGCACTGGAAGGGATTTGTGCTGCCACTGCTGGAGGTGAAGTGCGCTGCAGGAGGCAAAGTGCACACCCTCACATACAGCCCTGCAACTCCCAGCCCCCAGCCGGGATAGTGATTGCCTAGAGGGAGGGATCAGTTTCGCTTGGCACAGGCCGGGATTCGTGCTACTGCTGCCTGAAGCGCCAGGCACTGCTGGAAATGAGCTGCTCGCTTCTGCACCTGAAGCCATTTCCTTGCTGGATGGCATAGGGGTGGGGGCTATTTTTTTCCCTGTTGGCACGTGGGATTCGGGATTCTCACAGCCAATGCTGGAGGGAGATGCGCTGTGGAAATGAGGTGTGTGCTCCCACTCTTGCAGTGGAGGCCAAAGTGTGTGCCCTAGGGCCCTGCCGAGGCTGCTGATTCCCTGCCAGGATCGTGCAGCAGTGGAGGCTGTTTTTTCCCTTGTGCCACCCAAGTTCAGGATTTGGGCTACCCAACAGTTATATATGGAGTGAGAGTTTTTCTCTTTGTGTGGGGTTAAATGTTCTTTATCTCTTCTCTAGAGACAGTACTATGAGCATGTTCAGTTTCTTTTTCTCTTCCCTTTGTCTCTCAGGAGCTCCACACACTTGCCCTGTGTTGGGCTCTGGCTCCCACCTCCCCTGTCCTTCTCGGGCTGGCCCATTTTCCAATCTCCCCAGTTTGTACTCACTCAGGCATCTTTGAGGTTGTCTTTTTTCTGGAGTCTGTATTTTCTCCTTCTGCTCTTGCAGATGAGAGTAATGTCCTTCTCAGTTTGATAGATGGGGCAGACGAAGCTTACAGAGCTCCCATTCTCTCTGCCATCTTGGCTCCTCCCCCGGGATTTCTGGATTTGAAAAGTATAGTAGGGGCTCCTGGGGGGGCTCAGTTGGTTAAGTGTCTGACTCTTGATTTCAGCTCAGGTCATAATCTCATGGCCTGTGCAGACAGCACAGAGCCTGCTTGGGATTCTATCTATCTGCTCATACCCTGCTTGCATGTGCACTTTCTGTTTCTCTCTAAATAAATAAATAAATAAATAAATAAATAAATAAATAAATATTTAAAAAGAAAAGCATAATAAACTAAATGAAAAATTAATGAGAGGATCAACAATATATCTGACCTGGCAGAAGATAGAATAACTGACCTGGAAGACAGATCAACAGAAAGTATACATTTTAAAGAAGAGAAAGTAAATTCAAAGAAGAAAAATAAACAGGCACATGTAGAACACCATTAAGGTCACCAACATATGTGTAATGGAAATACGAAAGGGAGAGGAGAGAAAGGGACAAAAAAATTATTCATAGAAATGATGGCTTAAAAGTTCCCAAATATGATAAAATATTTATCTAAACTTCCTAGAAGTTCAGTGAGCTCCAAGTAGGATAAACTTAAACAGATCCACACCTAGAGATATTAAGCAAAATGTTGAATCTAAAGCCAAAGAGAAAGTCTTGAGCACAGCAAGAGAAAAATGACCCTTCACAAAAAGGAACCACTGTAAGTTTGAAAACCGTTTTTATAATAAATAAGAAAAGAAAGAAAGAAAACTAACTTTCATAAGAAACCATGGGTATCATGAGACAGGAGGATGGTATATTCAAATTTATAAAAATTAACCAATAATGATATATCTGGAAAAACTAACTTTCAAAAATGTAAGTGAAATAAAGAAGTTCCCAGATAGGCAAAGATAGAAAGAATGTGTATATAGCAGACCTACATTATAAGAAAAATTAAAAGAAATCCTTCAGGCTGAAACCAAGCAACATTGGGCAATAATTTGAATTCACATGAAAAAGAAAGAGTGCTGATAAAGTAATTATGTAATAACTATAAAAGGCAGTATAATTACACATTCCTTCTCCAACTTCTCTTAGTTGATGTTAAACACAATAGCATACTAAAACAGCGATGTGCCCTTCTAATAGCCAGATCATATATCATTCTTCATTAAAAGGAACTGGAGAATCCTTGCAGAAATGGCTGATTCTAGAACTGGGCAGAAAAATATACAAGATGAGCTTGGAAAATCTTGTAGTTCCCCAAAGTAAGGAAGAGCTAAAGTGTTATAAAACACACACACACACACACACACACACACACGTCAAAGAGATACTGGAGTCAACTGAAAGAGGTCCCAATGGCCAAAGCTGGAACAACTTAAGCACACAAAAAAATAGTAATTATCTGAATCCCTAGGTATAAAATGAAGATCCATGGATTTATACAGGTAGAAATAAATGATTGAATAAACATATAAGTAAGGAGAATAGATAACTCTTTCATGTGGAAGAATTTCAAGTAATTTGTGTTGATCCTCTTCCTTCAGGTCCATGGAGTATAACTTCCCAGTCTTTAAGTAAGGTCTGTGCATATTGCCCTCTTTGAAAAAGTACAGTTTGGAAAGGAAAAAATAAGAGTAATTTATAGTGAAGAAAGCTGCCAAAACTACCTCAGCTAGGTGATGAAGGTTAACATCAACAGCGTTAAGTCTTGTTGATAATATGTCCCTTGATATGATATAATGAAAGAGAATTTCACCTCTGTGATCTTCCCTTTATAAACCTATACCCCAGCCTAATCATGAGAAAAACACTAGACAAATACCCATGAAGGAACTTTCTACAAAGTTCCTAACCAGTATTCCTCAAAATGTCATCAAAAACAAAAGGAGTCTGAAAAACTATCAAAGGAAAGAAGAGCCTAAAGGGATGTACCAGCTAAATGTAATGTCATATCCTTGGATGGCATCTTGGAACAGAAAAAAAGATCATTAGGTAAAAACTAAAGAAATCTGAATATTATGGAATTTAGTTGATAATGCATCAATATTGGTTAATTATTTTCAATATATTAATGTAATGTATTAATAATAGGGGACATTGAGGTATATGGGAAATCTCTGTACTCTATTTGCAGTTTGTCTATAAAGCTAAAAGTATTCTAAAATAAAAGTTTATTTAAAATAAACTTTTTAAGGCAATTATTTCTTTTAAGAGAGAGAGTGCACATACACATGAACATGGGAGAGTGAGAGAGGGAGGGAGAGAATCCCAAGTAGCCTGCATGCTGAACCCACTGTCAGTGCAGAGCATGATGTGGGTCTCAAACTCACAAACATGAGATCATGACCTAAACCAAAACAAACAATCAGATGCTTAATGGACTGAGCCACCCAGGTGCCCTCAAATAAACTTTAAATAGAACTAACATCATATTTAATGGTGAGAAGCTTTCCCACTAAGATCAGGAACAATGCAAGGATGCGCCCTCTCACCACTCCTCTTCAGAATTTCATTGGATACCCTAGATAATGCATTAAAACAATGAAAAATATACATTTTGGAAAGGAAGGAAGAAAACTGTCTTTGTTTGCAAATGACATGGTGTTCTCTGTAGAAAATTTGAAAGAATTGACAAAACTGGAACTAATAAGTGATTATAGCAAAGTTGTAGGATACAAGATTAATATAGAAAAGTCAGTTACTGTATACCAGCAATGAACATGTGGAATGTGAAATTAAAAGCCTAATATCATATATATTAACACCCCCCCAAAATGAAATACTTAGGTATAAATCAAAATATGTAGAAGGGTGATATGAGGAAAACTGCCAAACTTCTGATGAAGGAAATCAAAGAAATAAATAAATGGATAGATATTCCATGTTCATAGACAGAAAGAATTGATATTGTTAAGATGTCAATTTGTTCCTACTTAATTTGTAGATTCAATGCAATCATAATCAAAATTGCAGGAAGTTATTTTGTGGGTATCGACAAAATAATTTGAAAGGTTATATTGAAGAGGCAAAATACCTAAATAGCAAACATGTGGTAGGTTCTCCTTTGTGAGGAGGGGTCCTAGGGAGATGATGAGCGAGACTCAATGACCTTCCCAAAGGCTGATGAACGATGGGAAGAGAGACGTTCCCAAACCCTGCGAATGGGAACGTGAACAAGGGACACTCCTCAATGGAAGCATGAATGGTTCCAGAGAGACTGGGCACTGTGGCCATTTCATAAAGAGATGGAGACAGACCAAGAGCTGAGGGCTAATGGCAAACTTTATTAGGAACAGCATCTTATTTTATACCCTCCTTAGAGCATAGTAAATGTTTAGTCGGCAGTATATGTTTAACCAGAACAATAGATACAGATACAGAAAGGGCAGAACAGGAGCAGCTTGCAACTGGAAGTGGGTATATCTCTGGTGCCGCAGCTTCTTGATGCAGTTGGCTGATGACCAGGAAGGCTCTGTCCTGCACGACCTCTTGGGACTTCTTCAAATCCCATGTTCCCAGCATTCTGGGAACAGAAGTCCGATAAGTATGATTCATACACAAGGACAGTGCTCAGAACAGAGGTCCAGTGCTGAAAACAGAGGTCCAATAAGGACAATTCATCCTATTCCTGAATACCAACACATTAATGAAGAACAAAGTTGGAGGTCTGACACTATCTGACTTTAAGATTTACTATAAAGCTAAAGTAAACAAGACTGTGTAGTATGGGCAAAAGAATAGACAATTAATCAACATAATAGAATGGAGAGCCTAGAAATATATTTACATAAATACAGTCAACTGATCTTTGCAAAAGGTTAGCAATACAATGGAATAAAGGCAGTCTTTTCAACAAATGGTGTTGTAACAACTGGACATCCATATGCAAAAAAAAAAAAAAAATTCCAGACCGAAACCTTACATTCATTGCAAAAAATGAACTCAAAGTATGTCATAGACTTAAATTTAAGATTTATAACTATAAAACTTCTAAAAAATAACAGAAAAAACCTAGTTCACTTTGGGTAAGGCAGTGAATTTTTAGATATAGCACCAAATGCATGATTCATTAAATAACTGATAAGCTCAACTTCATTAAAATTAAAATCTTCTGCTCTACAAAAGATATTGTCAAGAAACGAGAAGACAAGCCACAGACTGGGAGAAGATATTTGCAAAGATATATCTGATGAAGGACTGTTATCCAAAATATTCAAAGAATCTTAAAATTCAACAATAAGGAAACAACTCAAGGGGCCCCTGGGTGGCTCAATCAGTTGAACTTCCAACTCTTGGTTTTGGCTTGGGTCATGATCTCACAGTTCATGGGTTCAAGCCCTGCGTTGGGCTCTGTGCTGACAGTGCAGAGACTACTTGGGATTTTCTCTCTTTCCCTCTCTCTCTACCCCTCCCCCGCTCACTCTCTTGGTCTCTCTCAAAATAAATAACTTAAAAAAAGAAAACAACTCAACCTAAAAATGGGCCAAAGATCTTGACATCTCACCAAGAAGATATACACATGGCACAGAAGCATATGAAAAGATGCACCACCTCATATTTCATAAGGGTAATGCAAACTAAAACAACAATGAGATATCCCTACACACCTATTAGAATGGTCAAAATTCAGAACATTGACAACACCAAATGTTGACAAGGATGTGGAACAACAGAAACTCTTATTTATTGTTTGTGGGAATACAAAATGGCATACTCTGCAAGGCAGTTTGGCATTTTCTTACAAAATGAAACATACTTTTAACCATATGATCCAGCAATTGTACTCCTGGGTATTTACCCAAAGGGGCTGAAAACTTATGTTTACATATAAACATGTGCACAGATGTTTATAGGAGCCTATTCATAATTACCATAACTTGGAAGCAACCAAGATGTCATTCAATAGGTCAAAGGATAAATAAACTGTGGTATATACAAACAATGCAATAATATTCAGCACTAAAAAGAAATGAGCTATCCACCCATGAAAAGACATGGAGGAATCTTAAATGCATATTAATAAGTGAAAGTAGCTAATCTGAAAGGTTTACATACTGTATGATTCCAGCTATATGGAAGGCAAAACTATGAACAATAAAAATATCTGTGGTTGTTAGGAGTTGGGGGTGAGTGATGTTGCGATGAATAATCAGAGCACAGGGATTTTTAGGGCAGTGAAAATACTCTGTGATACTATAATGATGGATAAATGTCATTATATGTTTGTCCAACTTATAGAATGTTCAACACTAAGAGTGAACCCTAACATATACTGTGGACTTTGGGTAATTGTGATGTATCAGTGTAGTTTCATTAATTATAACAAAAGTACCACTCTGGGGGGATGTAAATAATGGGGACGCCATGAATGTATGGGGCAAGGGGTGTATGGGAAACTATAAAAGTTTTCTACCAATTTTGCTGTGATCCTAAAGCTACTCTAAAAATTAAAATACTTTTAAAAAGAAATAGCATAATACAATATCTACAATATTGACAATAATAGCACAAGGCAGAGGAAGGGAAAGAAGTTAGATTAGATCAAGGGAATGACACCAGAGAGTAACTTCAGGCATAGGAAGAAATGAAAAATAATGGAAATTATAAATAAAAATGTTAATATAAAAATAAATATATTTCTCCTTCTTTGTTTTTTAAATTTTTATTTTTTTTAATATAATTTATTGTCAAATTCTGTGTAAAGTGTGTAAAGTGTGCTCTTGGTTTCTGGGGTAGATTCTGTGGTTCATCACTTACATACAACACCCAGCGCTCATCCCAAGAAGTGCCCTCCTCAATGTCCATCACCCATTTTCCCCTCTCCCTCACAACCCCATCCAACCTCAGTTTGTTCTCTGTATTTAAGAGTCTCTTATGGTTTGCCTCCCTCCCTCTCTGTTTATAACTATTTTTCCCTTTCCCTTTCCCCATGGTCTTCTGTTAAGTTTCTCAAGATCCAAATATGAGTCAAAACATATGGTATCTGTCCTTCTCTGACTGACTTATTTCACTCAGCATAATACTTTCCAGTTCCATCCACGTTGCTACAAATGACATGATTTCATTCTTTCTCATTGCCAAGTAGTGTTCCATTGTATATATAAACCATATCGTCTTGATCCACTCATCAGTTGATGGACATTTAGGCTCTTTCCATAATTTGCCTATTGTTGAAAGTGCTGCTATAAACATTGGGGTACATGCACCCCTATGCATCAGCACTCCTGTTCTTTATAGATTTTGGATACTAGCCCTTTATCATATATGTCATTTGTAACTATCTTTTACCATTCCATCAGCTGCCTATTAGTTTTTTTGATTGCCTCCTTTGCAGTGCAGAAGCTTTTAATCTTGATGAGGTCCCAATAGTTCATTTTTGCTTTTGATTCCAGATTGGAAAAGAAGAGGTTAAACTCATATTTGTAGATGACATGATCTTGTATCTAGAAAACATTAAGAACTTAAAAAAATTACCTAAAACTAGTAAATGAGTTAAACAAGGCAACAAAATACAAGGTGAGTGTACAAAAGTCTATTGTATTTCTATACACTAGCAATGAACAGTCCAACAATAAAATTAAGAAAACAATTATATTCATAGTAGCATAATAAAAAAGTTATGAATAAATATAACAAAAGGAGTACAAATATCACACACTGAAAACTATAAAATGTTGGCCAAAAAATTAAGGAAAATCTCAGTAAATAGAAACACATCTCAATTTAATGGATCAGAAGTGTCAATGTTGTTAATAATAGCAGTCCACAGTTTGGTTCAATGCAAACTATATCAAAATCCAAGATTTTTTTTTAGAAATTGAAAAGTTGATACCCAAATTCATATCTAAAAGAGACAAAAAATAGTGAAAAACAATTTTGATAAAGATGAAAGAGTATTTAAACTTATTGATCTCAAAACTTACTATAAAACTACTGTAATCAAGACACTGGAATGAATTTGAGATTTCAGAAAGAAACTCTTACATTTATGGTGAATTGATTTTTTGACCAGATGATGTATGAAGGAAGAAAACCATACAACTAATTCAATTGATGAAGAAAGAAGACTTGATAAAATTCAAAAAACTTTAGTGAGAAAAACACTGAATAAAAGGGCATCTATGAAAAAATCCACAAGCAACAGCATACCTAATTGTGAAAAACTGAATGCTTTCCCTTATTCAAGAATAAAACAAAGATGTCCACTCTTGCCACTTCTATTCAACATTGTTCTAGAATTTTTAGCCAGGAGAATTAGGAAGAAAGAGAAATAGAGGTCATCCATAGACAGATGACATCAATGTTTATATAGAAAATTTTAAGCAATGAGAAAAAATCTATTAGAGATTGTGAATGAAATCAGCAAATTTGCAGGATATATGATCAACATTTAAGGTATTAATTGTTTAATGATGAACAACGGGAATCTACCCCAAAAACTAGGAGTGCACTTTACACACTTTATATTAGTCAATTTGACAATAAATTATATTTTTAAAAAAAGAGAAACCAATAGTAAAAAATTAAAAATGTAAATAAATAAATAAAAATATCAATTGTATTTCTACATGCACGCAATGAACAATCCACATATGAAATTAAGAAAATTCCATTTCCAATACAATCAAAAAGAATATTTAGGAATAAATTTTAGCAAGGAAGTGTAAGACATGTACGCTGAAAACTACACAATGCTGTTGAAAATAATTAAGGAAAACCTAAAATAAATTGAAAGACACCCTGGGTTCATGGATTGGAAGATTTAATATTGTTAAGATGACAATACTTTCCAAAGTGATCTGCAGATTCAGTGAGATTCCTATTAAAATTCCAATGGCCTTTTTCCTGGCAGAAATTGGCAAGCTGGATATTCATTTCATTCATTAATGTTCATTTAATGTCAGTTCTGAAATCCACATTAAGTTATATGTACTTTCTTTAGTAAAAACAATCTTGACAAAGAAGAACAAAGTTGAAGGACTCACTCCTCTTAAATTAAAATTTAGTAGAAAGCCATGGTGATCAAGACAATATAGTATGAGGAAAGGCATATATAAATAAATGCAATAGAATTGAGAGTCCAGCAACAAACCCATACATCTGTGGCTTAATACCATATGATCTAACAATTCTACCTAGAAAGAAATGAAAACATTTGTCCACATGGAAACTTGTACATGAATGTTATTCCTAATAGCCGAAGTGTGGAAATGTCACAAGTATCCATCAGCTGGTGAATGGATAAACAAAATGTGGTATATCCATATAATGGTGAACTCTTTAACAATAAAAAGAGTTGAAGTGCTGATACATATCACAACATAGATAGGCCTTGAAATCGTTATGCTAAGGGAAAGAAATCAGACATAAAAGACCATATGTTTTATGATTCCACTTATAAGAAAGGCAAATCTATAGAGACAGAAAGTGATTAGTGGTTGCTTAGGGCTGGGAGTGGGAACATGGAGTGTATATGAGCTCAAGGTTTCTGAGAGTGACGGACATGTTCTCAAATTAAATGTGGTGATGGTTGCACAACTTTACAAACTCACTAAAAATCATTGAATTGCACTTAAAATTGATGAGTTTTATGGTATAATTATATGGTATGTAAATTATGTCAGTAAAGCTGTTAACTAAAATATAAATAATTGTTTTGCTGAATGCTACACATTGTCACAAGACTTCATTGTACTTTAAGATATATGTCTCTATCTCTTTCTCTCTATATATGTGTATATAGAGAGAGGAAATGATAGGAAGGGAGCAAGACAGAAAATAAAATCTGTCCCCCTAGTCTTTTTTTCTGTAATTGGGATTTCAAAACTGAAATTGTCTGTGAGAAGGTTCTCAGACTGAGATACACATGAGATAGATATACACATGACCAGGGTTCTCATTTAGGTTGTTTCAGAATTGTACAGATATATAAAGAGGGAAGTCTGGGACATTTTTCTAAGACCCTCCTGTTCTTTGGGAGTGTAGGCTTCCCAGGAGTGCATTGCTGGCTTCCTTTGCCTGTGAAGTGCTTTTGATACATTTCAGGGTTTTAATTTCCTTGGTTAAGGGCGGGGGGAGCCCACACCTTGGGGTTGTGCTGACACTATGACAGCTGATGATGACCAGAGCAAAGTTGTCTGAGTGCTGATAGCAGAGAAGCCAAGGGCTGGAGCTGGCCAGAGTGTCAGGGGCCACTTCCCTTAGGTAAGCTTTTGGCTTGACTTCTATACACTTGCTCTACCTGAAAACCTGCCCCTAAATAGCCACATTCCCTGGCCTTCCCCAAACATTGCTGTGGGCCCCCACACTGGATTTCCCTCCCTCCTTCGGACTTTTCCAGAAACATCTTTTCTGCATTGCTGCAAACCTTTATTTTCTTTTTCCCTCTGATTACTTAACTCAAGGACAGAGGAAATAGCTGCCGTCCAGAAACACAGTTAATTTATTAAAAAAAAAAAAAGGAAGAAGAAGAAAAAGAAAGTGAAGAAGCCCCAAACCCATCCCAAATCTTTAAGAAAACAATCCTGGAGGATTTGGTTTTGTATTGCCATGCAATGTGGGGAATGTGAAACATTCAAGGGTCTTTCTGCTTGGAGCCTACCTGACTTCTCCTCACCCTCCCCAGCCAGCTGGGCTAGGCTAGGCCTAGTGGAGCTACAAAGCCACTGGATTAGAAGATGGAGAGAAATGGGGAGCCCCAAAGTACAAAGCAAGACTTGTTACTAGTCTTGAGGCCAGAGCTACACAAGCAGTGTTTAAGGGCCATTGGGGTAGGTGCTGAACAGCCTGGAATCCCAGCTTTGAAGTTAAACTGAAGCTAACTTGCATTGACTGCTCTGGAGGCAGCATTTTCTGAGCTGGGCTTCCATTTCCTTCACCACTCTGACTCTTGCCTTCATTATTGCTATTCTTTTCCAACTCAGCCTCCCTGCAGCCAGGCGTGCCTTTTCTAAACTTTCTGCCCACATGGCTGCCACAATGCTTTTTCCAAAACAGAGATCTGATCTCTACTCCCTTCTAGTCTCTTATCTCCTTCTGGAGAAAACCTGCAATTCTTATTATGATGTATGAGACTCCATATAAACTGGCCTAATGTTCCATCACCTATCCTCACCCTCAGGTAACCCCAAAAGACAGTTTACCATTTTCCTGAACATGCTTTTTTCTTTCCTGCTTCAGTTCCTTTGCATATGCTATCCCTTCACCCAGTAATGAATAGATTTTTCCTCTTTTTCTCCAATAAGGCATGCCCCACTCATTATTTAAGACCAAGTGCCTCTGTGAAATCTTAGGCTAACTGGGGAGGGGTTTTCAGCTTCCTTCTGGTTGCCAGGGCTCAATGAGTATACCTCAGAAAGGCGAGTGGTGCCATGGAAAGAGTCCAGAATACAGAGTCAGCCAGACTGTGTAATAAGGGGTAAATGACTTAATCTCTCTCTGAGTTTCAGTTTTCTCATCTGTAAAATGGGAATATGATTCCCAAAAGGGCAAAGGAGCAGATGATGATAAGTGCCAAGCACAGTACCCAGTACATGTTAGGTACTTCAGTAATGTTTCATATTGTGAAAGAAAAAGAAAAATTATTCCTTCATCCTTAGTTGTGACTCTGAGGGGGTTTTCTCACCAGGCAACCCAGTGGGTGGTATTTACTGGGACCTGCTTTACCTAGTTGTCTTCTTGGGGTTCACCTGCCTTTGGCCACCCCTATGTCTAAAAGGTGCTTTGTAAGTATCCTGCCTTGCTGCAGGCAGCTATCTGCTCCTTTCCTATTCATATCTCTTAGAAATATGTATGGGCAGGTACGAGGGAGGAGAAATGAAATTTTAGCACCCCTTTCTTCTCTTCTTCATGCCCTAGTCTTGTCCACAAGCCTCAAAGAGATTGTCTAGCAGTCACTCCCATGTTGGTCTTGCTCTTTTCTACAACCTGGCTCCCTAGTCCTTTTTCTGCAATTGGGATTTCAGAAATGAAAATATCCATGAGTGGGAATCTACCATTCTAAGATTGGGATGGACATGCACATGAACCGGTTTCTCATCTGGACTCTATTTCAGAAATGTATACAAGATGTCAAAAATATACCACTTGGAACTAGAGCAGTATTTATTTTCTAAAATTAGGGGGGAAAGTTTCCTTGCTTCAGTTCCTACTGGAATGTAAAGTAACTATGTGCTGATGCTGCACTTTGACAGCATTGATTTAGTTACCCTCAGGGTCACTGGATGAGTGGTACATGGACACACACACACACACACACACACACACACACACACACACACACATTCAGAGTGCTTTGTTGTGAACTGGGAATTTCAGGCATTCTGATGCCAGAGTAAGGCTTTATTAGATCAAGTCATCCATTAACAACACTTTACTAAGTGTTTCCTTGTGTGCCAAGTATTGTGCTAGGCAGAAAGAAGAAAAGCTAGAGAAGCAGAAGTCACGGATGTAGTAATGAGAACACAACAGGAGAGCATAAAGAAAACACTAAGGCAATAATACAGACTAAATATTAAAGGAGAAGGGCTTGAGGTTATTGAACTGGAGTCCCAGGGCAAATTTCCTGGAGGGAATGCCGAGATTAGAGCAATGCTCTGAAGGACAGGACTGGAGTCATCTGCAATATTCTCTTAGAAATATCTATTAGAATGGATTGAATGAGGGGTACCTGGCTGGCTCAGTTGGTGAAGTATGTGACTCTTGATCTTGGGGTTTTGAGTTCGAGCTCCACATTGGGTGTATACATTACTTAAAAATAAAAACTTCTTTTTGAAAAAGAATGGATTGAATAGTATTAGTTTGCAGGAGGGGAGAATAAGAATGATCTGGAATTATTCTGAAGGAGGCCATATGGAAGGTTGAGGGTAACATGAGACTAAGAGGCATAAGGCATCTTAGTTCTTGTGCCACCACTAAGTGATGCAAGTGATGTTGGGCAAGTCCATCATTCTGAACCTCAGTTTCCCCAACCATTCATTGTAACTAAATAATACCAGTCTTACTCACCTCCAAGGACCATTGTTAAGAAAACAAATGAGATAATTGTGTGACTGCTTGGAAAAGTAGACAGGACTATCCATAACATAGGGTGGTATTATGAAGACAGGTGTTTATACTGTAGCCACTCTACTACAGCTAGGAATAGGATGACCTCAGTATTTGAATGAAATTTTCTTGGAACGCCTCTTGCCTTCCATAATTATAGCTTGCCAGCCACTAATTCAGTGTGCATACTTAAACAGAATCTGTCACATAAGTATACGTGTGTGTGTGTGTGTGTGTGTGTGTGTAATGTGTGTAAGCTTAGGGCTAGGATAGTGGAGCCATGACAGCAAAAATACTGGAGAACTATTAGGAACAAAGGTTATAGGCAGATATGGTGATTTATGCTAGCATCTTTGGGCCTCTTACAGAGAGAACATGCCCCTTTGCAACTGCACTAAGCCCCATTGTCTGTCTTCCTTGGTGTATTGAAATCTTTCTACTACTCCCTGACTTCATGTTACTCCAAACCAGTCTATCCACCAAACTGCTGCTAAAGTGTTCTTTCCAGCACACATGGAATCCCTGTGCTACTGGATGCCAAGGGTAACATTCACGCTCATTCACGCGACATTAAAAGAGGATCAGCCACACATTTTGTTTAAATTCTGGAATACTTTGATACCAGATGCTCCTTTGAGTCCCCTCAAGACCCCTTCTGTTGCCTTGCTCCCCATTCCTGGACCTCTTTTTGACCTCTTCAGGACTCACCAACTAAAGGGATAGTGCCCAGTACAGCAAGGAGCCTGGTGGTCACTATTCCATGAGTTGACCTGCATCCATTCTGTTTGGTCAGTGCTCCTGCTCTTTGGGTTTTAAAATATTTCGAGGATTACCTCTGCATTCATCATTCATCTTATCCCAGCTTATCTTTCTGGCCTCATCTTTAACAAGCTCTCTAGACATATGTCAACAACACTGAAATTCTTATACTCCATGTCTGGGTTTATACAACTGTCTCTCTCACTATACTGGACACTCTTTGAGGGAAGAGACAGTGGCCCCCTTACTGAAGTACTAACAAAGCCCAGCTTAAAACTGAAAACATAGTGGACACTATATGTTTGGTTTTTAACATAGAGAATGCTAGTAGATGGGAGCATTCTGTTTCTAATCTTATAAACCACTCCAGGGTCCAGATCTGAAGCTGGTGCAAGGCACTTTCCTGGACTTAATACATACCTCATGAATGCTATTCACATTTCCATTATCCTTGAAAGAGAAAGGGAAAGTACTATTTCCATTCTATTACTGGGAAGATGAAAATATTTCAAGCGTGTGTCTCGACCACACAATGAATATTTAATAGAACTGAGACATAAAGTCATGTCTCTGGAACTTTCCCTTACCCTCAGTGCTGTAAAGCCCTTTGGGATTTGGGGATGAAAACTGCTGCCCTAATGTGAGTAATTATAGACAGCTGCCTTCTGGGAGTTATTGGTTTACAGTTTCTCTAAGGGGACCTGAGGACTATCTGTTGGAAGTAATATAAATGTTCTTGCCTCTTCTCCTCCAGCACTGCCAGGAGAGACACTGGTTTGTGGGGTTGTGGTGGAGAATACCCTATGTTTCTATTGATTTGGTTCCTAGCTTATGCCTCATTAACATGCCTCATAACTAGTGGTCCCTTGAGCAACAAGCTAACTTTTGTTTCAGGAATCTCTCTGACAATCTATCCATCTTTCATACCCCCATAAGTATAGTCAGTGGTAGCCAGCAAGTTGTGAGGTTTGTTGAGAAGTCCAGACTGGGAGAATGGTTGAGCCCTATCTTAAAAGAACTTAGTCTTCCTTGAGAAGCAGTCCTCATACATCAAGTATGACTTAGGCTGCAAGTAATTGAAAGTTTGACACTGACTGGAAATTATCTCACACAACAGGAAGTCCAGAGAGAGGTTGGATGTTCATGTGCTCACAATGTCAGCAGGTACTAGTATAATTAGTTGCCTTGTTCTTATCTAGTAGGAGAGAGAAGAATCTAATAACTAGTAAGTCCAGGAAACCACATTGGCACCAAATATACTCAGTTTCATCTTTATAGATAATAGAGAAACATGGACACTGGAGAAAATAGGGTAGATTCAGAGTACCCACTGAGCTCATATTAACTGTGTAGCCTTGCACAAATCAATTAACTGCTCTGAGCCAGTTCCCACATGTGTCAAATGACAATCATTATAGTATCTGACTTGCCTCCTAACAGCCTTGTAGTGGGGATCATATGAATTAAAGTGAAAGCATTTGGCAAGGCATATAAAGTGCCATATACCTTTGAGACCTTTTTAAATTACTATCATGTAATTTAGAGAAGGTGTACATGGAACACCTACTGTGTTCAAGGGACTATTAGATTACAAGGTTAGAATAAAACCTACTTACTAACCTCAAGTTCCCCCTCTTGCATTATGGAGGAGAATGCAAACTGGTACAGCCACCATGAAAAACAGTATGGAAGTTCCTGAAAAAGTTAAAAGAAGAGTTACCTTACAATTCAGCAATTGTACCCAGAATTTTGTATTTTACCCAGAAAATACAAAAACACCAATTCAAAGGGATGCATAAATAACCCTATGTTTATTGTAGTAGTATTTATAATAGCCAAGATATGGAAACAGCCCAAGTGTCCATCTATAGGTAAATGGACAATGAAGATGTGAGACACACACTGGAATATTTGGCCATAAAAAAGAATGAAATCTTACCATTTGCAATGACATGGATAGAGCTAGAGAGTATAATGCTAAGTGAAATAAGTCAGTTAGAGGAAGACAAATACCATATAATTTCACTCATATGTGGAATTTAAGAAACCAATGAACAAAGGGGAAAAGGAGAAAGACAAAGCAAGAAACAAACTCCTAACCATAGAGAACAAAGTGATGGTTACCAGAGGGGAGGTGGCCAGGGCAATGAGTGAAATAGGTGATGGGGATTAAAGTCCATTTGTTGATGAGCACTGGGTGTTGTATGGAGGTGTTGAGCTACGATATTGTACACCGGAAACTAATATAACCCTGTAAACTAACTGGAATTAAAATAAAAGCTTAAAAAACCCCTCAAATTCCCCTAAACAGTTCAACAAACATCTACTAAGCACTCATGGGTGCCAGACATAAAGATAAAAGACCTAGTCTCTGCCCTCAGGGAGCTTCCAGTGGAGCAGGAGACAGGCCCATGAACAGTTACAATACAATTTGGTAAGTGCATGGAATGGTAGAGGTGTGTGCAGAGTACATTGGGAGTGCACAGGAATTACTGAACTATCCAGGCTACATAGTGAAGGAGTAGGGATAGTGTCAGGAACTTATAAAGCATAAGAAGATAAGAAAAGTGGATATAACATAGATACATATACAGCAGAACCTCCAAACAGCCTTTTTAATTTGTAATTCAGGAGAATATTAAGGAATAATGTCTGTAGACAACAATATGTAAACAATGGGGTGATGAACGCTTTCCTCCCTCCTCTCCATATGTTGTGGTTGACCCAGTATCCTCTGAAGTCACTTCATGATCTTCCATTGAATGTCCCTGGGAATTGCAGAAGATTAGGCCCCTGCTAACTGGCTGGGGCATGTGTATTAACTTTTTTCAGAAAAGATTATTTAGGACTGCAGAGTCTCACATATCCTACCATTAAAAATTACCATCTTGTATCATATGTTGCTATCTTAACATACTTTAAAACTATATTTATTCTTTCTCATTGCCAAGTAGTATTCCATTGGATATATAAACCACATCTTTTTTATCCGTTCATCAGTTGATGAACATTTAAATCATGCCATTTGCAGCAACATGGATGGAACTGGAAGGTATTATGCTGAGTGAAATAAGCCAGTCAGAGGACAGATACATGTTTTCACTTATATATTGATCTTGAGAAACTGAACAGAAGACCATTGGGGAGGGGAAGGGGAACAAAAACAGATACTACCAGAGAGGGAGAGAGGTAAACCATAAAAGACTCTGAAATACAGAGAACAAACTGAGGGTTGATGCAGGTTGGGGGAGACGGGAAACTGGGTGAGAGACATTGAAGAGGGCACTTGTTGAGATGAGCACTGAGTGTTGTATATAAGCCAATTTGACAATAAATTATATTCATTAAAAATAAATAATAAAACTTTATAAATGGTTTTTGTACACATTTTAAAACAAGATATACTTTACATATAAAGCAAGCTTTTAGTTTCTTCACATGCTGTTCTCACTGACCTTATCCATTCCTTGTAAAGCCCTGCTGGAGGTCCTGTAGTGATAGGATATAGAAAGTCTGTAGGATCTAATCCTTGAACCAAATCTTAGGGGTAGATGTTGAGTCCCAGTGACAATGTCTTGCCCAAGGTAATACTGCTACTAAGTGGCAGAACTAGGATTTAAGATATGGACCAACACATAGTAGAGTCTCAGCTCATGTATATTGTTTGTGGCATAAATAAATGAAAGGTCTTTCTTATCACTCTTCTGTGGAGATCTTTGCTGCTCAAGGCTGCCTCCTAAAAATATCTTAATTAGGGTCTCATTGGATTTGACCACTAGAAAGTCTGCTGCACTTTTGGTGCATGGTTTCCTGTGCTACGAAAAACATTGCTGTTCAGTAGGCTCATAAAGCACCCTCCTGGATGGCCCCAGGCTCAGGCCCAGATTTCTGCTCTTTGGCAGACTCTGTGCTTTATTACCTTCTGAGGTACCTAGCCAGCTGCCTGTTCTCAGGTTCCATCCCTAGGCCCAAAATTTGACAGTGCTTTCCTGAGAGACAGAGCTGTTCTTCCTGTTGCCCCAGACCACTGAGGGGACTCACAAAAGCCAGAGGCAACCACTTGCAGGGGCATGGCCTTGAAAAGTGGAACACTTCACCTCTCGCACACCAGTTAGTGAATGATGTGATCTGCATTAAATGGAAGAGTGCTGAAAGAATTCTTCCAGAAAATAAACAGAAACCAAGAAGGGGTGTGCACTTTCTCCAAATGGTAAGGCTCCTTTTCTTTTGGGACTCATCCAGGAGCTGAAAAAGATACCAGAGCTGTGGGAGAGGATGAGCAAGTGAGATAACTATCAAGGATTTTGACCGTGGGTTCAAATGCATGTGGCAGAATTATCTTAGACCACATTCCAACTTCACTATTTTTCTTAAATATTGCCTTCTACTCCTTTCAAAAAAATGAGTTGCTTTCTAGCTTTTTTGTTTATTTGTTTGCAAAAGAGAGTTTGCAAACCAAAACATGGTTGAATATCAGGTGAATCAGTTAAAAATATTTGATTCCTATACCAACACCATAATCTAAGGTCTTGGCCCAAGCTGCAAACAATTTCCAAGAAACAAAAAGTGCTCAGTAATGAAGTTGAAGTTGTCCTAAAAGGATTTCCAAGATTGAGACTGTGTGGGTCTAAAGGGAGTGAGGAACAAAGAGCATTTCATTGAGAGTTTCCTACTTAATATAGTTCTCACTAAGAGCTCAGCAATTTTAATATAATTCCAACAATAACCACTCTGTGAGTAAGGTGTTATTATTCTCCCCATTTAACAGAGAAAGAAGCAAGTTTCAGAATGGTGGATTGACTTCCCCAAGATTAATACTATTAAATGGCAGAGCAAGGATTTGAACAAGACACTAGCATATAGTAGTTTCATCTCATGTATGTTGTTTGTGAAATGAATAAATTAATAAAAGGTCTTTCTGATAATTATATACATTACCATTTTTCTTGCCTGTTTGGGTTTCTGACATTTTAAAACAAAAATTTATAATATACGTAAAAGTGCAAAGAATTTTACATTACACTTATATGCCCATCAGTTAGATTCTATTATTAACATTTTACTATATTTGCTTTATCACAATATCTAATTCCCCCTGTCTATTAATCACTTCTTATTATTTTCTGGTATATTTCAAAGTAAATTGAGGACATCAGTACAGATCCCTATAAATATTTCAGCATACATATCACTAATATTTGTTTATAGTCCTTTCTTGTTTCTTTTGAGGTAAAATTTGCATACAATGAAACGCTGGAATCTTTAGTGAACCTCTGGGTGAGTTTTGAAACACCCAGCCCCTGTGTATCCCAAGTCCCTATCTGTGCATAGAACATCACAATCAGGGCACTTGGGTGGCTCAGTCAGTTAAGTGTTGGACATCAGCTGAGGTCCTGATCTCCAGGTTCCTGAGTTTGAGCTCCACGTCGGGCTCTATGCTGACATTACAGAAACAGGAGCCTGCTTCAGATTCTGTGTCTCCCTCTCTCTTTTGCCTCTCCCGCTCTCTCTCTCTTTCTGTCTCTCTCAAAAATAAGAGAATTGAATAGCTACATGCAGAAGAATGAGAGTAGACCACTTTCTTACACTATACACAAAAATAAACTCAAAATGGCTGAAGGACCTGAATGTGAGACAGGAAACCATCAAAACCCTAGAGGAGAAAGCAGGAAACAACCTCCTTGATCTCAAACACAGCAATTTCTTACTCAACACATTCCCAAAGGCAAGGGAATCAAAAGCAAAAATGAACTATTGGGCCTTCATCAAGATAAAAAACTTTTGCACTGTAATGGAAACAATCAACAAACCGAATAGGCAACTGACAGGATAGGAAAAGATAGTTGCAAATGACATATTGGATAAAGAGCTAGTATCCAAAATCTACAAGTAACTCACCAAACTCCACACCCAAAAACCAAATAATCCAGTTAAGAAATGGGCAGAAGACATGAACAGATACTTCTCCAAAGAAGACATCCAGATGGCCAACAGACATATGAAATGATGCTCAACCTCACTCATCACCAGGAAAATACAAATCAAAACCACACTGAGCTACCACCTCATGCTAGTCCAAGTGGCTAAAATGAACATATCAGAAGACTCTAGATGCTGGCAAGGATGTGGAGAAACAGGCATCCTCCTACACTGTTGGTGGGAATGCAAACTGGTGCAGCCACTCTGGAAAACAATGTGGAGGTTCCTCAAAAAATTAACAGTAGAACTCCCCTAACACCCAGCAATAGCACTGCTGGGTATTTACCCAAGGGCACAGAAGTGCTGATGCATAAGGGCACATGTACCCCAATTTTTATAGCCACACTTTCAATAATAGCCAAATCATGGAAAGAGCCTAAATGTCCATCAACTAACAAATGGGTCAAGACAATGTGGTTTACTCCAAAAATGTGGAGGTTAAAAACCACCCTACTAAAGAATGATTGGGCTAATCAGGCAATTAGAGAAGAAATTAAAAAATATATGGAAACAAATGAAAACGAAAATACAACAATTCATAATCTCTGGGATGCAGCAAAGGCAGTCCTGAAAGGAAAGTATATTGCAATCCAGGCCAATTTCAACAAACTAGAAAAAGCACAAATTCAAAATCTAACAGAGCACTTACTGGAACTAGAAGGGAAGCAGCAAGAGCACCCCAAACCCAGCAGAAGAAAAGAAATAATAAAGATCAGGGCAGAAATAAACAATATAGAGTCCAAAAAACAGTCGAGCAGATCAATGAAACCAAGAGTTGGTTCTTTGAAAAAAGTAAACAAAATTGATAAACCTCTAGCCAGACTCCTCAGAAAGAAAAGAGAGAGCACCCAGATAGACAAAATCATGAATGAAAAAGGATCTATTACAACCAATCCCTTAGAAATACATGCAATCATCAGAGACTACTATGAACAATTATATGCCAACAAACTGGACAACACAGAAGAAATGGAAAAATTCCTAAATGCACATGCACTGCAAAAATTCAAACGGGAAGAGATAGAAAGCATGAATAGATCGATAACCAGTGAAGAAATTGAATCAGTTGTCAAAAATCTCCCAACGAATAAGAGCCCAGGGCCAGATGGCTTCCCAAAAGAATTCTACCAGACATTTAAAGCAGAGCAAATACCCATTCTTCTCAAACTCTTCCAAAAAATAGAAATGGAAGGAAAACTTCCAAACTCATTTTTCGAAGCCAGCATCGCCTGGATACCCAAACCAGACAGAGACCCAGCCAAAAAAGAGAACTACAGACCAATATTCTCAATTAATACAGATGCAAAAATACTCAACAAGATACTAGCAAATCGAATTCAACAGCATATAAAAAGAATTATCCACCATGATCAAGTGGGATTCATTCCTGGGTTACAGGGCTGGTTCAATATTCACAAATCCATCAATAAGATACATCACATAAACAAAAAAAGGATTAAAAACCATACGATCCTGTCAATAGATGCAGAAAAAGCATTTGACAAAATAGAGCACCCTTTCTTAATAAAAACCCTTGAGAAAGTTGGAATAGAAGGAACTTACCTAAACATTATAAAAGCAATTTATGAAAACCCACAGCTAATATCATCCTCAATGGGGAAAAACTGAGAGCTTTCCCCCTGAGATCAGGAACACGACAGGGGTGTCCACTCTCGCCACTGTTGTTCAACATAGTGCTGGAAGTTCTAGCATCAGCAATCAGACAACAAAAGGAAATAAAAGGCATCAGAATTGGCAAAGAAGAAGTCAAACTTTCACTTTCTGCAGATGACATGATACTCGACATGGAAAACCCAATCGACTCCACCAGAAGCCTTCTAGAACTGATCAATGAATTCAGTAAAGTTAGAGGGTACAAAATCAATGTACAGAAATCAGTTGCATTCCTATACACCAATAATGAAGCAGTGGAAAGTGAAATTAAAAAACTGATCCCATTCACGATTGCATGAAAAACCATAAAATCCCTAGGAGTAAACTTAACCAAGGATGTAAAAGACCTATATGATGAAAACTGTAGAAACCTTATGAAAGAGATTGAAGAAGATGCCAGGAAATGGAAAAACATTCCCTGTTCATGTATCGGAAGAATAAACATTGTGAAAATGTCATTACTACCCAAAGCAATCTACACATTCAATGCAATCCCCATCAAAATTGCACCAACATTCTTCTCAAAGCTAGAACAAACTATCCTCAAATTTGTATGGGTCCACAAAAGACCCCGAATAGCCAAAATAATATTGAAGAAGAAAACCAAAACGGGAGGCATCACAATCCCAAACTTTTGTCTCTACTACAAAGCTGTCATCATCAAGACAGTATGGTATTGGCACAAAAACAGACACATAGACTAGTGGAATAGAATAGAGAATCCAGAACTGAGCCCACAAATGTATGGCCAATTAATTTTTGACAAAGCAGGAAAGGGTGTCCAATGGAAAAAGGACTGCCTCTTTAGCAGGTGGTGCTGGGAGAACTGGACAGCAACATGCAGAAGAATGAAACTAGACCACTTTCTTACACCATACACAAAAATTAACTCAAAATGGCTGAAGGACCTCAATGTGAGACAGGAAACCATCAAATCCCTCGAGGAGAATGTAGAAAGCAACCTCCTTGACCTGAACTGCAGCAATTTCCTACTCGACATATCCCAAAAGGCAAAGGAAATGAAAGCAAAAATGAACTATTGGGACCTCACCAAGATAAAAAGCTTCTGCACGGCAAAGGAAACAATCAAGATAACTAACAGGGAACTAACAGAATGGGAAAAGATAGTTGCAAATGACATATCAGATAAAGGGCTAGTATCCAAAATCTACAAGGAACTCACCAAACTCCACACCCAAAAAAGAAATAACCCAGTGAAGAAATGGGCAGAAGACATGAACAGACACTTCTCTAAAGAGGACATCCAGATGGCGTACAGGCACATGAAACGATGCTCAACATCACTCTTCATCAGGGAAACACAAATCAGAACCACACTGAGATACCACCTCACGCCAGTCAGAGTGGTAAAATGAACAAATCAAGAGACTATAGATGTTGGAGAGGGTGTGGAGAGACGGGCTCCCTCCTACATTGTTGGTGGGAATGTAAACTGGTGCAGCCGCTCTGGAAAACAGTGAGAAGTTCCTGAAGAAACTATCAATAGAACTCCCCTATGACCCAGCAATAGCACTGCTAGGGATTTACCCAAGGGGTACAGAAGTGTTGATGCATAGGGGCACATGTACCCCAATGTTCATAGCAGCACTCAACAATAGCCAAAACATGGAAAAAGCCTAAATATCCATCACCTGGTGAATGGATCAAGAAGATGTGGTGTATATATATACAATGGAGTATTATATGGCAATGAGAAAGAATGAAATATGGCCATTTGTAGCAAAGTGGATGGACCTCGAGGGTGTCATGTTAAACAAATTAAGCCAGGCAGAGAAGGACAGATACCATATGTTTGCACTCATAGGTCTAACAGGAGAACAGGAGAAACCTAATGGAGGACCAGAGGGAGGGGAAAAGGGGAAGAGAGTTGGGGAGAGAGAGGGAGGCAAAACTTGAGAGACTATTGAATACTGAAAACGAACTGAGGGTTGAAGGGGAAGGGGGAGGGGGGAAAAGACGTGGTGGTGATGGAGGAGGGTACTTGTGGGGAAGAGCACTGGATGTTGTATGGAAACCAATTTGACAATAAAGTATTTTTAAAAAAAGGCAATGTGGTTTATATATACAATGGAATACTACATGGCAATGAGAATGAATGATGTCTGGACATTTGTAGCAGTGTAGATGGAACTGGAGGGTATTATGCTAAGTGAAATACATTAGGCAGAGAAAGACAGATGCCATGTATTTTCACTAATGTGGATCAGGAGAAACTTAAAAGAGGACCACGGGGGAGGGGAAGGTGAAAATATATTTGGGGAGAGGGAAAGAGGCAAACCATTGGATTCTTAAATACTGAGAACAAACTGAGGGCTGATGGGGTGGGGGAGGGGGGAAATGGGTGATGGGCATGGAGGTGGAGGAGGGCACTTGTTGGGATGAGCACTGGGTATTATATGGAAACCAACTTGACAATTAACTATATTAAAAATTAATAAATAAACATTAAAAAAAGAATGTCACCATCAACCCAGAAATTTCCCTCATGTATGTTGTTCTTAAATGCTGTGCAACTTCCATAATTGAACCAGGGGCTCTGTTGGCAGCCAGAAGTCGACAATGATTCTAACTAGGAAGCTGTGTTGAAATTGCTTTTCCTTCATTGGCTGATACTCTGGGGGAGAACCAGGTGGCATTTAACAGGATTTGGTCCTTAGGGCCTTTCACTTTGATAAATTTCACCTGGAATCATTTCTTCTACTTTCAAGTAAACATTTGTGAAAGATTGCCTGTTGATTACTGCAATTAACTTTATATTAACTTAATCAGTTTAAACTGAGGTGAAACAATGAATTTGTTTTATTTTATTGTGATTTAATGTGAGTAAATGCATAAATGCTAACATTAATAGCTGCTCTTTTCAGCAGGGACTCTTTCATTCGTGTTTGTTTAAAAGTAAAAATAATGCTGCTAAGCATAAAATGTTCCCAACTTGTTCCTCAATGTGAGCTCCAGTCAGTTCATTGAAACTCAGATCGGTGCTGAGATCTGAAATATACACACAACACTCAAAGGAGAGTATGTGCCTGAGTAGGATTTAGATAACCCAAAAGCCCTTTTGCCTATTGGAAAAAGGTATATTGGAGCAGATAAACTGTCACCTCCTGGAAACCCAGAGTTTGAGTAATTTGCCTGGTAGTTAGAATCTGGCTATCCCATGATTTGGGGACTGTGAGAAGTATTATAGGTTGAATTGGCAGAGATAATGATGGGCCTACCAAACATGCCTGTGGCTTTGGTCCTTTTGGTTAATGGTACTGTTGTTGGTTGGCAGTGTGAGCATTGCCACTAGGACTTCTAATCTAGATTTCACAATTTAAAGTTTATCAGAATCGCCCCCCAATGGATTAAAACAGATTGCTGCCCTGCCCCCCACCGCTAGAGTTTGTAGACCTAGAGTGGGTCCTGGAAATTTGCATTTTATAAGTTTATGTATTTCTTTTGAGAGAGAGAGAGAGAGAGGAGTGGGAGGTACAGAGAGAGAGGGGGAGAGAATTTCAAGCAGGCTCTGCACTGTCAGCATATGGGGCTTGGATTCATGAACCATGAGATCATGATATAAGCCTAAACCAAGAGTCAAATACTTACCAGGCTGAGCCACCCAGGTTCCCCCCTGGATTTTTGCCTTGCTAATTAGGTCCCTGGAGATGCTGTTGCTGGTTCAGGGACCATACTTTAGAGAACCACTGCTTGAATGAATGAATGAATGAATGAATGAACGATTGAACGAATGAATAAAATCCCTTGTGCAAGACCACATTTCTTCCCCTCTATAACCCTGGCATTATTTATTATTGAATGAGAATGGGCATCCCCTGTGTAGCATGTGCCTGCTCCTGATAAGTTTTATAGTTGGAGGATGCTAGGGAGAATATATACACTACCTCTTTCTCCAACCTACATAGCAAGAATTTGTGCTAGGCTTACGATGATCCTGTTTTTTCCCACAGTTCTAACTGATCTTGCCACAGACAAGGAAAGAACCCAGGCCCCAAACCACATGGCACAGTTTTAATGAACTCCCTCCTGTGTCAGGACCCTTAGAAAGAGATCATATATAGCCATGGAGACCATACATCCCATATTTCATAGGACAGCTCTGATTTCACATATTCTGTCCTCTTGTCCCCATAAATATAATTATCACACCATGTCCTGCTTTTGGGTTCAGAAAAGATTGTTCCCATATGCATGGCCCTAGGGAGCCAAAAGCAAGTCTTTGCTTTCTTTATTGAGATTGTGGGGGTTGGGGTAAAAGCTTGGCTCTTGGAAAGAGCTACAGAGCTGGGGTAAATCTAAACATTTGAGATGCTACTTGTTCCTTTTTTTTTAAGTGTCTCTCAGTGATCCCGGTTATAGATCCTTGAATGTTACAAATGTGAGATTCAGTCCTTCTTAGGACTTGGACCTCTGGCTGCCACTCTTTCTTTCTCTCCCTCTCTATCTCCACTTACACCTCCTGGAAGGACCACACAGAAGTAGCCCAGAGAGAAGAGCCACTCTAAGGAAATTCCACAGCAGTCATTGACTGACTGCTCAGCCTAGTATTTACCTACCTTCTCTGGCAGGAAGTTCTTCCTTCTTGCTAATATCAGTTCCTCTCATTGCAATTTTAGTTTCTTTTCCCTTGTTCTGCTTTCCCTTGTTCTGCTTTCAATCAAAATTAACAACAGCTGGTCCTCATCTCCATGTTCTTTATGTGCATAAAAAGTCCTAGTAAACCATCCTTCCTGGACCCAGGATGGCTAAATCCTTGAAGGTCCTTTTTCCTTCCTGCATGTATCTGACTTCCCAACCATTTAACTGATCTTTGCCATAGGGAACCAAGTAAGTCATTTTGGGCCAACAGTGCAGCAAAGCCTAAAGGTTTATGACTTATGCTAATGGATGTGCTAAATGTTTAGTAGAGACTATTTTTGAGCACACTATTGTGAACAATTTAAAGTGGACTGTACATGGAACCTATTTCCTCTCCTGGTTCCCCCAAGAGGGCCTCCCCTTAGCAGCTGAAATGAATTAGTGGCAATCAGGGCAGAGTAAGAATGCTGTGGTTTCTACCCTTCCCTCCGGCTTGTTCAATGGCAGCTAGTCTCTTTAAAATGAGCTTTCTCCTTAGTGTGGCCAGTAAATATGACTTTAGAATCAAATGGGCATGGAGTCTAAGCATCACCTTAGCCAAAAAGCAAGAGGTACTAAATAGTGCTGAAGCTCCATGTGAACTTTAGGAGAGGGTGGGGAGACAGGGGTGAACAGTGATCCATGAGCAAAAAAAACTGGACCCAGCATGTTTGCCATCTATAGGATGATTGCACCTCAGAGTTGTACATGCCAGATTTGCAAGTTTGCAGAGGACTTGTCTGTCTTTTTTTTTGGGGGGGGGGCTTTGCCTTGGTCCACTGCACCAACACAGTGAAAATGATGCCTGCAGTCTGTGGCAGAAGTACAGCCTCAGAGCTCGTTGGGCTCCAAAAAAGAGGAGGTCACTTGCCCATAAGACAGGATTCTCTTTTGTCAGGTGAGTTACCTGCCTTTGGTGGTATGTGTTCCTGAACTGTTTGCATGGTGTGGGCAGGCTGCAGGCCAGTCAGGGTGAACCAGATGATCTAGGTGGTGGCCCTGCAGAGGACAGGTATAGGGCCAACCCCTATTTGTCCTGTTCTTATCTTCTCACTGTTGGCTCATCCTTAATCAAACCATAAAATCTCTTATCTTCATAAAGGCTAGCCAGGCAGTTTGTCTTGGCAAAGTTACAGAGCAGTTCAGGACCCGACCGAAAAGAAGGAAGAGAAAGTGACTGAGAAGGAAAAAAAAGTTGGAATTTGTATGAGGGTGTCATTGAAGTTTTCATCACAGATACACCAAGACAAAGACAGAAACAGAAATTGTCTTGGGGTAAGGGTGGGTAGAGCAGTTTGAAGCATCAGCTGCCTTGGCACTGAGCCAAGGCAAGTTGCCAGAGAACCATTAAACTCTGTGTAATTCCATATAATTCACAGCAGCCACAGGTAATCTGAATCAGACCGGATAAAACTTCCCTATCACTTAGTGTCCATTAGTGCCAAATGCATAGTCTACAGTTAAACTTTTTTAGTCATATCATGGCAGCCATATTTTCCAAGCCCCAAATAAGGAAACCTGTTTTGACAAAGGATTTTCCCCTGTCTTGTGAATTTGTTAACCCGAAAAGCGCCACAAAGTAATAAAAACTAAACTGTGCTTAAACACTGAACAAATGTCCTTTAAGGAAGGAATTATAGTCACATGAAATTGGGTTAGTGCAAACTCTCATTCAGACATTGGTGAGCCCCCCACTTCCTGCTGCCATACACCTTTTTAGGGGCCTGCGGGAATTGGTTAACTAATCACTAAATCAAATTAAAATCTATTTTAAACCCATCATCTGAATTTGGTCTTAAAATTTTCTGGGATGGTAGATTGAAAGGGCCTGTTGTAATGTCTGTACATAGGAAGGTGGAGTAGATGTTACTTTGAATTCCCAGATTCTGGGATCGGTTAAATCTCCTAGTATCCATGGTCTGTTTGTGAGGCTTTGTGTGTGTTTTAACTTCCTAAGGCTGAGAATGTTAAAAACTAATGAGAATCCTATATAGAGACAAGGTATTATTACCATGTACCTACGTTTATTTAAAAGCTTCATTCCTCCCATCAAATTAAGAGTCTAACAGTCACCTCTGGGCACTCACCACAAACAGGGGATAGTTAGCTCAAGGATAATTATTTTAGAATACTCTGAACCAATAATAATAATCATAATAATGCTTTTTAAAAGGCTTGGTTACTTAAAGTCCCTCTTTACTCAGAGCTCTTTGCATTGCTAGTTAAGGTTCATGAGTAGCAATATACTCATGGAAAGCCAAAATGTTTTGTTGCCTCTTCACAGAAGAAAATATTTTATACCTCATAGATTCTATATCTTGGGCAAGTCACAGGACATCTATGAACCTCAGTCATATGATCAGTGAAGTGAAAATGTTACTTGTCCAGAAGCAGGCAAATGAGTAGGATGGCATCCTAAAATTATTTGAATTCTACTTTTCAACAAATACTTATTGAGTAACTACTACATAGCTCAATACAGACATTTGTTTTTGTAGGTGACAGCTATAGAGCTATAAAAAGATGGTCTGTCTTTCCCACTATAATTTAAGTATCCTGCAAGAAAGTGAACATATCCAGAAATAAATGAGGTAATGTAAAATGGTAAATTCTGTGAAGAAAATAAAACAAGATAATGAGAGAGAGAGAATGATGGGGATCAGGGCTGGAGAAAGAGAGAAGGCATCTACTTTACATTGGTGGCCAGGGAAGGCCTCCCTATGGAGGTAGCAATTGAGCTGACCCTTGCATGATGAAGTGAGCTATATAACGAGCTAGAAAAAGAATGTTCTCAACAGAGAGAACAGCAAGTGCAAAGGTCTTAGATGAGTATGGCTTTGACCTCTCTGAGGAACAGAAAGTTCAACATGACTGCAGTGTGTATAGGAAATGAGACCAAAAAGGCACGCACAGCCAGATGGTGTAGCACTTCTAATCTTCTTCTATTTACATTGTAAGAATCATTCCTTGGTCTCCCTGTCTGATTTAATTAGTGAACATAAGTGCCAGATGTTAACGATAGGGGTGCTTCATGTTTGCCAGGAAGAGGCGCTTGTGGGGGAGTCATGGGGGATAGGCTGAGACAGAAAAAACAAGCTCAGATGCCTAGGGGAGAAATAGGTGTGGATGAAAGAGAGTGTGTGCTCAAGAGAGGTGGTTAGGGAGAGCTGCAGTAAGTCAGAGGGAGGAGGAAAGGCACCAGAGTGACCTTGGCTATGAGGAACATCCTCAGTGCCAAGGTTTGTGGAGTCTGCTGTCAGAAGGTGTCAACCATTACAGGAGAAGGTGCAGGGCTTTATCCTTCTGTTTAATATTAGAAACTGGGGATGAGCAGAAACAGGAACTAAAAATATGCCGAGGGGGAACAGTTGGTGGGGGGGATAGGCAAAATGGGTGAAGGGGAATGAATAAGGCATAGCAGCATAGGGAATATTGTCAATGTTCTTGTGATAGCATTGTATGGTGACAGATGGTAGCTAAACTTGTGAGCACAACCTAACATAAAAAGTTGTTGAATCATGATGTTGTACACCTGACACTAATGTAAAATTGTGTGTCAACTATACTCAAATAATAATTTTAAAATCTGGTTCTTTCTTTTCATCCAGCCTTAACTTGTAAAGCAAGTCTGCTACCAGGGTAAAGTCGTGCTTTACCCTTAACGATTCCCCAGATCTTGAACTCAAATGTCCACCATGTTCTGCTTCATTTGCTTCTCAGACAAATCCTGGCATTGCAAAGGGAAATGCACTCTGATGTAAGAATCCCTCCCCACCACTAACACACAAACAATCGACTATATCTTCTCTCCCTTTTTCTTCAACTGCAGAAGCACAGTTTTGTGATATGTTGTTTGATACATCTTTATGGGTGGAGTAAGAGATAGGTATGTCACTTCTCAATCACCATGTGAATGGAACAGTAGCCTGGAAAAGAACAGTGTGATGGCTTATTTGTTACCAGATTTGCAGCACTATGTGAAAACAACAGTGAATGGACCAGATTAATTTAAAATTAGATCTACCCAAAGGTCAGTAAAGCATATTATTGTTATTTTCTTTGTAACATACATGTATACCTTGGTAGGTTATTTCTGTGGAAACTGTTGGCTTTGATAGCAGTTATGCAGAGGCATGGGAGGAAATTAAATGTCCCCTTTCCTCCTTCTTCATCTAACACTGTTCAGAGGGCTCAGTGAAGACCAAAGATTAAAATCACTGCTAGAGAAAGGGGGCCTGGGAAGAGACAAACAGTGTTCTGGGAGCAGAATGAAGGGGTCCAGCTGTGGAAAATAGAAAGCAAGCTCCCTCTCCCTTTGTCCACATCTAGCAGAGGGCAAGCGGATTCCCAGCAAGCTTGACAAGTGGTTTCCAGACAGGAGAGCAAACTGAGTGGTTTCCAGAGGCAGCCTTTTGTCCCTTTCCTGAAGGGTGTTAGTCCTTTGGTCTTTTTCTAGTAAAAAAATGACTAATATTGGTTATGTGTACTCTTTAGAAACTGTCTTTGGCTTTTCGCATAATGGGTTATAAGTAAATGGCTTCAAGGAATCAGCAATGAGTTATTGAATGAAACTTGCTTTGGGATGGTTCAGATTCTGGATAGTTAATCACATCATCTTGTGTTGAAAGGCTGTATCTCACTCATTCTCATTCAGCTGGACAGTTGAAAAGATTCTTTGGTCAACTTGAATAGTTTCAACGTCAACAATGGGTTGATGCTGGAGAAATAAAGACTACGCTAATCCAAGTAGAATTATTTCCATCTATCATTAGTAATCAGCTGGAATTTAATGCGCATTTTTCTTTTAATTGGGGCATATCTTACACTGGGCATTTCTTACATTGGGGCATTGTACAGTTCATAAATGCCAATAGTTTAATATATCCTATTTCTATAAGGTTTATGTTAGGTGATATGAAAAAGACTCTTGGTTTTTCCAGCCATGTAGGCTTACCCACTAGATTTGCACACCATGCTGTCTTAATGCTGGGGGCCATCACATGGGCCTTCTGGTTTGTCTTCGACTGTTTTAAGCCTATGCAAGGAAGCTTATATCATGGTTGTATATAGTGAATTCCATCGCTAACCACCACTTCTAGAAGTCAAGAACAGTCTTTAACACACTACCATAGCCTTTCCTCTACTTCCTTGTACCCAGCCCTTCCTGAACTCTTTGCCAAATCAGCTTTGCAAGGTTCTTTGCTCACTTGTACCACTGAAATGCAGAGTTTATTAGGCAGCCAAGTTCATAGGCAATCTAATAGGAGGCAGTAATGATTAATGACTGAAGAAGAAATAGTTGTCTATATGGCCTTGGCCTGACCAGAAGCTCTGCTTCTCAGAGTGGGTATTAGGAACTCTGAAGACCACAAAAAAGAGACATATTTGGGATAGACAGGCAGAGCAGAAGTAGATGGCTCCAAGATTTGATAAAGGACTTGTTCCATTTTTATATGTCAAGATAGAAATGGGTTGGTGATTTTTTAAAAAATCTTTCAATGGTTACCAGTTAGCAGATAAAAAAATTAAGTATATGTCTTCATTTTCATTTACTACTGAAATAATTCACCTTATGAACACTGTCTCAAAGCAGAGAGAAATGATGGGGACATTCACAAATTACAGACCTATCATGAAGGATTACCCTTTAAAGTGAAATGCTTTGCCTTGATTAAAACTATGAGTATGTGAAAACAGTGGCTAGTTGTTGGTCCCTACCGTAGAAATTTAATCTGTAGTCTAGTGGTCTTTATTTTAAAAATTCTTAAGGAATAACATATATATGTACAGTAAATGCACAAATCTCAATGAATTTTTAGATATGTATAGTTCCAGGTAATCAGCACCCAGATCAACATGTGAAACATTTCCAGACCACTGAAAATAATGTTCATGTGACTTCATGATCAGTACACCCACTCCAGAAGTAACCAATATTCTGAGTTTTATCAACATAGATTAGCTTTGTCTGTTCTTGACCTACATTTGAAATGGAATCACACAAAATCTATAAGGAACTCACCAAACTCCAAACCTGAAAAACAAGTAATCCAGTGAAGAAATGGGCAGAAGACATGAATAGACACTTCTCCAAAGAGGACATCCAGATGGCCAACAGACACATGAAATGATGCTCAGTGTCACTCATCACCAGGAAAATACAAATCAAAACCAAACTGAGATACCACCTCACGCCCATCAGAGTGGCTAAAATGAACAAATCAAGAGACTCTAGATGCTGGTGATGATGTGGAGAAACAGGCATCCTCCTACACTGTTGGTGGGAATGTAAACTGGTACAGCCGCTCTGGAGAACAATGTGGAGACTCCTCAAAAAACTCAATAGAACTCCCCTATGACCCAGAAATAGCACTGCTAGGGATCTACCCAAGGGATACAGAAGTACTGATGTATAGGGACACATGTACCACAATGTTCATAGTGGCACTTTCAAAAATAGCCAAATCATGGAAATGTCCATCAACTAATGAATGGATCAAGAAAATGTGGTATATATATACAATGGAATACTACATGGCAATGAGAAAGAATGAAATATGGCCATTCATAGCAATGTAGATGGACCTCAAAAGTGTCATGCTAAGTGAAATAAGTCAGGCAGAGAAGGACAGATCCCAACTGTTTTCACTCATAGATCTAACAGGAGAAACCTAACAGGAGACCATGGGAAGGGGAGAGGGGGAGAAAAGAGTTGGGGAGAGGGAATGAGGCAAATAATGAGAGACTTTTGAATGCTGAGCACAAACTGAGAGCTGAAGTGGGAGGGGAAGGGGGATGGGGAAGGGCTGTGATGATGGAGAGGGGCGCTTGCAAGGAAGAGTACTGGGTGTTATATGGAAACCAACTTGGTTATAAACTATTAAAAAAAGAAATAGAAACACACAGTATATATTATTGTAGTCTGCTCCCTTTTACTCAGCATAATATTTTTGAGATCCATCCAGTTTTTTGCATGTATCAATAGCTTGTTCTTATTGCTGTGTACTGTATAATTTTGTGTATGTGTGTGTATTTTTAAAGTTTTAATTTTAATTCCAGTTAACATGCAGTGTTCTATTAGTTTTAGGAGTACAATATAGTGCTTCAACACTTTCCTACAACACCCTGCCCGTATCACTACTGGTGTGCTCATTACGCCCCATCACCTATTTAACCTATCATCTCATCCCCCTCTTCTCTGGTACTCATCAGTTTATTCTCTGTAATAAGAGTCTATTTCTTGATTTCTGTCTCTCTTCTTTTTTCCCCTTTACTCATTTGTTTTGTTTCCTAAATTCCACATATGAGTTAAATCATATGGTATTTGTCTCTGACAGACTTATTTTGCTTAGCATAAGATTCTCTAGCTCCACCCATGTCTTGCAAATAGCAAGATTCAGTTCTGTTTCCTGGCTGGGTAATATTCCATATTATACACACACCACATCTTCCTTTCCATTCATCCATCAATGGGTACGTGGGCTGCTTCCATATCTTGGCTATTATAAATAATGCTGTTATAAACATAGAGGTGCATGTATCTCTTTGAATTAGTGTTCTTGTATTCTTTGGGTAAATACCCCACAGTGCCATTGCAGTATCATAAAATAGTTCTATTCTTAATGTTTTGAGGAACCTCCACACTGTTTTCCAGAGTGGCTGCACCAGTTTGCATTCCCACCAATAGTGCAAGAGAGTTTTTTTTCTCTACATCCTTGACAGCACCTGTTGTTTCTTGTGTTGTTAATTTTAGCTATTCTGACAGTTGTAAAGTGATATCTCATTGTAGTTTTGACTTATATTTCCTTCATTATAAGTGACAATGAACATCTTTTCATGTGTCTGTTAGCCATCTAGATGTCTTCTTTGGAGAAATATCTGTCCATTAATTCTCATTTCGTAGCTGGATTATTTGCTTTTTGGCTGTTGAGTTTTATAAGTACTTTGTGTGTTTTGGATACTAACTCTTTACCACATATGTCACTTACAAATATCTGCTCCAGTTCTGTAGGTTGCCTTTTAGATTTGTTGATTGTTTCCTTTGCTGTGCAGAATCTTCTTATTTTGATGAGTCTTAATACTTTATTTTTGCTTTCATTTCCCTTGCCTTAAGAGACCTATCTAAAAAGTTGCTGCAGCCAATGTCAAAGAAGTTACTGCCTATGTTATCTTTTAAGATTTTTATGGTTTCAGGTCTCACATTAAGGTCTTCAATACATTTCAAATTTATTTTTGTGCGTTATTTTGCATGCTGCTGTCCTGGTTTCCCAAGACCATATGTTGAAGAGATATTTCCCATTATATTTTCCATTCTTTCATACTTTGTCAAGGATTAATTGACCACATAGTTGTGTGTATATGTGTCTGTTTTTTTTTTTGCCAGTACCATAAGTCTCTTTTTAAGTATTTATTTTATTTTAGAGAGAGAACATGAGCAGAGGAGAGTGGCAGAGAGAGAGAGAGAGAGAATCTCAAGCAGGCTCCATACTCAGCAGGGTGCCCGACATGGGGCTCAATCTCACAAGCCTGGGATCATGACCTGAGGTGAAATCAATAGTCGGATTCTCAACGGACTGAGCCACCTGCCCCCAGTACCATACTGTAATGATCACCACCTTTGTAATGTAACTCAAAGTCTGGAATTATGATGCCTCCAGCTTTGCTTTTCTTATTCAAGGTTGCTTTACCTACTCAGGGTCATTTTGTTCCACACAAATTTATGATTGTTTCTTCTAGTTCTGTGAAAAATGCTGTTGGTATCTTGATTGGGATTGCAGTAAATGTGTAGATTTGGGCAGTATAGACATCTTTTTGTAAAAACTATGTATTTATTTTTGGGAGAGCACAAGCAAGGGAAGTGCAGAGAGAGGGGGACAGAGGATCTGAAGCGGGCTCTGTGCTGACAGGCTGACAGCAGCGAGACTGATGTGGGGCTTGAACCCATGAGAACTGTGAGATCATGACCTGAGCCGAAGTCAGACACTCAATCAACTGAGCCATGGGGAGTATAGACATCTTAACAATCTTTGCTCTTCCAACCCATGAGCATGGAATGTTTTTCCACTTCTTTGTGTCCTCTTCAATTTCTTTCATTAGTGTTTTATGGTTTTCAGAGTACAGGTCTTTTACTTCATTGATTAGGTTTATTCCTAGGTATCAGTATTTTTGATGCAATTGTAAACATTGTTTTCTTAATTTGTCTATCTGCTGCTTCACTTTGGTGTTTAGAAATGCAAGAGATTTCTGTACATTGATTTTGCATCCTGTTACTTTACTGAATTAATTTATCAGTTCTAGCAGTTTTTTTGGTGGAGTGTTTCAAGTTTTCTATATAGAATATCATATAATCTGCAAATCATGAAAGTTTTACTTCTTCTTTAACGATTTGGATTCATTTTATTTCTTTTTGCTCTTTGATTGCTGTGGCTAGGACTTCCAGTACTATGTTCAATAAAGGTAGTAAGAGTAGACATCCTTGGTCCTGACCTTAGTGGCAAAGCTCTCAGTTTTTTCTCATTAAGGACAATGTTAGCTGTGGGGTTTTCCTGTATGACCTGTATTATATTGAGATATGTTCCCTTTAAGCCTACTTTGTTGAGTTTTACTTTTTTTTTAGCATGAATAAATGTTGTACTTTGTCCTATGCTTTTTTTGTGTCTATTGAAATGGTCATGTATGGTTCTTATCCTTTCTGTTGTTGAGTAGACATATCCTGTTGATTGATTTGTGAATATTGAACCACATTTGCAACCCAGAAACAAATCCTACTTGATTGTGGTGAATGATTTCTGGAATGTATTATTGAATTCGGTTTGCTAGTATTTTGTTGAGGATATTTGCATCCATGTTAATCAGGGATTTTGGCTTGCAGTTCTCTTCTTTAGTGGTGTCTTTAACTGGTTTTGGTATCAAGCTAATCCTGGCCTCATAGAATTAATTTGGAAGTTTTCCCTGCTTTTCTGTTTTTTGGAATAGTTTGAGAAGAATATGTATTAACTCTCCTTTAAATATTTGGCAGAATTTGCCTGTGAAGTCATCTGGTCCTAGACATTTTGTTTGTTGGGAGTATTTTTATTACCACTTCAGTTTCTTGGCTGGTTATTAGTCTGTTCAAATTTTCTATTTCTTCTTGTTTCAGTTATGGTAGTTTATATGTTTCTGGAATTTAACTATTTCTTCTAGGTTGTCAAATTTTTCAGCATAAATTTTTTTATAATATTCTCTTATGATTATATTTCTGTGTTGTTTGCTGTTATTTCTCCTCTTTTCTAATTTTATTTATTTGAATCCTTTCTCTTTCTTCCTTCATAACTCTTGATAGAGGTTTATCAATTTTGTTAGTTTTTTCAGAGAACTAGCTCCTGGTTTTATTGCTTTGTTTTATTGTGTTTTTTAGTTTCTGTATTATTTATTTCTGCTTTAATCTTTAATATTTCCTTCCTTCCTCTGATTTTAGGTTTTGTTTGTTGTTCTTTTTCTAGATCCTTTAGGATCTTTTAGGTGCAAGATTAGGTTGTTTGTTTGAGATTTTTCTTGCTTCTTGAGATAGGCCTGTATTGCTATAAACTTCCATGTTAGAACTACTTTTTTAAATATAGTTTATTACCAAGTTGGTTTCCATATAACACTCAGTGCTCTTCCCCACAAGTGGCCCTTTCTATGACCATCACCCCCCTACCCCTTCCCCCTCCCTCTTCAGCCCTCAGTTTGTGCTCAGCATTCAAAAGTCTCTCATGATTTGCCTCACTCCCTCTCCCCAACTCTTTTCCCCTCCTTTCCCATTCCTATGGTCTCCTATTAGGTTTCCCAGAAGTTTTGGACTATTTTATTTCTATTTTAATTTGTTTCCATGTAATTTTTAATTTTTTCTTTGATTTCCCATCAACCCATTCATTGTGTAGTAGCATGTTGCTTATGTGTGGTCTTTCCAGATTTTTTCTTGTGGTTGACTTCTAGTTTTTACACTATAGTGCTGTGGTCAGAAAAGGTGCATGGTATGATTTCAATCTTTTTCTATTTATTGGAGTTGGTTTTGCAGGCTAAAATGTGATCTATTCTGGAGAATGTTCCATGTGCACATGAAAAGAATATGTATTCTGTTTTAGGATGGAATGTTCAGAATATATCTATTAAGTCCATCTGTTCCCATGTGTCATTCAAAGCTATAGTTTCTTTGTAGATATTCTGTTTAGATGGTATGTTCATTGATGAACGTCAGGTGTTAAAGTTGTCTACTGTTATTATATCAATTAGTTCCTTTATGTTTGTTACTCACTGTTTTTATGTGTTTGCGTACTTCTGTGATGGGTGCATAAATATATGCAATTGTACATCTTGTTGTATTATCTCCTTTCTGATTATATAGTGTTCTTCTTTGTCTCTTGTTACAGTCTTTGTTTTATTTTTTAATAGTTTATTACCGAGTTGGTTTCCATATAACACCCAGTGCTCTTTCCCATAAGTGCCCCTCTCCATGATCATCACCCCCTTTACCTTCCCCCATCCCTCTTCAGTCCTCAGTTTGTTTTCAGTATTCAAGAGTCTCACATGATTAGCCTCACTTCCTCTCGCTAACTCTTCCCCCCCCTTTCTTTTCCCATGTTCCCTTGTTAGATTTCTCCTGTTAGACCTATGAGTGAAAACGTATGGTATCTGTCCTTCTCTGCATGACTTATTTCGCTAAGCATGACTCCCTCGAGGTCCTTCCACTTTGCTACAAATGGGCAGATTTTAGTCTTTCTCATTGCCATGTAGTATTCAACAAAGTTTCAGGAGACAAAATCAATGTACAGAAATCGGTTGCATTTTTATACACCAAAAATGAAGCAACAGAAAGAGAAATCAAGAAATGGATCCCATTCACCATTGCACAAAAAACCATAAAATACCTAGGAATAAACCTAACCAAAGATGTAAAAGACCTGTATGATGAAAACTATAGAATGTTTATGCAAGAAATTAAAGAAGACAGCAAGAAATGGAAAAATATTCCGTGCTCATGGATTGGAAAAATAAACATTGTTAAAATGTCATTATTACCCAAAGTAATGTACACATTTAATGCAATCCCAATCAAAATTGCACCAGCATTCTTCTCAAAGCTAGAACAAACTATCTTAAAATTTGTATGGAACCATAAAAAACGTGAATAGGAAAAATAATATTGCAGAAGAAAACCAAAACGGGAGGCATCACAATCCCAGACTACCCTCATGACAAAGCTGTCATCATTAAGACAGTATGGTATTGGCAAAACAAAAACATACACATAGAACGATGGAATAGAACAGAGAGCCAGAACTGGACCCACAAATGGATGGCAAATTAGTCTTTGACAAAGCAGGAAAGAGTATCCAATGGAAAAAAGACAGCCTCTTTAACAGATGGTGCTGGGAGAACTGGACAGCAACATGCAAATGAATAAATCTAGACCACTTTCTTACACCATATACAAAAATAAACTCAAAATGGATGAAGGACCTGAATTAGAGACAGGAAACCATCAAAACCCTAGAGGAGAATGCAGGAAACAGCCTCCTTGATCTCAGCCACAGCAATATCCTCCTCAACACATCCCCAAAGGCACAGGAATCAAGAACAAAAATGAAGTGTTGGGACCTCATCAAGATAAAAAGCTTTTGCACTGCAAAAGAAATAATCATGAAAACTAATAGGCAAGGACAGAATTTGGTAAGATAGTGGCAAATGGCATATCAGATAAAGGGCTAGTATCCAAAATCTGCAACGAACTCACCAAACTCCACACCTGAAAAAAAAATAATCCAGTGAAGAAATGGGCAGAAGAAATGAATAGACACTTCTCCAAAGAGGACATCCAGATGGCCAACATACACATGAAATGATGCTCAGCATCACTCATCATCAGGGAAATACAAATCAAAACCACACTGAGATACCACCTCATGCACATCAGAGTGGCTAAAATCAACAAATCAAGAGACTACAGATGGTGTTGAGGATGTGGAGAAACAGGCACCCTTCTACACTGTTGGTAAGAAGGTAAACTGGTACAGCCACTCTGGAAAGCAGTGTGGAGGTTCCTCAAAATACTATCATTGGAACTCCCCTATGATCCAGCAATAGCACTGCTGGGGATCTACCCAAGGGATACAGAAGTGCTGATGCATAGGGTCACATATACCCCAATGTTCATAGCAGCACTTTCAACAATAGCTAAATTATGGAAAGAGCCTAAATATCCATCACCTGATAAATGCATAAAGAAGATATGGTATATATACAGTCTTTGTTTAAAGTCTATAATGTGTGATATAAGTATTGTGACTCTGACTTTCTTTTGACATCAATTTGCATAATAGATATCCCCATCTCCTCATTTTCTTTTTTTTAATAGTTTATTGTCAAATTGATTTCCATATAACACCCAGTGCTGCTCCATACAAGTGCCCCCCAACCATGACCATCACCCTCCTTCTTCCCTCCCCCTCCCCCTTCAGTCCATGGTTTGCTTTCAGTATTCAGTAGTCTCCCTTGATCTGTGTCCCTCAAAATTGATAATCCTCTAGCTAAGCTCCACAGAAAGAAAAGAGAGAACATGCAAATATACAAAATCATGAAGGAAAATGGATCTCAGGGAGGGATCTCAGAAATACAAGCAATCATCAGAGATTACTATGAAAAATTATATGCCAACAAACTGGACAATCTAGAAGAAATGGACAAATTTCTAAACACACATGCACTACCAAAATTCAAACGGGAAGAAATAGAAAATCTGAACAGACCCAAAACCTGTGAAGATATCAAATCAGTTATTAAAAGTCTCCCAACAAATAAAAGCCCAGGGCCAGATGGATTCCCAGGGGAATTCTACCAGATGTTTAAAGCAGAGTTAATGCCAATCCTTCTCAAGCTATTCCAAAAAATAGAAATGGAAGGAAGACTACTGGACTCATTCTATGAAGCACATATCACTTTGATTCCTAAGCCAGGCAGAGGCCCAATGAAAAAAGAGAACCACAGGCCAATATCCTTAATGAATACAGATGCACAAATACTCAACAAGATACTCGCAAATCGAATTCAACAGCATATAAAAAGCATTATCCACTATGATCAAGTGGGATTTATTCCTGGATTACAAGGCTGGTTCAATGTTCGCAAATCCATTAATATGATACATCACACTATCAAAACAAAAGAAAAAAAATCATATGATCCTGTCGATAGATGCTGAAAAACCATTTAACAAAATACAGCATCTCTTCTTAATAAAAAGCCTTTGAGAAAGTCAGGATAGAAGGAACTTACTTAAACATCATAAAAGCCATTTACGAAAAGCCCACAGCCAATGTTATCCTCAATGGGGAAAAACTGAAAGCTTTCCCCCTGAAATCAGGGACACGACAGGGATG